>NC_057346.1:114629466-114929466 GCF_016509475.1 Prionailurus bengalensis
GCGGTTCCCCGGTGAGCCGGGACCCAGACGTGCCCCTTTTCCGGGGCACGCAGGCTCCCTGGGTGTCAGCGAGGGGTGCGAGGGGGTCTGTCCAGACGTTCTGGTCTGGGTTCCCGGGGTGGCTTGTATTCTCCGGGGTATCTCTGGGTGGGCCTGCCCAGTGGGGTCCCCTCTCTTAGCACCCCACAGGCCCAGTGCTCCCCCCACCCAGGTTGGAGTGTCCCCGCCTTGCTGTCCTCGCCTGCCTCGTTCAGTCTCTGGGGCCCTGGAATCGCCTGGACCCTGGGCCTGCCCCTTCCCGCTGCCTTGGAGCACGAGGCCTGACCACCGGCCCTGCTCCCACCGCCACTGCGGCCCCCTAGCCTCCCCCAGGTGTGTGGCAGGCCGACCCAGGTTTCTGGCAAGATGCACAGGAGACCACTCGCAAACAGGCGTGGGAGGTGGCGGGGGTGGGGAACTTTGGGCCATGCTGCCCTGAGCGAGGGGGGGGGGCCCGGGAGGGTATGTGGCCAGGTCCTGGCCGCCTCTCGGGGTCCGGACACGTGTCGGGTGGGGACAACGACCACACACCCCGCAGAAAGTCCACCAGGTGTAGACCCCGGGCGAGGGTTGTGATGCCTCATAACACACTCAGGAGCGGGCGGGGCCGCCCGCAGGTCCCCACCCCCGCCGTGGTCCCTGTGCAGCCCCGGCCGACGCTCAGGTTGGGGCGTCCGTGAGGCGTGTCCGGGGCTCCCTGGCCTCCCTCGCGGCGTGCAGCTGGCGGTCTGCAGGTGGCCGCCAGAAGTGCTGGCCGGCCCAGGACCCTCCCCGCAGGTACCCTCTCCTGGGCCTTTGCCAGCCTCCCAGCTGTCACCCCCAGGGCAGCCGGGGGGCCCCTGGATAACGCAGGCCCCCTCAGCGTGCCCTGCCTGGGAGGTCGGGCCAGGGCCGAGGTGGCGGGGTGGCCGGGGCAGGGCCGGATCAGTCAGGTTCCAAGCTCCCCCTGCTGTCCGCTGGCCGCTCCTGGAGGCGGCCTGACCTCCGGCTCCCGCCCGACCCTCCCTGCCCGCCCAGCCTGGCTCCGCCTGCCGCCCGGCCCGGGCCCAGCCGCCCTGGCAGGCGTTTGGGCGCCCCCTTCCGTGCACACGCCTCTCGCTGGCCCCTGCAGCACAGGCCGCTGCCTGACCCTCCCAGAGGCCCGTCCCAGGGCCCCTCCCCACGGAATCACCGTTCGGGGACCCTCTTCCTGGATCGCAGCCCCGTCCTGGGGTCCGGTCTGACCAGAGGCCTGCCCAACCGGCCTTCACCCTGCGACCCCTCCTGCCCCCAGACGAGCTCGAGGCAGGACACGGGAAAGCTGGGTCATCTCGAAATGGGGTTTGATTTCCTGACCTCAGGCCTTCTGCCCAGCACCCCCACTTCCCGCCCCAGCCAGAGGGCCACCTGAAGTCCTGGCTATGGAGGCGTCAAAGGCCACGGATAGAGTCGCTGTGTGGTTGGCAGAGAAAGAGCAAGGAAACAGGGAGACACAGGGACCTCGCCCGGCACCCAGGCCCTGGGGCAGGCCAGGCCAGGCCATCAGCTCACAGACAGAGGAGCAGCTCCTGGGCGGGGGTGCGGGGGGGGTGCAGGTGGGGCCCGAAGATGGCAGAGGACAGTGGTGAGGTGGCCAGAGGGGACAGGGCAGGGGCGGGCCGCCTGGGGAGGGTGGTGGTCTCAGCCGCGGGGACAGAGGGAAGGAGCTCCAGCCCACACGCAGGATGTGCCCAGACAGGGGCCTCGGAGCCCGCGGACCCCTCCCAGGACACACAGGTGACTCCCCTCACCTGTGCGCAGGGGTGCACATGCCCTCAGGCACGCTTGCTCTCGGCAGGAGCTGACCCGCAGGAGGCCGTGCCAGTGCCCCGGCATCCCCACAGAAGGCTCGTCTCCCTGCCCTCGCGCCGTCCCGGCACATGAGCCTGCTCTGGGGGTGGGGGGATGGAGTCCCGGTCCCACAAAGCCCACCAGCTCCTGCCCGCTGGACGGTCACACACGGACCTCTGCAGGTGCTGCCCTGGCCCGGGAGCAGATGGCTCTCCCGCCGGGGTGCGATCGGGCACGGGCCGGGCTGCCTCCACAGCACGTGGGGTCTCATGTGGCCAGCGGCCAACTCCACATGTCCAGGCCATGTCTACAGGCCCGGAGCCTTCGCTGGTCCGGGGTGGGGGGCACTTCTAGCTCCTAAGCTGGCCTCCCGGCCCCACCCCCGGCCTCTAGCAGCCCCTCGGCCTCTCTTTCGTCTCTGCCCTCCCCTGAACTGGACCCAGCCAGGAGCAAGAGACCGCCACGCCGGCCCTCTTCCTGACCTTGGGGAAAGGGACTCCCCAGGTCCAAGCAGGCCCACTCCACACTGCAGCTTGTCAACTCCCAGAGCTGGGACTCAGGGGCACCGAACCAGGCCCACACGACGGCAGATCAGGGGCTCAGGGCACCCGTGCACACCCAGGGGGGCTGCGTCTGTTGTGGGGGTGGTGCTGGGGGCGGGGGCAGGGTTCCACCCGCACAGCCCTTTCCCCGCCGGGGGCCGGTTCCTGCGGAGGCCGTGTGTCCCAGGACGGGGACCTCAGAGAACGGGCACCGGCCTCGAGGGGCTGACCTCAGACCCCACCTGCTGCGGCCCCCTCCACTTGCTTCCCCAGTCTGGCCCCCCCTCCGCCCTCAGCCCCGTGTCTGACTCCCTGCGGCCCTGACCCGGTGCAGGAGGGCCCGACTCCTGAGGTCGGAGAAGTCTTGGAGACATGAGGCCCGGAGGACCAGCCAGGGTGGACATGCCCGAGGCCAGCTCGGGGGTGGCGTGTGGGTGCCGGTCCGGGAGCTCCGTGGTCCACGGCCCAGCAGTTCTCCCGGGAGACTTTGGCCACGGGGAGCGGGGGTCCCTGAAGCCCCCGCTCCCCCACGGCCTTACTGGGTGGCGGGACCTTGTGTGCTGAAGGGACCGGACACCGGGGCCCCCTCAGGCCAGCCCGGCTGCAGGGCAGAATGGGGTGTGGGCCCGAGGGCCAGGCAGGTGACCCGGGAGCACCACTGACCAGCCAGAGACTCCGGGCCGCCCGGCGAGAGACAAAGCAGAAGAAGTATGAAGCCTGGGGGACGCGCGGGGATGGGGCCGTGGAAGCTGGTGCCCAGGGGCCACAGCAGCTCCACCCACAGGCCAGGCTCTAACGTCCACACCTGGTGACCCTGGTGGGATGTGACAAGACCCCACAAGGGTCCAGGCCAGTCCCTGGAAGAGCAGAGGACGCCGGAGGCCAGAGCCCCGGGGCTGAGCCTGCTTCTGCCCCCAGCGCCGGACGGAGCAGCGCCTGCCCCAGGAGCCTGGGGGGCCAACCACACGGGCCCCCAGTGATGGTCACTGACACGCCCCTGCTGGTGGGTCTGCTGCTGCCGTTGTGGGACCCGCTCCCACCTCTTGCCCTGGGGCCCCGTGTCCAGGGTGTCTGCGGTGAGCTCCAGGACCCCCCGTGGGCATCCCTGGGGATGGGAGCAGCGTCCCCTGGGGCCATGTGGAGAGAAGGGCCCCTGAGGCACACACTGGCTCCCACTCACAAACACTTGGTGGTCCGAGGGAGCTCGCGGCCGTCCTGTCCAGGCGCGGCCCCCCTCGCGAGCCCCTGTTTCCCTGGGTCCTCTAACGGATGGGCCAGACTCCCCACATACTCCCAGAGCCTCCACCAGTCCCCCGCCGGCCCGTTGGGGACCTTATGCTGCAGTCGGAACGTGGGTATTCGCTATCCCTGTGCTGGGGGGATCTCGCACACGGACCACAGCACGGAGAACGCCAGGATTCTCACCCACATCCAGCCGCCATCACCAAGTGGCCAGTCTGGTCCCAGCCGTGCCCCTCCACTCACTGTCCAGACGACTCTCGGGCAAGCCCCGGACACGCACCCCCGCAGACAGGTGACTCTCCGTCGACCTCCTACCATCACCCCATCCGGAAAGCGCACCGGCAATGCTCGTGTATCGTCACATTTTCCCGACCGCCTCACGGACGGGTTTGGGGTGGTTTCTTCACATCCAGACCCCCACAGAACTCACACGGCCCTGCGGGCTACATCCCCGAAGCTCCCCGTTCATCAGGAAGCACCCCCCTGGAATCAGTCAGTTGCGAGAACAAGGTTCCCACATTCCGGATTTTATGGATCATGCCGCATCCTGTCTTCTACACTCTATCCCTCGTTGGACCTGATTGGTTTGAGGTCAAGTTTGTCGGCAAGACAGCTTCAGAGGTGAAGGCACCTGAGCGCTGATGGGTCCCCTCCTATGAGACTGGCCGGCGGGTAGCAGGTGGGGCGCGGCCAGCTAGAGCCACCTGCCGTCAGGCTCCCCATCTTCAGTCGTCATGGTTTTTGCAGCTGCTGGTGACACTTCCTGGAATGGGGGTCAGCAAACCATAGCAGCCACGGGCCAAATCCTGCTCACCGCTGTTTTTGCAAATAAAGTTTTATTAGAACACGGCCCCCTGCATTCCTTCCCACACCATCTGTGGCTTCTTTCGTGGTACAGTGGCAGCGGTGGGCTGAGTTCTCAGATCTCCCCCCGCCCCCTGCCGCCCCACTGCCCAGTTTTCCTGCCCTAATTCCCAGAACGGTGCGTAAATACCCAACGATATCGCTCCTGTGTCTGTGTTCTGTTTCTCGGCAAGAGGATTTTGTAGACCTAATTCAGGCCACCCGTCGGTTTGACTTTAAAATAGATTCCCCGGGTGGGCTCAACCTAATCACACAAGGTCTTCCAAAGCGGCTGGTGTCAGAAGAGGACATCAGAGCAGTTCACGGTGAGAGACTTCACGTGGGTGGGGGGGCTTTTCTGGGGCCGAGCGAGGCCCTCACTCACAGCCAGCCGGCAGGCGGCACCCTCGGTCCTGCACCTACAAGGGGCTGAATGCCACCAACAGCCTGGCGGGGCCCAGCGGGGGTTCTCACCGGATTCTGCAGGGAGCGGCCCACCTTGTTTCCAACCCGTGAGGCCCCGAAGCAGAGATCCCTGCAGAACCACCCAGACGTCCGTCCGTCCGAATGGGGCTGGTATTCACTACGCAGGCACAGGAAATGAATACAGTGCTGGCACTGGGCGGCCAGGGCCTGCGGATCCCAAAATATTTACTCTCTGGCCCTTTATAGAGCAAACATGCCGGAGATCAGGGTTCCTCGACCTTGGCTTTACTGGCACTTCCTGTGCGGTGTGAGGCTTTACCGCAGACCCGGTGACTGGAGACGGCACCCTCCCATGGCCTGTGTGGGTGGGCAGTCTGGGCACACCTCGCTGGCTTCTCCGCAGGCGGGCAGCCGGCCGGGGCTGTGTTCTCATCTGAAGGCCCCACAGGGCAAGGACCCCGTGTGGCTGCGGGCGGAGCTCCTGGCCATGCTGTAGAACTCAGGGCAGACCTGCGTCCTCCAAGTGAGCCCGCAGCAGAGAGAGAGAGAGTCTCCCCCAGAGAGGCCCCCCGCCTCTGGAACCTGTGTTCAAGGGCTCCCCCAATGGGCTCAAGTCCAGCAGGAAGACCTCCCTGATTACCTCAAAGGCACTGGTCAGGGGCCTTAACTCCCTCTGCAGAATCCCTCATCTTTGCCCCAGCCCGCTGACCAGACCGCGCCCAGGCGAGGGCGTGGAGCGTGACCACGTGACTCGTGGAGACAGGGGCCGCAGGACATGTCCCAGCTTTGGATCAATGTCCTAACACATTTAAAAGACACTACAGGACACCTAAGTCTCCTCATGACCTAAGGCAGGAGAAGATTTCTTAAACGATAGTTGAACGGAAAATAGAATCGATGTATTTTACTGCATTTAGGTCTAGTTAACTAAGTTCCGTTCATCAAAAGACACCATAAAAAAGGTTCAAGGAAAAGTCACAAATTGGAGGATGTGTTTGGAACGTGCGTAAACAGCAAAGCTGTAAGTGCACAGAAGAAACGGCCAAGTCCCGCAAGTCAGTAAGAGGATGGAACAGGTAACAATCGGGGCGCCTGGGTGGCTCCGTCAGCTGAGCCTCCGACTTCGGCTCAGGTCAGTCATGATCTCTTGGTTCGTGAGTTCGAGCCCCGCGTCGGGCTCTGGGCTGACGGCTCAGAGCCTGGAGCCCGCTTCGGATTCTGTGTCTCCCTCTCTCTCTGCCCCTCCTCTGCTCTGTCTCTCTCTCTGTCGCAAAAATAAATAAAAAACATTTTTAAAAAATTAAGAAAAACAGAACAGGCAACAATAGAAAGTGGGCAAACTACTTAAACAGCCATTCTGCAATCGTGAGATGGAAATGGCGGTAAACGCTCAAAGCAGATCATCTCCCTGACGTGTAATCAGGGAGCGCAGAATCAACCGGCACCGATCGGTAGACTTTTCTCCACAGAAGACACACACGTGGCCAACAAGCACGTGGAAAGACGGTCAACAGAAACACATCGCACCCGCTGGGACGGTACGTTCCGGAAGGAAGGCAGCAGCGAACAGTGCTGGCGAGAGTGTGCGGGCACCGCGGCGCCCTGGGAAACGGTCTCGCGGTTCTGCAAAAAGCCAAACGTCGAGTTACCGTGTGACCCGGCAATTCCAGTCCTGGGTATCCGCCCAACCGAAATGAAAACGTACCTCCACGCGAAAAACGTGCACGCGAGCGTTCACAGCTGCGTCAAAACCACGGAGAGGAGACCACCGCGTGCCCGCCAACTGGTGGAAGGGAAACGAGATGTCTGGGATCCCCGTGACGGCCTGTCACGTGGCCGCCAAAGGAGACAAAGCCCTGACGCGCCCCACAACGTGGAGGAATCTTGAACACGTGCTCCGTGAGAGAAGCCAGTCACAGAAGACTGGGATGGGATTCCCATCGTGGTGGGATTCCGCTCCCTCCCTGTTGTACGAAGCGCCCCGAATAGGCCAGTATGTCGACGCTGAAAGGAGCTGAGCGGTTGCAGGGGCTGCGGGCATCTTGGGGGTAGCAGCTAAGAGGAACGGGGTCTCTACGGGGGTCCAGAAATGTTCGCGGCTGCACAGCCCTGTGGATGTACCAGCCCCGAATTGTGCGTCGCGTGCGGATGGTATCTCAACACGGCTGGGTAAAAAAATCACACCGATTACCATTACAGCATCCAGACGGGCTAACGGTTAAGTGCCCGACGGAGCCGAGCTCTGCGGACGATGCCGGCGATCAGGAGGTCTGCCACCAGAACGGGAACAGGTGCGGCGCTTTGAGAAGCAGCTGGGCATTACCCGGGAAAGGTGAAGGCACGTAAATGTCACGACACACACGTCCGCGAACGGTCACAGCGGCCCCAGATTCGCCGTGGAGCAGATGCCCGCCCGAGAGGGACGGCGAAGCCACGTGAACTCACAATGGCTAATTTCCAGGAGGCTGCGCTCGCCCTGAAGCACGCGGACCATTTGCGCGGCTGAGGAAGGTAAGAAAAGGGTGTGCATGCAGCGTGGCCCCGTTCGTGCAGCCCTGAGAAACCGGGGGGGGGGGGGGGTTGCGCTACGTTTAGGAACCCGTCCTAAGGGGTCACGATAAGGGAAGGCAAGAGAGCTCTTTGCTCGAAACGTAGGGGGTGTCGGGTGTCGGACCGGGAGACTCCACAGAAAGCAGGTCTCTTGGCAGAAACAGAAGGCTCGAGAAACATCACGCCTGGAAAGGGCCCAGCACGGGACTGTCTGCCGACTTCGTGCTTAGCAATGTCGGCCTGGGGAGCAAACGCTCAGGTAAAACCAAGCAAAAATGAACCGAAAACAATAAAGTGAGTGAATTTTAGGGATAAAAAGCGGTAGAAACGAAATATTAGCCGGTAGCAGGTACAGGGGAGAAAGACTGGGGGTGAGGGCGACGCAGAGATTAACAGGAAACACAGTGAATAATGCCTGTTTAACCTCTAATGCGCATTTAATCGGACGTACGGCAAACTTCCCGTCTCGATGCACGGTCCTGTGAGTGCCCCACACGCCACACCCGTGTCCTCCCAGCGCTCGGGGTGCAGGAAAGGGACCCCCAACGCGGCTCCGTCCTCCCCGCTTCTGTGAGTGTTTATTTTCGTTGAATTTTGCCCTCCTCTCTGGCTGACACAGCCTCAGAAGTGCGGTGGGTCTGCGCCCCCCCATGGTGCACCCCCAGTTTAGGGAACCCCCATATTGTATAAGGGCCCCTAGCAAACCCACCGCCTTGCACCCGGAGGGAGACATTACCCACGTTGTTCCCACACCTGCTCTCAGTTTTACTGGTTCTACTAACGTTGGCTGGACGGAAATTTAGATCACTCATTTTAAACCTCTGTTCTTTACTAAGATGACCATGTTAAACTCTTCACTTCCTTCTAAGCAATAACTGTGTCCCACGATGCTGTGTCTTTCTTTTCATTTTTATTTGGCTCAAATGCTCGAATTTCCCTTGGAATTCCTTTTTTTGGGGGGGGAGGGTGGGGAGGAGAATATCAAATATTTCGGGACTTTTCTAGGCATCTTTATTTTTTTTTTAACTTTTTAAAAAAAACATTTATTCATTTTTGAGAGACAGAGACAGAGCATGAGCGGGGAAGGGACAGAGAGAGGGAGACACAGAATCGGAAGCAGGCTCCAGGCTCCGAGCTGCCAGCACAGAGCCCGCCCGACTCGGGGCTCGGACTCATGAGCAGTGAGATCATGACCTGAGCCTGAGTCGGACGCTCAACCGACTGAGCCACCAGGCGCCCCTCTCAGGAGCCTTTAAACGGCACGTTCAATTTCTCTAGGCGGTTGAGGGCCATTCAGATGATCTGTTTTGTCTCAGTTGAATACAAGTAGTCTGTGAGTTTTTAGGGACTTCGCTTCTGCCAATCTGTCAGACTGGCCCAGCGCAGAGCCGCTCTAGTGTTCCAGCGTTTTTTTGTTGTTTTTTTTTGTCGCTGCAGACCGCTTACCTCCTCCCCAAGCATGGGGACCTTGCAAAGACCTCGTCTCGCCCCTGGTGAGAACAGTTGTCTTGTCCCCAGGCTTACTGTTGGGGCACGGTGCGCTCCGAGGCCGTGGCCCTCCTGGGGTTTGGACGGACCCCCTAGGTGTGTCCCAGGTTCCCCGCTTTGCTGCTGTCGCCTTGCTGAGCACTCGGAAACTCTGAGGTCTTTCAGTGCCCTCGCTGTCGCTTTCAGCCAGGCCCCTGGATCTCCCCCTGCACGTGCTTGGCTCAGGGGTCGGGGGCCCTGGATTTGGAGGGACTTCCGTGCAAATGGAGGGTCCCCTCTCTGTGGCTCCCTCCTACCTGGGATGCCTTCTCTCACCCCAGGCCCTGCCCTCTGCCCTCCGAGTTCACCAAGGTTGAGATTGCTGCTCGCGCTGGGGCCTCCCTGCTGCGCGGACCGGAGACCCTCGGGACCAGAGCCCCCGGGGCTCGCCCTCACATTGAAGCTCATCAAGCTTCTGCCAAGTCCTTTTAAGGAGTCGAGAATGTGTATATTTTGTCTTCGGAGGGCTAGTCTGACACAAGCTGCCTGCAATTTCTGGAACGCAGCCTGCACGGAGGATTTAACCGCACGGTTCACAAGCCCCATCTAGCAGGACCCATGCAGTTCTCTGTCCCCGACAGAGTCACCGTTCTCCTCAGGCTCACATTTGCGCTAACCGATGACCTAAGCCTGCCGCCTGAGTCTCGTGTACTTTCGTGAATGTGCGCCATACAGACCCCCCATCTCTGATCATACAAGAGAGTTAGGAAAACAAAATAACAAGAACCTGTAAAATGCATCCTGAGCCTGAAAAAAAAAAAAAAAGACGTTCTAAACGAGCCGGAGGGCAAAGAATAACTCATAATGGGGGTCAGATAGAGCTTGGCACAAGGCGATGATGAAAACAGGAAATACTGTGGAGCAGAGTCTCGGGAATGCGGCTGACGCCGTGCTTGGGAAAACCGGAAGCTCTCCGCTGGAAAGGAAGCCGGGCTGAGGTCAGCGGGGCGGTCACCTTGCGTACGAAGAAGACAGGGCAAATAACCGCCCTCCAGAACTTGAGGGAAACAGGTTTTTAAATGCAATAGGAATTGATGACATTGAAAACAAAGATGTATCAGAAGTGTTCACAAGACCCAAGGGGGTGTGGGGGGAAACCACCCACAACACCAACAACGAAAAGGAGACAAATGCAGATGCATCCGAAACTTTACACAATAACAAGAGAATGCTATAAACAGCTTTATGCAAAGCAATTTGAATTGTTTTTGGGATAAACGACCTCACAGAAAAAGATAACATTGAACCGACTCAAGAACAGTAAAACCCAAATGTATCTGCCCCTTGGAAGACACGAAATCAGAGGTAGAACACTCCACAAGGAGGAAAGAAAATCAAAGAACAGGAGTTCCGATCTCACACAGGTCGTCTGCTGAATATAAACATAAGTGGGTTTTACTATCCCTTTTACGAGGCTGGTATGACTTCAATACCAGAAGCAGACAAGAACAGTCAAGAAAGAAGAGGTCCAAAGTGAGCCTATTTTAAATGCAAAAATCCTAAACGAAATGTCAGCAGGTCACGTCCCGAAGCGTGTAACAAACCCTCCCAAACCAATGTGGGTTTGTTCCAGGAGCGTAAAATGGCTTAACGTTGAAAACTGCATTCATGTAAGGCCACGTCTGAGGGGGAGTTCAGGATGATGCCTCATTCGGGGTGACGGGAGCATCTTTTGGCCGGCCGGTCAGAGGCCCCTGGAATCAGCAGCGAGCAAAGCCAGGGAGCTTCCGTTCCGGGGCAGGGTGGGGGCGGGGGGGGGGGGACAACAGGAATGGAATGAGCAAGGACAAAGACACCTGCTTTGAGTACAAGTAAAACCCACTACACTTGTTACACGGCCCCTACCTTTGCCAGGGCCCTTGCGTCTTAACAGCCACTGTTTCAGAGTGATGCTTGCTAGTGACGGGACGGAAGCCTGTTCTCTCTCCGTCTCTGTCTCTCTGTGTCTCTCTTCCTCTCTTTCCAGTTAATAAATACAAGGACATTCTTGACAACACTGCTCTTTTATATTAAGTAGAATCAGCTTGCCTAGTCCCCTGGGAAACTCTGTCCTGTCTGTCTCTCTATTAATTTAGTTTCCTTTAAATCCTTTGACACTTTTTTGTAATTCTCTGTCTCCACAAAGGTCATAAACATGTTTGTTAGTTACCTTTTTTGTTACTGTTGGTCATAAACATGTTTGTTAGTTACCTTTTTTGTTACTGTTGGTCATAAATATGTTAGTTAGTTACCTTTTTTGTTACTGTTGTATTTGATACATGTAATTCTGAACTCCACAAAGGTCATAAACATGTTTGTTAGTTACCTTTTTTGTTACTGTTGGTCATAAACATGTTCGTTAGTTACCTTTTTTGTTACTGTTGTAATTGATACATGTAATTCTGAACTCCACAAACCATAAACATGTTTGTTAGTTACCTTTTTTGTTACTGTTGGTCATAAACATGTTCGTTAGTTACCTTTTTTGTTACTGTTGTAATTGATACATGTAATTCTGAAGCATATTGTCTGTTGCTCCTAGTTTGGAGAAAGGCATTTCATTTTTGTGGTTGTTGTATATTAATCTTTTATCCAGGAGCCTTGCTACATTCTCGTAGCAAGTTTTTTCTGGAGATTCTCTAGGTTTTCGCAGTGACATCGCCTGAGAATGCTAAGAACTTTCTTCCTTTCGTATCCTGGTCCTTTTTCTCCCTCCCCTATCGATCTGGTTGGTCTGTAGACTGGCGAGGCTTCCTGCCAATGTCTAAGAAAAAATGGTGACAGTAGGCATTCTTGTTATATTCTTGATCCGGGAGGGATGCTTTTAATGTTTTACCATCCAATATAGTCTTTGCCATAGATTTCTGGTAGCTAACTGTTATCAAGCTAAAGAACTTCCCTTCGGTTTCTAATTGGTTATGATACTCATTATAAAAAAATAATGAATAGACGTTGAATTTCATGAGGAAAATTTCCACAGCTTATAAGACGAACATACGGTTTTTCTTCTTTTTTGTCTTAATAGATTTTCTTGAAACATGTTTAGAATTCAATTTATTGTTGGGGTGCCTGGGTGGCTCAGTCGGTTGAGTGTCCAACTTCGGCTCAGGTCACGATCTCTCAGTTGGTGAGTTGGAGCCCCGCATCAGGCTCTGTGCCGACTGCTCAGAGCCTGGAACCTGCTTCGGATTCTGTGTCTCCCTCCCTCTCTCTGGCCCTACCTCGCTTGCTCTCTGTCTCTCTCTGTCTCAAAAATAAACATCCAAAACAACTTAGAATTCGATCTATTGTTTTTGACTAATATGTTCACATGGCTCTAAACGAAAAGGGGTGTGCAGTCAAAGCTCTCGATGGACGGTTTTCCCTCTCCATTCCCCACCCCCCTTCCTCCCAGAAGACTCCTGGGTCCCCAGGTTCATTTGTGTCCATCTTGACATATCCCGTAGAAAAAAGGGAGATTAAAATACATTATTTGAATTCCTCTTTCCTATTATATCATACTAATTATTCTGGGCCATGTTTTTTTCTGTTGTTTTTGTTTTGGCTTAACAAACGTCTCCGAGATCATTCCCCGGAGTGTATACAGGGACCCTCCTTATTCTCATTTCTAGTGTAGCCCTCCAGTGCTCCATTGTACCTAGTGTTCCACATGTACCTGGCCAGCCCTCTCGGGGCAGACGTCTAGGTCTGGCAGACCCCCGCTAGCGTGCGCGGGGCTGTGGTGACGGCACCACACACGTTCCGTCTGCACACGCACGAGGGTGTCTGCACGACAAATCCCGGAATGAGAACCGGTGGGTCAAAGGTTACGTACACTTGAAACTCAATGCATTTTATCAAATTCCCTTTCCCAGAAGTCGGTCTGATTTATATTTCCTCCAGCAAGGCACGCGAGACTTGTTGCCCCATTCTCTTGTTTCACAAACCTGTGTGCATGTTAAAGGCTTTGTTTTGTTCTGTTTTTCTCATCTGATGAGAAACCGATGGTATCTCTGTTCTCATCCACATTTCTTTTATTACGAGGGGGTTTGAACACGTCTTCGTACAGTTAGGCCGATTATATTTCCTTTCCTCTGAATGCTTGCTTATCTCGGTTGTCAGTGTTTCCACTGGTCCTTGTTAAGAAGATTATTTACAGGAGCTCCCCATATATTAGGGAAACGCAACCCCTTCTGTGATTGCCGTCCATTCCGAGTTGGTCCGTGGCCTTTTGACCTGGCCTACTTAGGGTTTTACCTAATTAAACGCTTAAAAAATTTTCAACTTAATTCAACGTAAAAGAAAAAAGTGTACGTAACCAAATTCATCCGTCTTTCAGGTGTTTGGCCTCTGGGTTCGGTGTCACACTTGGAAAGGCCATCCCGGCTCTGAGGCACTAAAGCGACGCAAGTAAAAACCAGAAGAAAAACCACCAACGATGATGATGAGGGCTAACCCACGTCTAGCGGGTCATCTGGGCCAGGCCGTCTGTTCCAAGAGGGAACTCCGCCATTATCACATGGTACAGATGAGGAATGAGAGGCCCGGGGGCTGGTGACCTTCACAAGCTCACTGAGGTCACGCCTGACCCCGCCGGGATTGGAACCCGGACCCGCCACCTCCAGAGTCTTGTCATGTCCGCTCCTCCGCTGCCCATTGCTTGCCGCGTTCCTTCGACAGTTCCACCTTTTACTGTTAGATCATCTGTACACCTGGGACTGGTTTCCACGGAGGGGCAGGCATGTCCTCCCGGCCGTGAAATAATGATCGCATCGCCACCTTTTCCAACCCTCCATCTTCCTCCCGTTTGAAACGCCTCATGACCTCAGCCTCCGCCCTGTCGCTGCTTTGGGTGTGCCCCGTCCCCAGGGAGCTCGGTCAGTGATGCCTGCGGCCTTCAGCTCCACGTATCCACTGACCCTCAGCCCAGACCTCTTGCCTGAACTCGACTCCCGAATCCGACCCATGGCTGCACCGCAAGCATGTCCCCTCCAAGCCTTCTCCTTCCTCTCATGTCCCCAGCTCTGCAAAGGGAGGCTCTCTTCCCTCATACCCCACTCCACATCCACAAGGAGGCCGTGCAGCCTCCTTCCCTCATACCCCACTCCACATCCATCGGCCAAGTTCTCGCTCAAAACACACAAAATACATCGAAACAGCTATTGGGAGCTGTGCGTTCTGTTATTTCCCTCCAGACCGCTCAGCGGGGTCTAGGTAGACATTGGGGTCACCAGCTCGTGGCAGGTCACGTTGGTGCCCTTGTTCCATTTTGTCTGTAAGCCTAATGTCCATACAGAATGACGTTCCAGAGACAGGAGGGTCACTGTGACGAGGTTAGGTCTGCTCAGTCGGTTGAGCGTCCCACATCAGCTCAGGTCATGATCTCACGGCTCATGAGTCTGAGCCCCACATCGGGCTCACTGCTGTTATCACAGAGCCTGCCTCAGATCCTCTGTCACCCTCTCTGCCCCTGCCATGCTCACACTCTCTTCTCTCTCAAAAATAAATAAATATCTTTAAAAGACATATGATAAAAATAAAAATAAACGTGAAGACACAAAACACCAATAGGTTAAAGTAAATGGACAGAAACAGATACACCACGGTAACCCTCGCCAACAGAGAAGAGCATGGCATATATTAACTTCAGACTCTTACGGAACCAGGCCGGATCACTGGCGGAAAAACCAAGCAGCACTCGGAGATCTTGGTGGATCGGAGTTTTGTTTTACACTGGCGGGCTCAGAGGAGATCCTTCTCCAGATGTCTGAGTCTTGCGCACAAGCAAGGGGGACAATTTATCATAATGCGTTACTTCTGCGTCCCGCGCTGGTACTAATCTGGCTCACACGGCAAGCAGGGCAGGAGGAAGAACCTGGAAGGAGTTTCTAAGCTAGGGACTAGAGTTATGTTAGTCCCATCAGCCATCTTACGGTACAGAACTTTACTTATTTTCCCAACAAGACAAAGCACGTTTTGTGCAAAGAATATTACCAGGCATAAAAAGTCATTTCATAGTGGTAAGTGGGTCAATTCATCGAGAGGTGTAACAATCCTACATGTTAACGCACCTGATAACAGTGCTTTAAAATACATAAGACAAAAATTAATGGCATTGAAAGGAGAAGTAGGCAAACCCACAACAACAGTAGGAGAGTTCAACAACTCTGTCAATAATTGCGGCAACAAGTAAGCAGAAAGTCAGGAAGGAAGTGAACTCGGTCCCCGCTGCCAACCCAATGGACATCATTGACATTCATAAAACACTCCACCCTGAAAACAGCAGAATTCACATTCTCTTCAGGTACCCATGAAACATTTACCAAGGTAAACCATACCTCAGGCCGTAAAACAATTCTTAAATAAACTTAAAAGGATTCAAATCAGACCAAGTGCGGCTCCGTAGAATCGAATTCTAAATGTAAAAGAGGGCAGTATGTGGGAAACCCCCAAATCCCGGGGGGGGGGGTGGCGTGAGTGGGGTGGGCAGAATTCTAAGGTGGACTTGTGACCTGTGCCCTCTGGTGTTGGTGTTACTCCTGTGAATTTTCTGTTAAACAAAGGGATTTTTGCATATGTAATTAAGGCACTATTCAGTTGACTTTAAGACGGGGAGATTGTCTGGATGGGCCCAACCTAGTCAGAGAGTTCTAAGTCCGAGATCTGAAGCTTGAGGGAGAAGAGGTTCATTGTCATTTCGGTAGGTGGAGGGGCATGAGGAGGACCTGAGAGGGGCCTCTGGGAGCTGCGAACAGCAGTCAGGTGGCCACCAGGAGGCCCAGACTTCAGTCCTCCGACGGCAAGGGCCTGAGTTCTGCCAGGGGGGTGTCCGTGCAGGAGAGGACCCACGCTGTCCCGCCACATCCTGGCCTCCGGGACCGGGTGAAAATAAGGGGGTGTTGTTTGAAGCCTCTATTTGCGTAACCGGTCATTCAGCGGCAGGAAACTGATACAATATAGAAAGCAAGCAACACACTCGAGTATAACACATGCGTCAAAGAAGGAAAACCAGAAAGCATTTCAAACAGAATGAAAACGGAAACACGACGTAACCATTCATTGGACGTAACATGGGCGGACCTCGAGGGGACAGTGCTGGGTGGGAGGAGTTGGGAAGGCAAAAACACCATGTGATTTCACTCGCACGCACGTGGAGTTTAAGAAACAAAACCAAGGAGCAGAGAAAAAGAGACAAAGAAGCAGACTCTGAACTTCAGAGGGCACGCGTGTCCGGTGGCCGAGGAGGCCGGGGCGGCGACAGGGGCGGGGACTCAGGCGTGTGCTCCTGGCAGGCACCCAGGAGGACCGAGCAGGACTGCTGAGTCACCATACCGCGCACCTGAACCTAATACAATGCGTCCGTTAGCCACACTGGGATTTAAGAAGTAAGTTAATTTTTAACAAGTTCATTGGATCTGGCTTACGTCACATGAGAAAAGAGGAGAGGTCTCAAATCTGTGACCTCAGCCTCCGCTTGAAGAGATCGGAGAAGGAAAACAGATGAAACCTGAGGTCGGCAGAAGAAAGGAAAGCGACGGACGTGAGGGCGGAAATCTATGAAATTGGAAACGGAAAACCAATGAAACCAAAGCTGGTTTTTTTTTTCAGATTAAACAACTTAATCAACCTTTGACGCGTCGGATTGACGCGAACAATGAGAGCAGACACGGATTGTCGGTCTCAGGAGAGAGACCCTGGTGGTTATCGCAGATGCGGCAGAAGGGCGAGGAGAGTAAGGGACTGTGCCTTTCTTCCAGTTCATCCACGGAGGCGAACCGACCACACGCGCCCCGGCTTTGCCGAAGGAGGCGCGCGAGCCAGACGACCTCAAACCGACCAAGAAATTCAAATTGTGCTTTAAAGCCTTAGAGACGTCCAGGACCGGACGTCTTCATGATGGATCCTACCCAACACCTAAGAAGGAAATAACACTCATTCTATGTGAACTATTCCAGAAATTTGAAGGGAAGGAAACAGTTCTGGGGGCTCCTCCGAGGCCGGCGTCGCTCTGCGCCCGTAACCAGGCACGGGTGTGAGTTATCAGAAACGAGACTACAGGCCGTGAACAGAAATGCGAACATTCTTTTTTTTTAAATTTTTTTTTCCAACGTTTTTTATTTATTTTTGGGACAGAGCGAGACAGAGCATGAACGGGGGAGGGGCAGAGAGAGAGGGAGACACAGCATCGGAAACAGGCTCCAGGCTCCGAGCCGTCAGCCCAGAGCCCGACGCGGGGCTCGAACTCCCGGACCGCGAGATCGTGACCTGAGCTGAAGTCGGCTGCTCAACGGACTGAGCCACCCAGGCGTCCCTGTTTCTTTTTTTTTTAATGTTCATTCTTTTTTTTTTTTTAATTTTTTTTTTCAACGTTTATTTATTTTGGGGACAGAGAGAGACAGAGCATGAACGGGGGAGGGGCAGAGAGAGAGGGAGACACAGCATTGGAAACAGGCTCCAGGCTCCGAGCCGTCAGCCCAGAGCCCGACGCGGGGCTCGAACTCACGGACCGCGAGATCGTGACCTGGCTGAAGTCAGACGCTTCACCGACTGCGCCACCCAGGCGCCCCCAGAAATGCGAACATTCTTAACAAAATCTTAACACGACACAGATAATACGCAACCAAGTGGGGCTTCTTCCCGGCATGCCGGGTGGTTGTGACACTTGAAAACTGATGAATTTTAGTTCATCATGTAAACAAAGAGACTAAAAGAAGCGAACGTGTGTGATCATCTTCAAACGTGCAGAAGACGCATTTTATAAAACCTACCCTCCATTCCTGGGAGAAGGTCCCAGAAAACGGAATGAAAGGGAAATCCCACGACCCGATGACAGGCGTCTATAACACCACCAGGGCGGACATGGCCCTTCCTGGTGCAGGATGGAGCACTCTCTCCGCCGACGGGAGAGAGGGAGGGTGCCTGCCGTCACCCCTCCTATCCGATGACGTGCTCGAGGTCTTGCCAGTACAAGCAGGGAAGGAAAGCAAGGCATCCAGAGCAGAAAGAAAGAAACCTGGCTCTATTTGAGGAAGACACAATCATCTTCTGAGAGACCCTACACAATCTGGGAGTCGCTAGAATCAACCTGTGAGCTCCGCGGGTTTGCAGGATAGAAGGTCAGCACACAAAGTCCGTTGTGTTTCTCTCTTTCTTTCTTTTTAATGTTTATTTATTTTTGAGAGAGAGAGAGATAGAGGGAGAGAGAGAGAGCATGAGCAGGGGAGGAGCAGAGAGAGAGGGAGACACAGAATCTGAAGCAGCTCCAGGCTCCGAGCTGTCGGCACAGAGCCCGATGCGGGGCTTGAACTCACGAACCACGAGATCATGACCTGAGCCGAAGTCGGACGCTCAACCGACTGAGCCACCCAGGTGCCCCTATTATTCTATTTCTTACACTAGAAACGAACATTTGGAAATCGAGGTTTCAAAATGCCATTTTAAAAAGAATAAAAGCATAGAAAATATTTGTAGGTAAATTTGACAAAAGGCGACTAAGACTCGCGCTCTGAAAACTGTAAGATGCTCCCAGAGAAGGTAGGAAGCTGAAATAATGGACAGAGGCAGGGTTCACGGACAGGTAAAAATTCCATGTGACCGGGGCGCCTGCTGTTCCCAAGCTGCTGTATAGATTCAACCCAGCGTGAATCAAACCCCGGGAGTTTTTTTTTTTCTTTGTTTATTTGTTTGTTTGTTTCTTTTCTTTCTTTTTTTTTTTTTTTTTTTACAAATTAACAAGCTGATTCCAGACTATGTAAAAATGCAAGGATGTAAGGGAGGTGAACTCACTTTGATGCAGAGGAACAGTGAATGACTCAGTGACCTGACCCGGAGACTCCCATCAGAGCAGTGTCCACGCATGAGGTCGCCCAGTTTTCAGCCAGGTTGCCGAGGCAATCCCGTGGAGAAAGGATTGCCTTTGCAAAAATTAATTCAAAAGGGAGGGTATACCTCATGTGGGAGATCAGACTGTGTAGCTTGTGGAAGAAAGCAGGGATTAGAATCTTACTGACCTTGAGCTCGGCAAAGATTTATTAAACACAATACTTGACATGGGGCGCCTGGGTGGCTCAGTCGGTTAAGCGTCCGACTTCAGCTCAGGTCACGATCTCACGTTCCGTGAGTTCGAGCCCCGCGTCGGGCTCTGGGTTGATGGCTCAGAGCCTGGAGCCTGCTTCCAGTTCTGTGTCTCCCTCTCTCTCTGCCCCTCCCCCATTCATGCTCTGTCTCTTTCTGTCTCAAAATAAATAGACGTTAAAAAAAATTAAAAAAACAAACACGATACTTGACAGAAAAAGCAGTATAAAAGAAAACAATCAATAAATTTGAATTCACCAAAAAATTTTTGAACTTCTCTTCGAAAGACACTGTCAAAAGGATGCGAGAAGAAACCACCAGCTGGGAGAGAATATTTGCAAAACACGTATATTTTGCAAAACGACAAAGGACGTGTAGCTGGCATATATAAAGAACTTTCCCCACCAACGATAAGACAAGCGGACCGATAAAGAAATGGGGAAGGGTCTGCAGGCACGCTCCACGAAGATTCACAAGTGGCCGATGGGCGCCTGAAAAGATGCCCAAATTCCTAAGTCATTCGGGACACGCAAAAGAAACCCACGGCGAGAGGCCACGAAACACCTAGTAGAGCGGCTAAAATGGGAAGTAGGGACCCTACCAAGTGCCGGTGAGGGCACTGGAGGCACTGGGGCCCCCACGCGGCCCTGGCGCGAGGGGAGAGCCACACAGGCACTCTGCAGAGACCGTTTGGACAGGCCTTTGAACATCCCGCACGCCCCTCCGCACGAGGCAGCAATCTGTTCCACGGGACAGTCAGGCATACACCCCCGCGAAGACGGGTACGTGAATGTTCTAGCAGCTTTGTTTGGAAGAGCCAGAAACCGGAAGCCGCCCAAATGTGCGCCCGCGCTGAAAAGGAGAGACAGGTTGCGACACGTGCATGTTCTGGAACACGATTCATCGGTGAAAAGTAATGTGACATCGATCGTGGCAGGCAGAACAATGTCCCGGAAGACGGGCGTGCCCCGACCCTCGGAACGGCGGGTGGCACCGGAGGAGAGGTTGCAGACGGCGTTAGGATTGCTAGGCAGCTGACCTTGAAAGAGGGAGATCATCCCGGATTAGCTGAGGGAGCCCTGTCATCACAGGGGGGCTTAAGGTGGGAGAGGGGCGTGTGGCTTCCCGGAAGGAGGGCCGGAGGGAGGCCACAGGGGACTGGCCGCCGTGGCTGCCTCTGGAGATGGAAGCCGGCCAGAAGCCGAGGAGTGTGGGGCCTCGAGCGGCCAGAAAGGACAAGGAGCCGGGGTGTCCTTGGAGCCTCTGAGGGAGCACGGCCCAGGGACACCTGGGTTTTGGCCCAGTGAACCCCATTCAGGTTTCTGACGTCCGGGATCATAAAATGATATATTCGTGTTGTTTTGAGGCACCGAGAGAATGGTCATGTGTTACTGGGCAACGGTAAAGCAACATTGATAAAGGCAGTGACAAGGACACATCGTGGAATAATGACGCTGAGGGGCAAGAGACCAGAGGAAGGGGCGCCCGGGTGGCTCAGTCTGTTGGGCGTCTGACTTCGGCTCGGGTCATGATCTCATGGTCTGTGGGTTCGAGCCCCACGTCGGGCTCTGTGCCGTCAGTGTGGAGCCTGCTTCGGATCCTCTGCCTCCCTCTTTCTCCGTCTCAAAAATAAATAAATAAACGTTGGGAGAGAGAGAGAGAGAGAGGCCGAGAAAGATACTAGTGCTACCTGACTACGACCACACCAAAGCCCAGACTACCCAAACTCCGGCAGGTGCTGCTGGGTGGGTGGGGGCAGGGAGGGGCCGGGAGGGCGGATGTCGGTGAGCGGGTCACAGGGCACCAGGGGGCCCCCAGTGTGCTCACCCCCCTCAACCGCAGAGCCGCGTTCCTTGGGACAGCCAGATGTCAAGACTGGTTAGACTAACTTTAAGGACGGGTTCACACCACAGGTCACCGGGACAGCAAACGCAGCCGGAAGAGAGGTGCTGTACCATCTGAATACCCGAGCAGGTGCAGTGAAAATGGTGCCAGGTGGTTCAGATTCGGGCTGGGGAGCCCCCTGTCGGGGCCCTGGGGGGGCTTCTCTGCACGGGGTGGGGGCAGGACCTCAGGACAGGAGGGGATGGGGGCCCAGAGCAGGCGGGCACCGGGGACGGCACTCTCGAGGCTGCTTGGGAAAGGTCTGCGGGGCGAGTCGGCAGCCGGGCTGAGCAGGGGTGAAGTGCACGAGGCGCGGGGGCCTGGGGAGAACCACGTGGACCTGCGTCCTGTGTCCAAGTGCACCGGGAACCATTAGCAGGTGTTCAGAGGAGCAGAAAGGGAGCTGTAGGGGGGCAAAGGAGTCTGCGGGCCCCAGGGTGCAGAGAACAGAGGAGTGTGGGCCCGGGTGGGCCGGCGGAGGGGGTCGTGGGGACCCGGGGCCTGAGCGGGGAGAGCCCCGTCTCTAGCGCGCAGCGGGAGGTCAGCAGGCCGCGGTTCCTGGAGGCTACTTGGAAATATGCAGGTGCATGTGCGCACAGGAAGGAGGTGTGTGTGCGGGGATGAGGACGTGGAAGAGGCAGGGGTGCTGCCGTGACGGCTGAGTTGTGCCCCCAGATCCATGTTGGGGTTCTGGCCCCAGGACTTCAGGACGTGACCACACACAGGGATGGCATCTGTGAATGTTTAAGGTGACACGGGGCCACCGGGGTGGGCCCTGGTCCTGTGTGGCCGGGGTCCTTGTGAGAAGAGGGGATCAGGACCCAGACACGCACGGAGGGACAACCCCGTGACCCCGTGAGGACACAGGGAGAGGACGGCCGTCCACACGCAGGAGAGGGGCCTCGGGGGGACCCTGTCCCGCCCACGCCTGGACCTCGGGCTCCGGCCTCCAGGGCGGGGGCCCGTGACCGTCTGCGGTGTGAGCCGCCCCGTGTGTGTGTGTGGGGGTGTGAACGTGGTCTGAGCCCCGTGTGTGCATATGGGGGGGCGGTGTGTGACTGCGGCTCTAAACACGGGGGTACACTGCTTTTCTGAATACACCTCTTGGAGCTAATTGCCTGCACCGCCGAGAGCGTGAAAGTGACCAACAGAAACAACGCTCCTTGGGAGTGAGGGGCGGGAAGGCCCCTGATCCTGTGGGGCCGCTCCCAGGGCGGTACAGGAGGTGACAGGGCCCTGTCCTCTGTCCCTGGCCCACAGGGGAGCGGGGAGGGCAGGAGGAGGGCCGAGCAGACTCTTGTCACCGCCCTGCCGGGGTGCGCCTGCCGCTGTCGGTGACTGGGGGCTCCCTTTCCCCGCCAGACCCAGCTCCTGGCACCCACTCTGGGAGGGCTCCTGGGTCTCAGCGGGGGGCTGTGCTTGGTGACCCAGCAAGGTCAACGAGAGGTGAAGCACAGGGGCCCAGGAAGGGGCGGGGGCCGGGAAAGCACCCCTGCTCCGGGGGCGCAGTCTGGAGGGGAGACTCCTCCCTGTGCCCCTGGGGGTGGTGGCAGGGCTCAGGCTCGCCCGGAGAGCTGCTTGAGCAGCCTGTTCCATCCCTCCCCTGGCTCTGAGGAGTCGGCACGTGGACAATGTCGCCCCCCCTTGGCAAGTCAGGGACTCACACGTGAGGGGGACCAGGAGCCTGACCCAATGCCCCCAGGCCGGCTGGAGGCCTGTGTCCCCTTCCCACAGCCAACATCAAGGCTCAAAGCCACACCCACCACCGCCTGATGGTCTGGGAGCTGCTGGGAGTCCAACATGGGTGTCACTGGGCTCAAGTCCAGGGGTCCCCCGAGGCTGGCTCCTTCCGGAGGCTCCACGGCAAATCCATTCCTGGCCTTTTCCCAGTCCGTGGCCCCGTCCCCCAACCACATGGGCAGCGGCTGGCGTCTTCCAGACTCTCCTTGTCTCTGGCCCTCCTGCCTCCCTCTCATCGGGACACTT
The DNA here is from genome assembly GCF_016509475.1 of Prionailurus bengalensis. Taxonomy (NCBI): domain Eukaryota; kingdom Metazoa; phylum Chordata; class Mammalia; order Carnivora; family Felidae; genus Prionailurus; species Prionailurus bengalensis. The sequence continues at coordinate 114,652,347 of NC_057346.1, forward strand.
GTGATTGCCTTTAGGGCCCACCCAAACCACCCAGGGCAATCCCCCCAGCTCAGGGTCGTCCACTCAAGTCCATCTGCAAAGTCCCTTTGCTGTGTGAGGTCATGTGCTCACAGGTTCTCGGGATTAGGATGCTGTGTTAGTCAGGGTTCTCCAGAGAGACAGCCGACAGGATGTCTGTCTGTCTGTCTGTCTATCTGTCTACCATCTGTCAATCATGTATCCTCAATCAATCTGCGTATCTATCCACCTGTCTATTTTATAAGGAATCGGGTCACATGATTATGGAGGCTGGCAAGTCCCGAGATCTCCAGGTGGCAAGCTGCAGCCCCAGGAGAGCCGACGTTCCAGTTCTAGTCCAAAAGGCAGGAAAAAGCCGAAATCCCAGGCTAAAAGCCATCAGGCAGGAAGAGTTCCCTCTCACTCAGGGGACGGTCAGCCTTTTGTTCTAGTCAGACCTTCAACTGATTGGACGAGGCCCACCCACCCTGTGGAAAACCAACTTCACTCAGTCCACCGATTCACATGTTAGTCTCATCCAGAAACACGTGCATAGACACACTCAGAATCAACTTCCACCAAATGTCAGCCCCCCCCCCCACCTGCCATGGCCCAGCCCAGTTGACACATAAAATTGACCCTTACAGGTATGCCTATCTCTTGTTGGGAGGGGGCGCTATTCAACCCAGCACCAGGACAAGGGGACCGGTTGGCAGGAAGGGACAGGGCACGGTGAGCGGACTGAGGGTCAGGGACGGGGAGAAGTGGCATTCGTGCTCTGTTCCCCACGGGGGCATGGGGCCTGGACCCCACTCGCCGCCGGGCAGGTCCTGAGGTCTTCCATGGCCGGGGGGCGGGGGGAAGGACAGGCAGGGGCACCCAGATGGCAGAAACCAGCAGGACCAATGGGCTGTGGCCGCTCTGAAGGGGCTTCGAGAGCCTCTGTCCCTGCTCCAGGCTCAGGCGGCTGTGGGCAGAGACCGGCCGAGGCTGAGCAGAGGGGCCGCCTCCCCCAGGGGGTGCTGCAAGGCAGAGGATGGCCCAGGGCGCAGCCCAGCCTCCCACGACCGCCCCCACCCGCAGCGCGCAGAGGCCGCTTCGGGAAAGGGAAGGAAGTGGCCGGCCAGGCCCTGCTGACCACAAGAAGGCCTCTCATCATGCGCTCAGAGGTCAGCAGGGCCTGGGGCCTCCCCGCTGTCCTGTGCCAGGCGGGACCCCGCAGTCATCTTGGCGATCCGCCTCCTTCTCCCTGTCTCCCCTGGGGGGCTCTCCCTGGGGAGGCTTGTCCCCAGCTGTCCCTCTGGCCGCATTGGCCACGTCCCTCGGGGCCGGTCCTGCCCCTGGCCTGCCACGCTCCCCGGGGTTAGCGACAGGCACCAGCCACTCCAGCACCTCTGAGGGCGGCTCCCAGGCTCAGCGGTTTGGGGCCCCTGGCGCCTTCCTGTTGGCCGAACCCACCTCCTTTGGGTCCTTCCCGCTTGCTGCCCCGTCCCTTGGCCAGGACGCTTGCCCCAGTGGTCAGGAGGCTCGCTTTCCCCCAGGTCATCACCCTGACCTCCCATGTAAGTTGTGATGTGCCCCCAGCCAGTGCCCCGTGCCCCCTCCCTCAACGGCTCCTGAAGTTGCCACCCCCCCCAACTTGCCCAGGCTCCCAGCTCCCGGAGGGCAGGGTTTGCGTGGGTTCTGCCCATCATGCGTCCCCAGGGCCCCCACGGGTGCCGCATGGATGTCCCCCTGCTGTGGCCGCTCCTCTCGAGGCCACCCCTGCAGGCACTCTGTGGTACCAGGTTTTCCCGAACATACTCCTGAGGGGAGGCCTGCACAGCCCCAGGTGCCCTCCGGGGGCCCTGCGAGACCCCACCCCCTGCCCAGGGCCTGGGCCTCCCCCTGCCCTCCTTTGCCAGCATCCAGGGTAGGGGCCCCGTCCTGCAAACTCGCGGCAGAGCAGTGAGTGGGGGTCCTCCTCGGGTCCCCCCTTCAGCATGTGGCCAGAGGGGGCAAAGTTCAGAGAGGCCCGTGGCCGGGGCGTGGGGGGCAAGGACACCCAGCTCAGGGGTCCCGAATAGACCCGGTTCGGCCGCTCGCCGCTCACAACATCCAAAGGCAGAGGCCGGGTGGTGGTGGTGACACAGAGGCTGTTTCAGCGAGGCGAGCTCTGGGAGGACGGCGGGCCCGCGTCTCAAGAACGGTCTCCTCAGTGCTGAGACTGGCTGGTTTCTGTAGGGAGATGGTGCAGGTGGGTGGGCGTGTGCCGGTGGGCGGCGAGGGTCGGGTGGGTGCCATCTGCCATCTCGGGGCGGTCAGGGAGTCTCGCTGGCTCCCGGCAGGCTTGTGCTGGAGACATAGTTTCCGTCCCCATCAGGGGATGCTGCCCCGGGGGCTTCTGCCCGATGACAGGCCAGCTGGAAAGAACTTCACCAATTAGAAGGTACAGACGAGGTCAGAACAGAGGTGGCCAAAGTCCTCGTTCAGACAGAGGGGGGTGGGCTATGCCTCGGGCACCGGGCACTGCGCCCTCCCTGCAGGAGAGGCTCTGTATCAGTCCCATTTTACAGACAAGAGGCCAAGGCTCCAGGAGCAGCCTCTGAGGGCCTGCCTGGGGTCTCGCAGCAGGGGACCCGCGTGTCTCCAGAGCCACGCTTCCCCAGAGCGAGTGTGGGAAGTGCAAGGGACAGCCCTGGGTCACCTGCAGGGCAGGGGACTGGCTCCCACTGTCTGGGTCCCTCCAGACTGAAAGTGGAGGCCTCCAGGGGGCGGGGCCCAGGCCCATCGTCCCTCTCCCTCTGCCTACTGACTGTCTGAGCCAGAGTCGCAGGAACACTTGGGGTCACGGAGGAAGAATCGGGGCATTGTGCACGGGACACGGGGCCACTGCCCCCACCCACCCTCCCTGCCTTTCTGAGTCACCGCTCCCAAGAGAGGGGGCGTTACAGCCCCAGACCCGTTTGTCCGGCTGCCTGGGAGGGGCTGGGTGCCACAGAGGAGCTGGCATTCCCCAGAGCAGGTGGGTACTGACCGCCGGCCACCGGCCCAGCCCTGGGAACAAGCCTGGCAGCCCTTCGGGCCGTGGGCAGAGGGCGGAGGGCTGCAGGAGAGATAACATCTGTTCCGGTCACACTGAGGCCAAGCAGGTTCTCCCAGGAGTGGAGATGATCTGGGATCTGGCCCGCACCCACCTGTGCACCCATCGATGTGAGGCTGTGCTGGGCTCGCATGGCCCTGCCCCTGCGGGGCACTGAGGCAGACACCCCCTTCCCCTGCAAGGACCCTTCTAGTGGACTGAGGCAAGGTGGCCCCAGGCCCCTTTCCAGGGGCAAAGCCGGGTCCCCTTAGAATGGGATGCTTCTGGGGAAAGGTCAGCTGCAGCCAGCTGCCGGGAAGGTGGTCACTGGCACATCTGGGTGGAGCCCGATGCAGGTGTTTGGGCAGCACCCCTCCCTGGCATCAGCCTCCAACTGCCGGGAGCGACAGAAGTCACACCTTCTTCTGTGGGACACTTGGAGTACCTAGGGGAAGCCACAGGCATTGCCCAGCTCTTCCTGACACAGAGCAGGACTGACAAACAACCCACCCAATCCAGCCCAGCAGACTTGGGACAGACAGTCTAACCACCACTGCCACCCCAGTTGAACCAACCTTCCCTTCCCACCCAACCCAGCCCCCATGACCCAGCCCCCAGGGCCCACTCCATCCAACCCAACCCAGACCCCATGACCCATTCTATCCAACTGAACCCAGCCCCCATGACCCCAGCCCCCATGACCTATTCCATCCAACTCAACCCAGCCCCCATGACCCATTCTATACAACCCAACACAGTGCCCATTACCCATTCTATCCAACCGAACCCAGCCCCCACGGCCCCAACCCAGCCCCCAGGGCCCATTGCATCCAACCCAGCCCTCATGACCAATCCCATCCAATGCAACCCAGCCCCCAGGGCTCCATCCCACCCACCCAACTCAGCCCCCAAGACCTACACCATCCAACCCAGTCCAGCCCCCATGACCCACACCATCCAACCCAGCCCCTAGGGCCCCACCCTACCTAGTCCATCCCCCGTGGCCTATCTTCTCACAGTCCAGTCAGCTCTCTCAAGTCCAGCCACCCACCCATCCCATCTCCAGCCCCTCAAGTCAGCCTCCCTCGGGTTATGTATGCACTTGCCCCAGGCCCCATTATAGGCCACTCAGATGCCCTTCCTTTCTTTACCTGTCCCTTTGCTCTAGTTTTCCTGTATGTGCCCCCTGGCACCCCCCCCCCCCCGGCAGCCTGCTCCCACAACTGTCCTTCCCCTGGCCTCGCTCTGACTTTGCCCCTCATGTCCAAGTACCAGCGAGGCCAGAGGGTCAGAGCGGAGAGGGAGGATGCTAGGTGGCTGGCTGTGAGGACGGGGCAAGAGACCCTGAGCTAAGGAATGCAGGCGCCTCCCCAGAGCTTCCAGAAGGAACCAGACCTGTGACATGTCTGTTTTAACCCAGTGAGGCTGGTTTCGGACTTCTGGCCTCCAGAACTGGGAGAATACTTGGTGTTATTTCAAGCCACCGATGGATGATCCCTAACACAGTGGGCTTGGCCCGGACCCGTCCCCTCCCCGTCCCCCAGGGCCCTCCCCCCCCCCCCCCCACCCTGCCACAAGGCAGGCTGGCCACGTCACTCATTCTGCGTCGCCGGTACTCTAACCGGGCGCTTGCCCAGAGCCTGCAGACCAGACCCCGTCACCTCCCACCCCGCGGGGCCTGGTCACCACCATTGACTGGCGTGGTGCGCAACCCACCTCGGGGGCACCCTCCCCAGGAAGGTTTTCCTGAACCCGGTGCCCCAGAGAAACTAAAACCAAGAAGGTGTGAATATCACACAGAGAGAAACTCCTTTCAAGGAATTGGCTCATCGTCAGGGGGGCTGCAGGCTGGACACCAGGGAAGAGTGAATGTTGCTCTGGCCTCAAGGCCCATCTGCGGACAGAATTTCCTCCCTCTGACCCCCCCCCCCCTCGTGCATGCTCCCCACCTCTCCCAGCCCCGGGAGCCTTCTCTCCATCCCTGGAAGCCACCAGACTCAGTTCCGGCTTAGGGTCTTAGCAGTTTTCTTCCCAAGCCTGAGAGCCTCTCCCTACCTTCCCGGCCCCCAGCCCCCCAGCCCCCCAGTCCCGCGCCGTTCCCAGGCCAGCCCCTGTTCATCACCTCGCTGTTGTCCTGAAGACAAGCTCCCTCCTCACCTTTCTTTTCATGTTTAATTTTTATCGTTTTAAATATACATCCAAGCTAGTTACCGTATAGCGTAATAATGATTTCATGGATAGAATTTAATGATTCATCACTTACTCATAACACCCAGTGCTCATCCCAGCAAGTGCCCTCCTAATGCCTGTCACCCATTTCGCCCATCTCCCCACCCAAAGCCCCTCCAGCAACCCTCAGTGTGTTCCCTGTATTTAAGAGTCTCTTAGGGTTTGTCTCCCTCCCTGTGTTTATATTATGTTTTGCTTCTCTTCCCTTATGTTCATCTGTTTTGTATCTTAAATTCCTCGTATGAGTCATATGATATTTGTCTTTCTCTGACTAATTTCACTTAGCATAATACCCTCCAGTTCCATCCACATAGTTGCAATTGGCAAGATTTCATTCTTTTCGGTTGCCGAGTAATACTCCATTGTATGTGTATCCCACATCTTCTCGATCCATTCATCCTTCGATGGACATTTGGGCTCTTTCCAGACTTTGGCTATTGTCGATAGGGCTGCTATAAACATGGGGGTGCCTGTGTCCCTTCGAAACAGCATACTTGTATCCCTTGGATAAATACCTAGTAGTGAAATTGCTGGGTCTAGGGTAGTTCTGTTTTAGTTTTTGGAGGAACCTCCATACTATTTTCCAGAGTGGCTGCACCAGTTTGCCAGAGGGCTCCCTTTCTCCGCATCCTCGCCAACATCTGTTGTTGCCTGAGTTGTTAATGTCAGCCGTTCTGACGGGTGTCAGGTGGTATCTCATTGTGGTTTTGATGTGTATTTTCCTGAGGATGAGTGATGTGGAGCATCTTTTCATGTGTCTGTGGGCCATCTGGATGTCTTCTGACCATTTCTTACTGTCTTTTGCTTATTTCTTCACTTGATTGTTTGTTTTTTGGGTGTTGAGTGTGACAAGTTCTTGATGGATTTTGTATATCCTTTATCCAATATTGCATTTGCAAATATCTTCTCCCATTCTGCTGGTTGCCTTTTAGTTTTGCGGATTGTTTCTTTCGCTGTACAGTAGCTTTTTATCTTGATGAGGTCCCAATAACTCATTAAAAAAATTTTTTTTAATGTTTTTTTATTTTGGAGAGAGAGAGAGAATAGACAGAGTGCAGCGGGGGAGGGGCAGAGAGAAGGAAGACACAGAATCCGAAGCAGGCCCCAGGCTCTGAGCTGTCAGCACAGAGCCCGATGTGGGGCTCACACCCACGAACCGTGAGATCATGACCTGAGCTGAAGTCAGACGCTTAACCGACTGAGCCACCCAGGTGCCCCCCAATAGTTCATTTTTGCTTTTGTTTCCTTTGCCTCCGGAGACGTGTTGAGTAAGAAGTTGCTGCGGCCGAGATCAAAGAGGTTTTTGCCTGCTTTCTCCTCGAGGATTTTGATGGCTTCCTGTCTTACATTGAGGTCTTTCATCCATTTTGAGTTTATTTTGTGTCTGGTGTAAGAAAGTGGTCCGGGTTCATTCTTCTGCATGTCGCTGTCCAGTTTTCCCAGCACCCCTTGCTGAAGGCACTGCCTTTATTCCATCGGATATTCTTTCCTGCTTTGTCAAAGATTAGTTGGCCATTCATCTGTGAGTCCATTTCTGGGTTCTGTATTCTGTTCCATTATCTGGGTGTCTGTTCTTGTGCCAGGGCCATACTGTCTTGATGACGACAGCTTTGTGATACAGCTTGAAGTCCGGGATTGTGATGCCTCCGGCTTTGGCTTTCTTTTTCAAGATTGCTTTGGCTACTCGGGGTCTCTTCTGGTTCCATACAAATTTTAGGATTGTTTGTTCTAGCTCTGTGAAGAATGCTGGTGTTATTTTCACAGGGATTGCATTGCATATGTAGATTACTTTGGGCAGTATCGGCATTTAAACAATATTTGTTCTTCCTATCCAGGAGCATGGAATCTTTTTCCATTTTTTTGTGTCTTCTTCAACTTCTTCATTCAGCTTTCTGTAGTTTTCAGTGTAAAGATCTTTTTTTTTTTATAAATTTTTTTAACGTTTATTTATTTTTGAGACAGAGAGAGACAGAGCATGAATGGGGGAGGGTCGCAGAGAGAAGGAGACACAGAATCTGAAACAGGCTTCAGGCTCTGAGCTGTCGGCACAGAGCCCGACGCGGGGCTCGAACCCACGGACCGTGAGATCATGACCTGAGCCAAAGTCGGACGCTTAACCGACCGAGCCACCCAGGCGCCCCTTCAGTGTACAGATCTTTAACCTTTTTGGTTGGGTTTATCCCTGTATATTTTATGGGTTTTGGTGCCCCGCCCTCATCTTTAGAGCGGCAGCCTCAGCTGTCCCTCGGCCCATGCCACAGCCCATACGAGGCCATTTATTGGCTGAGGACTTGGTCTGGGTCTAGCCACCCCAAGAAGGCAGGTCTGCATCTGCCTTGCTCACCCCAGTGTGTATGTACCACAGTGGCCAGCACCCTCCAGTACGGTGGGTTTTGACAAAGAGTAAAAACAGGGGTCCCCAACCAAGCTCCAGGACCAGAGAGTCTGCACACAGTGATTCCAGGTTTGGGGTTGCTGCCGAGGCAGGTCCCTGACCCCTGGGCCACTGGGGACCCCTAAAGGTCCCATGTGGCCGCCAGCCCCTCACCCCGCCTCCCCAGGGCAGCCATGATGGAGGAAGACCACGGCTCAGGGCTCAACCCTTGGGGCTGGGAGGGTCTACTCCAGAGGACTCGTGAGCCACTGGGACCCTAACTGTGCCACAGGTGAAGAAGTCGGGGTGGGGTGCCAGGCACCTCCCTCCTTCCACCTGTGCCTGGGCACCCCACCCCCACTTCTTCACCTGTGCCTGGGCACCCCCTCCCCCACCCTAACTGTGTCAGCCACTCCCACCCTCCCCCACAAGCTGTCCAAGGTCAGCTGATCTGAAGCTAATTCCCTCACACGGCCTCCCACACAGCCCTTCCAGAACTAAGAGCTGGGGCCCCGGGGCGCTGCACCCTCACCTTCCTCCCAAGGGCCAGTGTAGCCGGCTCTGAGGGCTGAGCGTGGGCTGACTCAGGCCCAGGAGGAGGGCAGGGCAGGGAGGACAGGAAGAGGCAGAGTAGGCATGACTCAGCATCTCAGTGGCTCACTTGTAGCCCCGTGGGAGGAGGGACCTGATGAAAACCATTATCCCCTCCCTGGGGTTCTGCCCCTTGGCAAGTACCCCAGCTCCAGGGCTGAGCTCAGGACCCTCAGACCCTCCTTTTAGGTCGGGGTGGGGGTGGGGGAGGGTCCAGGAAGCCACAAGTGCAAGCCCAGAACTCTAGTGGGAGGGAGGGCCTGGCAGTTTCCAGCCTGCTTTGCACAGGGAGCCACTGGGGGGTCTCAGAGCCTCCGCAAGAGATCCTGGCCTGGGGCAGGGAGACCAAGGCAGAGAAGAGCCAGCGGGGAGTCCCCACTCTCCTCCTTTCTTTTTTTTTTTAATTTTTTAATATTTATTTATTTTTGAGAAAGAGCGAGAAACCGAGCACAAGCAGGGGAGGGGCAGAGAGAAAGGGAGACAGAATCTGAAGCTCCGAGCTGTCAGCACAGAGCCCGACGTGGGGCTTGAACTCACAAACTGTGAGATCATGACCTGAGCTGAAGTCAGACACTCAACCGACTGAGCCTCCCAGGCGCCCCCCCCCCTCCTCCTTTAACTGAGGGGTGGGGGGCGAGGGAGAGAAGGGCCACGGGTGCAGTGGGGTTTGAGGGGTTCCTCGCGGTGCACGTGATGCTAATTCGTTCATTCTCAAGGACGTGAGCCCCCATCGTGTGACTTTGTCACGAATCGTTCGTCCCTTCCACAGCCTTGGGGACAAGCTTCTCCAGGCTTTGGCGTCCTCGTCCCCGACTTGGTGGCTGGGTGCATTTCGGTTGGATGTGGCCTGAAGAGATGCCACCGACCTAGGACAACTTCTTACCGTCTTGGGTTTGCCTTTTCCAGAACGTCATAGCGTGGGGTTCACACAGTCTGGGGCACCCGGTTGGTTTCTTGCACGGAGTGAGGTGCATTCAAGACGCTTCCTTGTCTTTTCACGGTTTGTAGCTCATTCTGTTTCCACGCTGAACGGACCACGGTTTATTCACCACCTACTTGGACATTGCGGTTGCTTCCAAGTTGTGGCAATTAAGAACACAGCCTCTATGAACGTCCACATGCAGGCTTTCATGTGGACATACCCCTTCAATTCCTTCGGGTAAACCGGTGCCGAAGAGCGTGAGGGCTGACGGAACGTCGGCGTAAGTTCGGTTTTGTGCCGTCGCTGGCTGGGGTTCGGCCATCCTAACAAGTGTGGAGTCGGAACTCGTCGTCTGGATGTGCATTTCCCCCATGACGCGAGCATCTTTTCATGGGTTTATTTGCGTTCTTGTTTCTTCCGCGGGGTCCCGGTTCGGGTCTTTGCCCATTGTTTAACGGGTTGTTCATCTTCTTGTTGTTGAGTTTTAAACGGTCTGGGGCGCCTGGAGCGGGGGCTCGGTCGGTTGAGCGTCCGGCTTCGGCTCAGGTCCCGATCTCATGCTTTGCGACTTTGGGCCCCAAGTCTGGCTCTTTGCGGCCAGTGCAGAGCCCCACTTGGGATCCTCTGTCCCCCTCTCTCTGACCCTCCCTCCCTCCCTCCCCCTCCTCCAAGAAATACATGTCAAGAAAAAAGGAGTTCTTCACACATTTTGGACATCGGTCCATTACCAGGGGCGTATTTTACGAACGTGTTCCTCCGTGTACAGTTTGTCGTCTCATCTCGATAACGTCTCTTGCAGGTTTGGCCTCATTTTTTGTATTTCCTACTTAAACAACAAATCTCGGTCGGTGAAACCCGTGATCCCAAGATCACGAAGATGTTCTCCTCCGCCTTCTTCCCCCCGGGGATTTCCCCTTGACTGTTTATGTCTCTAATCCCCCTGGACTGGGTGGCTGTGCATGCCGTGAGGGGGAGACCCACATCCTCCCGTCCACCTGCCCATTTACGGAGACGTTCGTCCCTCTCAGTGTGTGGGACCCTGCCGTCCCCGCCGTCTACTTGGCTTCTCTGTGTCAACACCCCTCTGTCTTCACCACTGGATCTTTACAACTACGCCCCAGCCCCTCCCTGAAACTGCTCTCCTCAAGGTCAGATTGCCAAATCCAGTGGTCGGCGTGCAATCCCAACCTGCACCTGGTCCGCGGTGGGGCTGACACGGCCGGCCGCCACCTCCTCCGGCTGGTCTTCGTCCGGCTTCCAGGCTGTCCCTTCTTGGTCTCTCCCGTCCCTGGCCGCTCCTGCCCAGTCTCCTTTGCTGTCATTCCCTCTCGATCTCCTCACCTCTCAGAGTCGAGGGGCTCGTAGTCTCCGTCTACATTCAGCCCTGGCTGCCTCCAACCTCCGCCCCCAGCTCCGGCAGCCGCTGCCCCTCAACCGTGCTCCCTGCAGCTCAGCCCCCCTCAGAGACAAACAAGGTCCTCCCGGTGGCCGCACAGCAGAGTGACCCAGCCGGGCAGCCCCTCTCTGGCCCCGGGACCGTCGCGTGCTCTCGGCCCCCACCCGCTGCGCTCAGCCTGCTCCTGCCCAGGGTGTCGACCCATCACCTCCTTAGTCTGCTCTCAGGAGCTCCTCCCTTCGTTCCTCCTCGTTTCTGCTGAGTCCTCCCTGTGTCCCGAGTCCCCTGTGCTGTCCCCTACATTTCCTCAGCACCCAGAGCAGTGCCTGGCCTGTGGCAGGTGCTGGACAGCTGTGCGGGGGAGAGACAGACAGGTGCCTAAGGTCCCAGAGGGGCTGACCCGGGAGGCCTGGGAGAGGAGGTCAAGGGGAGGGGCTTCAGGGATGCCTGGTGGCTCAGTCGGTTGAGCGTCAGCCATCAGCTCAGGTCATGATCCCACAGTTGGCGGGTTGGAGCCCCACATCGGGCTTTGTGCTGACAGCTCAGAGCCTGTGCGGGATTCTCTGTCACCCCCTCTCTCTGCCCCTCCCCCACTCACACATATGTGTGTGTGTGTGTGTGTGTGTTCTCTCTCTCATAAATATACACATTAAAAAAACTTTTTTTTAAGTTAAAAAAAAAGAAGGGAAGTGGCTTCCAACCGCTCTCACCCTCTGACTCACCCAGGCCCACCAACCCGTCAGGGCTTTGGTTCTCCCTGCTAGAGTCCAGGGTCGGGCTGGACAGTCTCCAGACCGTGGCCCCACCCACTAGGAGCCAGAGACACCAGAACCACGCGCAGGACTCTTCACTGGGTTCAGCTTTCTGGGACACACACACCCGCTGGACTGACTTGGGAGACCTGTTCCCACCAGGTTTGCCTTGGGGCCCCCAGTCAGTGGGCACCAAAATGCCTCTAGGCCCTGTAGTTCTGTGCTGGGCCCACTGCCTTTGGCCCAACAGGAGAGTGCCTCTCCTGGCCTTTGGCAGGGGCAGGGAACGGGGCCCTCTTCGGGACCCTTGCACCTGGCTGAGGCTATACAGGGTTTTGGGGGACACAGGGCCCCGGGCCAGGGCAGCTGTGTAAGGTGGGGACACAGCTCCGTCTGGTGCCGGCCGTGGATCCCAGCCCAGCCCAGATCCCAGCCCACGTGGTCCTGTGGCACCGCCCACCGGGGATGGAGCCCCGCACTGCCCTCTGGGGAGCAGCCGCAGGGTTCGGGGGCAGCCCCTTCTGCTCCCTTTCCACCCCGAGCCTCTCCCGGTGCTGGAGAGGTAGGGAGGCAGGGTATGGCGGAGAGAAACCAGCCAGGAGCCAGCCAGCACCACTCAGGGCCAACGCCTGTTGGTGGGCACATGCCAGGCCCTGCTCTGGGTGCTGGGGGATCGTGGGAACAAGCAGCACAGACACAACGTCCTCGCGGCCCACGGAACGGATGGACACGCGGTCTCTCCGCCCAGGGCCACCGGCGGCTCCCCACTGTCCTCAGGGGAAAGCCAAGGGTCTCAGGCCGGCACAACTGACAACTGGTCACGCCCCTGACCTCTCTGACCAGCCACTCTGCCTCTCCTGTCCACACCGGCTGCTGGCCTCACCGGCCTTGTAAATGCTTCTGTGGGTAAAGCAGATGGGACCCTGCGAAGGTGTCGTTTCTCACATGTCTGTGTCTGAGCATCATGGGACACACACGGTCTTGTCCGCTAGTGGGCACTGGGACCCAGGGGGACACCAGCTGGGACCACCTTCAAGCGATCGTGGCGTCCAGCCCATCCAGAGCCCAGCTGACCTCCCAAGACAGGTCTGCTGGGGGGGGGGGGCAGGGAGGGTGGAGAGGGAGGTGATAGTGACCAGTGCAAGGGTCCCGCTTGGGCGTGCATGGGGCGAGGCCTGGACCCACGTGCCTGGGTCAGACTCTGAGGGCAGGATGTTTGCCTGCTTCGGTCCTGGCTTGAGTCCCCATATCCGGCGCCACACCAGATGATGAGCCCAGGTCAACTGTGTAGACCTGCTGAGTGCGGAGGCAGGGCAGGGCAGCGGGCACTCATCTGCGGCCATCAGGCCAAGCCGGGTGGGAGGGTGTTGGCTGGGGTCAGGGTCCTGATTTATTCAGGGGTCACAGAACCTGTTTGCCCCCTGTGAGTGGGGCACTCAAGAAAAAGTGCCCTAGGGGAGTCCCTTTGTGAAAGTTCCTCGTTGTTCCCATCCTGCTCAAATATCACCATCCCAGAGAGGCCTGCTCTCAACAATGGTCACTTTCTAGCACATTCCTCTGATTTATTTCCTTCTTGACATGGACCCTCTCGGAAATGACCCATCCAAGCTCCTTTTCTCCTTCATGCCCGGTCCTCCTTCTGGCTGGGAGTGAGGGCGGAGAAGCGGGATGTGGCCCTGCCCTCCGACAGGAGGCTGGGCACGACTGGGTGATGTGGCGGGGTCCTGGAGCTCAGCGGGTCACCGTGGCCCCAGCGAGGGACTCACTCTCTCAGCCCTCCGAGGCTGGTGAAAGCCACCTGAGCTGCTCAAGGTGGGAGACCTGTTCCTCATCTGATCCCACTGGGCGGTGTCCTTTGAGACGGGGCGTGGAAAGGGCCAGTGGGCCCCCAGAGGAAGCAGGATGCAGGGCGGCCCCGGCAGGACAGGTGGACACTTGCGAGGCGATGAGGTCGGGACGACCCCGGGCTTGAGAAGAGTGAGAGCGGTAGAAGCTTGGGCGAACGGTGGGAGGGAGGGGAGGACGGCGGTGCAGCGGGTGCAGTGCGGGGGCAGGAAGGTGGAGCAGGGGCCTCGGAAAGGCTGCGAGGCCCCACGCGGCGCACGGCCCGCGTGTCTACGGCGGCGACGGAGCCCCAGGCTCCGGAGGCTCCCCGGCCGCCGGCGCCCAGAGCCCCAGCGCCCGGTCCCCGCGGCCGGGGCTCGCAGCCACCTTCCCGCCCCGCGCGCGCGTTCCCCGGCGCCGGCAGGCCTGCGTGCGCGTCCCCGAGCGCCGTGCGCGGGCCCGGCGGGAACGCGGCCGGGGCCGCCCCGCCCAGACCCCGCCCCGCGCACGCCGGCCGAGGCCCGCGTGACCGGTCCGGGTGCAAACAGTCCGGTCAGCTGACTTTGCCAAGTGCGCCGTCATCCAGGCTATAAGCGCTCGACCTCTGGGCGCTCCGGTCCGACCCGGCCACCGCCACCACCATGCAGCCCCCCAGCGTGCTGCTGCTCGTTCTCGGCCTGCTGGCCGCGTCCGCCGCCGCGCTCATCAGGTGAGGCCCTGCGACCCCGTGCACCCCGCGACCCCTCCGTGTACCCCCCCTTCCGTGTACCCCTCCCTCGTGCACCCTCCCGTGCACCCCGCGCCCCCGGTGCCCTCCGTACGCCCTGCGCTCTGGAATGCGGGCTGTGCCGGCCCGCGCGGCCTCCTGCAGGGCCTCACCCGGGGTCCCCCGCCAGCCCGGGGACCCCTCTTCTCTACCACGGTGGAGTCTGCCTTGGGGGGCGGGCAGGAGGCGGCGGGAGGGAAGATGGGGAGACCCAGGCCGACGAGCCTCCCCAGGACAGGTGGGGCCGCGGCACCTGTACTCAAGGCCCACCTGTGTGGAAGTCTGGAGACCCAGGTGTATCTGGGCAAGTCATTTTCCCGCTTCTCCCCCTGCCCTTTGCCAGCTGTGGATTGGGCACGGTCGCCTTTGGTTGGGGTCTTGGGCTCTTACCCGGGAGACCTTCTGGGCGCTGGGGGCCCCCGGGGGTCTCAGATACAGTAGGGAGTTAGTCTAAGGAGAGGGTCCGGGTGAGGGGCGCAGCTGGCATGGGGCTGCGGGGTTCTCCACCTGTGCCCTCGCTCTAGTGAGGACCACACCTTCTTCAGGTCTCTAGGGCCTGCCCCCCCCTGTACCAGGAAAGGCCACCAACCCCAGGCCTTGTGGGCCAGCCAGGCCGAGGAGGGCGCTTCCATCCCCCGCTCCCACTCTCGCGAGGCAGCCTGAGCACCCCCCCCCCCCCCGCTTGGGGAGGGGTGTGGTGGGCCAGCCCCTCTGCTCCTGCACCCACCCTTGCCCCCCTTCCCCCCGCCCCGGGGCCTGGGAAGGCATCCTTCCAACTCCAAGGCGGGCCTTTTGCCCAGGGGCAGGTGGGTGAGGTCATAGGGCCGTGGGAGCTGGGGTGGGGGGGGGGGTGCCACTGGGACTCAGCCTTGCCAAAGGGCTGCACCATGGGCTGTGGCCTGGGGGCGTGTGGCCCCTAATGGAGCCTCCCCTGACGCCACCCACAGGCCTGCTCTCCAGGGATGCGTGGCTGTCCGGGGACTGAACCTGGGTTGCTTGGGGCTGGGCAGCTGAACCAGAGCCCCTCACACCTCCTCCCCGTCCTCTGGGACTGCTGGTGCCTGTTTCCTGGGTTACTGGAGGGTGTGCCCCTCTCCCCCCAAGCAAGGACCTTGGGCTTTTACGGCCTACCAGGTCTCAGACAAGAGTCCCATCTTCTGAAGCAGCCCTTGGCTTGCTGGAAAGGGCCAGCCGTGACCTTGAACTCCCAAATCCCCTGGGCTGGGAGGACCTGTCATCCAGGTGTGTGAGTTTGCTCAGGTCTGCTCTCCTGCCCCACCCCTGCACCATGGAAGCAGGGGTGCAAGCTTCAGGCCTGGAGGAGCCAAGGGTCCGGGTGGGGGAGGGACCTCAGGCACAGGAACCGGGACACCTGACCTCAACCCCGTGCTCTTTCTGCCCAGGCAGACTGCCAAGGCTGGGAGGCAGGGGCTGCCCATGGGGGTGCCCTGGGGCATCTCCGAGGAAGGCAGACCCGGGAGCACGGACCCCTAGCCTTCCAGTGCAGTCCTTGCCCTCCTGGGGTCTGTACCGTGGTGGGGACAGAGCACAGACCAGCAGTAAATAAATTCACTACAGCACTGGAGAGGGCCCTGGAGGGAAACGGGGTCACGTGAGGGATGGCCAAGGAGGGCTTCTCCGAGGTGGCAGTCTTGAGTCCCGTCTGGTGGCCAGGAAACGGCCAACCAAAGGCCACACAGGGGAAGTGGGGACCTCTCTGCATGGCGTCTGTGGAGAACAGATTGAGAGGGCTAGACGGATGGGTCACCTGTGACGCCGATGTCCTAACAGACCCCCATGGGCCACTGTCCCAGAAGAGACCAGAGCAGACACAAAGCGGGGGACGGGGATGGGGTGGGCGCTTTTGGAGCCCCGTGGCGGCTGAGGGTATAGAGGGGGAGGCGAGCCCTGACGGGCCCCCTCCTCTTGACAGAATCCCGCTGCACAAGTTCACATCTGTGCGTCGAACCATGTCGGAGTTGGGGGGCCCCGTGGAAGATCTGATTGCCAAGGGCCCCATTTCGAAGTACACCCAGGGAGTGCCCGCTGTGACTGGGGGGCCCATTCCTGAGATACTGAAGAACTACCTGGACGTGAGTATGGGGGTCTCCTCCACCTGGGGCGGGGGCCCGGTCGGTGGCAAACACTGAGTTGACGTGAACTGATAAGCCAGCACGAAACACTCTTTTTTTTTAACGTTTATTTATTTTTGAGACAGAGAGACAGAGCATGAATGGGGGAGGGGCAGAGAGAGAGGGAGACACAGAATGGGAAGCAGGCTCCAGGCTCCGAGCCATCAGCCCAGAGCCGGACGTGGGGCTCGAACTCACGGACCGCGAGATGGTGACCTGGCTGAAGTTGGCCGCTTAACCGACTGAGCCACCCAGGCGCCCCCGAAATACTCTTTGGCAAGCAGCGCTTTTGCTGAACCCCCCTGCTCGGTGCGGGGGAGGGGCTTCTGCTCAGCCACATCCTCCCCTGCAGTGCCCCTCCTGTCACCCCTGCCAGGTGGAGGACTCGCACTGTGTCCTTCTGGGGGGTCTGCACGGCTCCCCTGCAGGGCCTGCTTGTGTAGGGTGAGGGTGGGTTGGGGTGCCCTTGGCCCCTCCATGACCTCTCCCCCTGCGTCCCGCTGACCATCACCGACCTCAGAAGCCGCCTTGTTCTTTTTTTATTTTTAATTTTTTTTTTAAACATTTACTTATTTTTGAGAGAGAGAGACAGAGTGCGAGCAGGGGAGGGGCAGAGAGAGGGAGGCACAGAATCCGAAGCAGGCTCCAAGCTCCGAGGTGTCGGCACAGAGTCAGATGCGGGGCTCGAACCCATGAACTGCGAGATCATGACCTGAGCCGAAGTCGGACACTCGACTGACTGAGCCACCCAGGCCCCCCAGAAGCCACCTTGTTTTTGAGGCCGGTCTGTGGGATTGTGGGACAGGGCCACCCTCTGCAAATCACCGGGCTGGGCCCAGGGCCATCAGCTGGGCACGGAGGAGCCTGCGTCAGGCCCCGAGAGGCTGTGGGGTCCTCGTGGGTCATCTGGGCCAGCCCGCCCAGGCGTAACTAACTGCCTTGGAGCTTCTGTGGGGGTGCCTGTCCCGCCGGGAGGCCTGGCGCCACCCGCGACCCAGTTCCGCCTCCTTACCTCCTTCCTCTGGCCAGCAGCCAGCCCTGCACCTGCCCCGTGCTCCTTGAGGGATGTTTTATAAGCTACATAGCACGCCAGAGCTGGCCCGGCCTGGTCCCGCCTCTGGGGTCAGGTTCTGGGGCTGCCCGGGTGGGCGTCCTTCTGTCTCTCCTGCCCCTGAGTCTTGGGGACCTCGCTCCTTGCTGCCATCCAGCCTCTGGCCCACCTGTGGCTGGGACAGGTGGCTGCGTCCTTTGTCCTCTCTTGCCAGAGCCCCAGCAGTGCCAGGAAGCTGTGGCCTCACGGGCATGTGACTGGACTTGGCGGGGGGGCGGGGGGGGGGTTGCTGACTGACCGGTTCCTGGTCCCCCAATTCAGGCACACACACACATTTGCTGAGTCATCCCCCAGCCCCCCCATATCTGGACACTTCTGCTTGGTCATGAGGCAGCAGCTGTGGGTTTTCCCTGGAGCCAAGTGACAGCAGAGAGGCTCCCACAGGGACCAGAGCCGGAATATCATGGTGACCTGTGGTCTAGGCTGCCTCTCAGGGGACGGGGGCGCCCGGGCCGGCAGGACCCGGGGGGCCTCAAGCTCGTATCTCACATCCAAGCCCTCGTGTCCTCTGACCTATGAGAGCATCGACGACGAGGTTTGAGGCTCAGGGGGCGTGTGCCCCCTTCATGGTCACCTGAGCCTTGAGCCAAGTACCCTGGGCTTCCCAGGCTCCCCTCCTCCGCTGTGTACAGATGGGGAAACTGAGGCTCAGAGCAGGGAAGGCAGGGAGTCTAGGCAGTGAGGGACTCTGAGCCAACACTGTCAGTCTCCAGGGTGCACCTCCTCCCTTTGGCCGTTTGCATGCCTCTACCTAGAAGTCCTCCGGGCTTGGCCCTGTGGGGCAAGGGCAGGGTGGGAACTGAGGTCCCAGAGGCGAGCTGTGACTTCGCTCCCATCCTGGGGAAGAAGTCTCCCCTTCTGGGCCTGGATCTGTGAGGCAGAGGGGTCTTCCAGGGTATGGGGACCAGCGGCTGGGGGGGGGAGGGGGGCGGGAGGGGGTAGGCTCCAGTGTCTCCTCAGACTTGGGCCTTCCAGAGTCTGACTCCCAAGGCAACCAGTGGTCCCTCTTTGGCCCAGCGGGAATGCGGGATGCCCCCCGCCACGCCGCGGCCCTGAGGCATGCCCCTCCCCTGCCCAGGCCCAGTACTACGGGGAGATCGGCATTGGGACGCCCCCACAGTGCTTCACGGTCGTCTTCGACACCGGTTCCGCCAACCTGTGGGTCCCCTCGATCCACTGCAAGCTGCTGGACATCGCCTGCTGTGAGTCACAGCCCCGCCTCGTGCGGCTGAAGGGAGCAGGCGGGGAGGGGAGGGCCCCAGGGTGTGGGTACGCGGCCTGGCCGCCACCTCACATGCATGCAGCCCCCCTCCCACCCCCGGCCGCACACTCTCCCCCGGGCTCTGGGTCCTGCCGCCCTACCTCGGGTGCAGCCCCGTGCGCGGGGGCCAGCAGGCCAGCCCTTGGGCCTTCGGTGGCCCTGCCTCGGCCCCTCTTGGGCGACGTGCGGCTTCCAGCTCTCAGCCCCACCAGACGCGCTTGGCCCCTCTGCCCTCCCCGGGCACCCCACTTTCCAGGTGTCTGTGCAGGGCCCCGGGGTGGCTGAGGATGGAGGAGGCCAGGCCAGAGCACCGCTGGCCGAGGCCCAGGCTGGCGGGGGCGGGGGTGGGGGGGCTCCGTGGCAGGCGCCCAGGGCCTGGCGGGGGCAGCGGGCTGACGGTGGCTCTGCCCGCAGGGCTCCACAACAAGTATAACAGCGGCAAGTCCAGCACGTACGTCAAGAATGGCACGTCCTTCGACATCCACTATGGCTCCGGCAGCCTCTCCGGGTACCTGAGCCAGGACACCGTGTCGGTGAGTCTGTGGCGAGGCCGCTCCTGGGCCCTGGGATGCTCCCCGTGACCCCGGCCCCACCGCAGGGCCGGGCCGCTGAGCGTTGAGGGGGGAGAGTGGGCCAGCCAGGGTCTCGACACCCGTGGAGCCACCGGGTGTGGAACCGGGACCCGGCAGGCGAGCGAGCGATTGGCGGTGCGGCCTCCTCCCAGCCTCGCGGCCGGCGGCCAGGCAGGGGAGCCGGTCAGGGAGGGCTGAGGTGTGCCAGAGCCCCTGTGGAGGACGCCAGGAGGGCCGTCTGGGCACCCGAAGCCCCAGCCGGACCAGGAGGCTGCAGGGCACGCCAGGGCCTGCTTGTCTGGACGGTGGGGAGGGCCGTGGCGGCTGGGGACCTTCCTGCAGGCGCACTGCCCCTGCCCCGTATCCACCTGCTCTGTCAGGGTCCCCTCCTCCTGGACTCTGTGGGTCCGCAACAGGATGTCGCCCGCCACGCTCCCCTGTTCCCGGTGTCGCAGGGTGTCAACCCCAAACAGACGTTTCTTCCCACATCCTGCTCTGCCTCTCTGTCAGCTGCCTGGCCCGCAGTGGGGGAGGGGCGGCGTGGCCTCAAGTCTGCTGAGTTGGGTCATGGGGTTGGGTCATGGGGTTCCAGCAGGCCAAGGGCAGGAGCAGGCCTGGGCCGGCGGGGGGAGGGGGCCAGGAGGCCAGAGCCGAGCACGGAGCCCAGCCCTCTGAGCTGACTCCAACTCCGTCGGTGCCCCGACCAGCACAGGCCCCACGTCCCTGTCCCACCAGTGCCGCCAGCCTTTCTCCCGGGCCCTCTGCCCGTCCCAGGCCCTGGGTGCGCAGTGGCGGGCGGGGGCCGAGCACCGCTGCTCCGTGGGGACGGGGCGGGTGCTGGAGCTGTGGCCGTGAGCGCGCGCGCGGGACCTGGGGTCGGGCCCCGCAGGCCCCTGCGGCCCGCTGACCACCCCCCTCCGGCCTGCAGGTACCCTGCCAGGCCCCGACCGTGGCTGGCGTCAAGGTGGAGAGGCAGCTCTTCGGTGAGGCCATCAAGCAGCCGGGCATCACCTTCATCGCTGCCAAGTTCGACGGCATTCTCGGCATGGCCTACCCCCGTATCTCCGTTGACGACGTGCTGCCCGTCTTTGATAACCTGATGAAGCAGAAGTTGGTGGAGAAGAACATCTTCTCCTTCTACCTGAACAGGTGGGGCGGGAGGGCCGGCCCCCTCTCTGCCCCGGTCCTCACCCCGCTCCCCAGCTCGGTGTGGCTGAGTGCAGGGGGCTCGGGCCACCACCTCCCTGGCCACCCTCCAGGCGCCGGGCTGCAGCTTCTGACCTCTGACCGGAGGCGGGACTGGCCGCCCTCTTGCAGACCCACGGGCAGCCGCACAGCCCGGGCTTCCCACCGGGAGCGGCTCGGGCTGTGGGTCCAGCATCTTGCTCAGCGGGCCGCCTGGGGAGAACCGGACCCCGGTCGGGCGTCAGCACAACTCCTCCTGGGTCCGTCAGCCCGGCTTTCCCTGGGCCTGATGAGAGGAAGACGTGGCCCCTGGGTCACTGATGGCCTAGAGGGGACAAAGCCATGGGCCCCAACCTGAAGCAGGGCCTCTGGAGACGAGGATTCTGGGGGCTTTCCACGGGAGGTGACCCCAGTTGGGCCTTGAGTGCCAGGTGCTGCTAGAGGCGGCCGTGGGCCAAGGTTGGTGTGGAGCGCGGCCTCCGTCATGCCATCTGGAAGCAGCCCCCAGTGTGTCTGTGCCTGCCGCCCTGAGAGAAGGCCCCCACCCTGGTGGCCCTTGCCCCACACGGAGGGTGGGGTCACCTACGTGCAGGGGCCTCGTCTCTCCCCTCAGGGCGGTGCCAGATGGGGGTGTGCCAGGCCTGGACGTGTGGGCAGCGTGTGAGCGGGCAACCCTGCCGACCACTGGTGGTCACCGCGCCACCTCACCCCCCCCCCCCCCCCCCAGAGCCGTCACCCTCCAGAGCCTGCCCACTTGCCCTTCTGGCTGAATGCCAGCTCGAACCCTGCCCTCAGCCTGGCCCCTGCCTGGGTGCTGCGCTCTGTCCCTTGATCAGAGCTTGGTCGGTGTAAATACCCAGCGGCCGGGCTGGGCAGAGCCACCCCTGGAGGCTGGTCTTTTCCTGTGAAGCCTCGGGCCCAGGGTGGGTGGACAGGGGGAGGGGACCCAGGAGGTTGGCCAGGCCCAGGCCCAGGGACAGACAGTGCGGTCGGTGCGGTCAGTGCTGTCAGTGCTGGGTGGGGGCCGACGGACAAGGGCAGGGAGGTGGGGCAGGGCTGCAGGTGGGGAGCGGACAGGAGATCGTGGTCTGGGATTTCGGAGGTGATGGGAGGTGAAGGCCAGGGGGGAGGGCCACGTTTGGCCTGGTGCTTTCTGGGTGTGGGGACAGCCCAGGAAGAAGACCGCGAGCTCAAACCCTAAGTCTGGAGAAGGGTCTGAAGGTGGGAGGGTGCTCAGCGCAGGCTGAGCGGAGATGTGGGGGTGGGGGCAGTTGGGTGAGGATGTGGACGGAGAGCGTCCCTGGAACAGCAGGTGCACGGGCCCCAGGGCAGGAGTGAGCTGACTTCGGTGCCGCCTCCTGCAAGCCCTCCCTGGTTTGTGTTGTTTTCACGCAGGGGAGGGTCCCCTCCTTGGGCTCCTAGCTTTCACTTCCCTGTCTGCCAGCTGCCTTGACCCTGGCCCGTTTCCGCTGGCAGACCAGGAGCGCCTGAGGTCTGGGCGGCATCTCGTGGCCTGCAGGCCACACGGGGTGTGGGATTGGAGCCCCTCCCCTTGGGGAGAAGGAAGTCCCCTCCCTTCCGGATCCTTCCATCCTTGTGGGTCTTTGGACAGCACCCCCCCACACACACCCTCCACCCTTCACCCTTTGCTTCTGACTTGGCTCCAGCTGGTGCCGGTGGCACCCAACGCTAAGGCCGGAGGCTTGGTGTGGGGGCGGGCAGGGGTCCCCCGTGCTCGAGGGGCAAGGGCGGCCGACTTCCTCTTTTCTCTCTTCCCAGGGACCCTAACGCGCAGCCCGGGGGTGAGCTGATGCTGGGTGGCACGGACTCCAAGTACTACAAGGGCCCCCTGTCCTACCTGAACGTCACCCGCAAGGCGTACTGGCAGGTCCACATGGACCAGTGAGTGTGGGGCCCCTCCCAGCCCCCCCGCAGCAGGCCTCTGGGCATCTCCAGCTCTCGGGGCTGGGAGGCTGCAGTGGGCGTGCTGGGCCCTGGACCCCCCTGGCCCTGGGTGCCTGTCCCACCTCCTGGCACCCAGCTGAGCCCCTGGCCCCTGGGCTCGGGCCCTGCCCTGCTCATGATGTCAAAGGCGGCTGTTGACCTGCTCTTGGCCTCTTGGGCCCCAGCCCACCTCCACCCCCAGCCACAGAGAGGAAGAGAGGGTACTGAAAAGGTGGGGGTCTCAGGCGGCCCTGGCGGTAGGACTGACCCCCCACCCCCCACCCCCTGGCCCCACCCCGAGCCCAGCCAGGGGCCTCATACCTCCTCCCCCTCAGGGTGGACGTGGGCACCAGCCTGACTCTGTGCAAGGGGGGCTGTGAGGCCATCCTGGACACGGGCACCTCCCTCATGGTGGGCCCCGTGGACGAGGTGCGTGAGCTGCAGAAGGCCATTGGGGCTGTGCCGCTGATCCAGGGCGAGGTGAGTGGGCCCAGCAGTGTGGGCAGGATGCCGCCCTCCCCCCCCCCCCCCACCGGCCACACCTAAACTCTCTTCCCTCCCTCAGTACATGATCCCCTGCGAGAAGGTGTCCACCCTGCCCGAGGTCACTGTGAAGCTGGGGGGCAAAGGGTACAAGCTGTCCTCGAAGGACTACACGCTCAAGGTCAGTGGGGGCAGGGGCAGGTGGGCAGGGCGCTGACCACCAGGGCACAGGGCACAAGCTGTCCTCGAAGGCCTACACGCTCGAGGTCAGCGGGGGCTGGGGGGGCAGGGCAGGGGCAGGTGGGCGGGGCGCTGACCACCAGGGCCGTCTCAGGTGTCGCAGGGCGGGAGGACCATATGCCTGAGCGGCTTCATGGGTATGGACATCCCCCCGCCCGGTGGGCCGCTCTGGATCCTGGGTGACGTCTTCATCGGCCGCTACTACACCGTGTTCGACCGGGACGAGAACCGGGTGGGCCTGGCCGAGGCCACCAGGCTGTAGCCGCCGCGCCCGCCACGGAGGAGGGAGTCCAGGAGGAGGAGGCCGGCCGCCCCCGCCCTCCTGGCCGCCCCGCCACACACTTTCACACTCACACCCCCGCTCTGCGGGCGCCTCCGGCCCGCCGATTTCTTCTGCGGTTTTCCCCAGCCCTGGTTGTGGAAGTCCTGCCCACACGCCCGTCTGTCCGTCTGTCTGTCTGTCTGTCTGATGGAGGGCCGGGTGCGGGCAGCAGCCGTGGGCTGATCGGCGCGGAGCCGCTGCACTAACTCGGACGACCGGGCCCCGCTTTGCAGCCGGCCCCTTTGTATCCCAGGACCCGTCCCCTGGGTCGTCCCCCGCCTCCCCAGCCCTGGGGGCCTGGCTGCCCAGGCAGAGCCTCTGGACTGAGCCCACACCCTGTGCCAGGCTGTTCTCTGGGTTCCTCTTCTGCCCGGCCTGGGGTCCCGGCCCCACCCGTGCTTCTGCGTGGGCCCGTTGAGGAAGGGCCAGCCGAGGCCCGAGGACAAGCAGGAAGGGGTTAGAAGGGTAGGAGCTCAGAGACCGAAGCCAGCCTTGTGACACGTGTGGGGTCATCCTGGGGCTTGACCTCGTCCAGGAGGGCGCTCATGGGTCCAGGGTTGGGGAAAAAGGGGAAGGGGGCTGGTGCCACCGTCTCTGGTGGCTGGGAGCCAATGTTGATGTGAAAATACAGTTGTTTGGGCCTCTTTTTTCTGTGTTGGCATGTGTCGTGTTTGGTGGGAGGGAGGTTCTGAATGCGGATGTGGGAAGGAGCTGGTGTGGCCAGTGTGAGGCTGTTTCAGAGGGCTCACAGCCAGGCTGGGGCGGGGTGGGGGGGGGGCCCTGGCTCCCAGACCCCAGCCCCCCTGCCCTGCACAAGGGACCCTGGAGGCTTTGGTTTGCCGCCCAGCCTCGAGGCTGAGACGCCACTGCCCGGGAGCGGGCTGGTAGTGAGGCCCGGGGCTGCGACCAGCTGGATGTGGCCTTGGTGGGAGGCCGCAGGACGGGGCTTTCAGAGTGGTCCAGGTGAGCACCTGCCGCGCTTTCCGCCAGCAGCGGGGCCCTGGACTTCCCTGGTCCCCCTGCACACCCGTTAGAGTCTAGGACAGGTGCCTGCGTGGGGCTGATGGCAAGAGCACCCCGCCTCCCCCTGGGGCTCCCAGCCAGCACCTGAATGCAGCCTCTGTGCGAAGCCGGCACCATGGCAGGCCAGCCTGGGGTCCTGAGACCTCGGCTCGGGGGTCCCAGTTAGGAATCCCTCAGGTGACCTTCCTGGTGGTCCAGCCTGTTGGGAGTTCCCTGAGGGGCCCTCGGGAGTATCTACCCAGATGCAGCTGCACAGCCAGGAGGTTTTAAGGGATGAATAGGAGTTTGCGAGCAGCTGGGATCAGTGGCTCCGGACCCTTGCCGGGCGCCCACCCCCTGCAGGTGTGAAGAAACGGCAAACGTTTCACGCGGCACTGTGCCGGTACCCCCTCAGCCTTCAGGGGCGTGGCTGTCGAGGGGCTCAGGGGGCCGCACCCCAGAACTGAGCCCTCACTGGCACCTTTAACAGACATTCGGCTAGAATCGCAGGGAGGCTGGTAACATGCGCCTGAAACATGAGTGGGGAGCCTGGAGTCGCAGAGCCGCAGGGCCTGGCAAGGCTGCCGCGGGGGGGGGCCGCCTCATCCGAGCCCTTGTGCACCGAGAGGCCTGGCATCAGGGCGGGCCGGGAGGGAGGCCGCACTCTGCACCACTGCCCGGCTCCTGCCGGCCGCCCTGGGCTCTGTCTCCCACCACCCACCGTGCCGCTTGCCACACAGCTCTGGCCCTCGGCCGGGACACCCCCCCCATCCCCTCTCTGGGACTTGGGGACCAGCACCGCTGGATGCCCCCGGCCCTTCCCCCGACGCTTCCCCCGATGAGCGCAGGCTGGGCCTCCAGCCCCTACCGGCCACTGGGGTGCTGACGCCCCTGCCCAGAGCCAGGACCTTACGGCTGGCTGGCCTGGGCTGCTGGTCGGCGTCCTCCGGACTCCGGAGTCTGACTCCGGGCTCAGGTCCAGCCTCTACGGTCCAACCAACCTTAAGTCTCTGGTCTGTCTTTGGAAGATGGGTGATAACAGGGCACTCCTCGCCAGGGGCCTGGCAGAGACCCACGGGGTGCCCAGCTCAGCGCCTGGCACTCTTCCTGGCGGGCTTGCTGGGCTCTGCATCAGCACCGCAGGCTCCAGTGGGCATTTCCTGCCTCTTGCCCTTGCCTGGAGGACACCCCACCCAAATCGAGCCCCTTCCTTCACCTACTGGGTGGAGGCCCGTGGGGGCTGGAGCCCCCTTCCCCCAACCGCCCTGGGTTCTGGGGTCCTCAGAAGGAGGCAGCCTCAAGGCAGTCTGGAGCAGGCCCCCGGGGGCCAGGAGGACTCCTGTGCAGACCAGCTCTGTTGGCCGCTGCCTGCAGCCTGCCTGCCTAGAGCAGGGTGGGGCGGGGCCTGGGGCAGGTGAGGCAGTGCTGGGCCCCGGGGGACCCGGTAGTGTGGCTGCAGACCGCAGGCGGGCCACACCTTAGGTCAGGCGCCTCCTGAGGCCTGGGGGTCCAGGTGCCCCCAAGCGAGGGCCCTTGTCAAGGGGGCAGTGGGTGTCGCGTGAGGGAGAACTGAATCCTGGTCCCCCCACAGTCCCCGTCACCTTAATGCCCGGGGGCTCTTGGTCTGGGTCCAGCTGTGCCCAGGGCGTGGGCCAGGATGGAGGGTGGCCCTGGTGCTTGGGACCTCTCCCACTCACAGAGGGTTTTGTCAGCCTCCTGGAGGTTCTGGGGGTTCCTGAGGCCATGGATGAGGCTGGGCCTGGGAGGCCAGGGGGCGGGGCTGGAAAAGGGAGGGCTGCAGAGGGGGTGGGGCCTGTCCAGGGTTCAGAGAGGGCCTAGGGCTCATAGCACACAGAGGTTCGGGGAGAGCAGGGGGTTGGCAGAGGACTGGGGCGGAGGCGGGCAAGGACTCCCGGAGAGAAGGGGCCCCTGGGAAGGCCCAGGCTCAGAGGAGAGAGGGTCGCGGAGATGGCGGATTGACCAGATTGAGCTGGTCAGAGGAAAAGGGGGCTTTAGGAGAGGAGAGGCTCTGGGTGCAGTCAGGGCCTCAGAGGAGGACAGGGACTTGGAGGGAGCTGGGGAAGGAAACCTGGGGCCCCGGTGCATAGACACAACTTCTGGGGGGCTTTGGATTCTGTGGAGGCTGGTGGGTTGGTAAAGAGAACCCAGCTGGGAGGGCACTTGCATGGTGAGGTGAGGGGCTCCGGGAGAGGCAAAGAGGGACGCGGCTTCTCCCTTGCAGACGGACCCGCTGGGACTTCTGCAGGAAGGGGAGGTCAGCTGGGGACAAGTGTGAGAGGGAATGAGAGGGTGTGGCATGAATGGAGGCTCCCAGAAGGGGCTGGGCTGGGTGGGCCGGTGTTGATTAGGGGAAGGGGCATCTGCAGGGGACCAGGCCCAGGTGGTCCAGGCAGGGCTGGCAGAGAGGCATGGGCAGCTGAGTGGACCTGTCTCCAAGGAGATAAGTGTCATTAGGGGCTTGGACAAGGACATCTGGCCCCATGGGCAGAGGGGACGAACGGGTGAGAGGTCACGGCCTTGGAGACTGGACTGTATGAGGAATACACGTTCAGGAGGTGGGGCTCGGGGCTCTGGGCTGGGCTGTGTGGGGTCAGACCTGGGGAAAGGGGGTCTGGAGCTTCCACGAGGGTGGGCCCAGAAAGGACAGGGCCACATGGGGGCCAGCCAGCACGGCTCAGGGAAGGCCTGGACTTGGTGGCTTCTGGGGCTGGGGACCTGGTTAGTGGCAGGATTGTGCAGAGGTGGGTAACGGGATGGGGGCTCAGTGAGGTGCACCCTGCTCAGGCAGGTGCTACAGCTGGGGACCTGGGGCCTTCGAGGGGCTTGGTTTTGGCAAGGGATGCACGAGAACAGGAGAGCAGATGGGGGCTGGGCTGGGTGAGGGGCACGGGCCAGAGTACCGGGGGCTCTGCGTGGGCTGGGTGCTTGGTGAGGCCAGGACTCCAGGAGGGGCAAGGATGGACATGTGGGGAGGGGAGGGACACAGCAGTCAGAGAGGGGGCAGCGGAGGGGAAGGGCTCAGACAGCCTTGCCGGTGGCCACGGTGGGGCAGAGGGGGACAGCAGGAGGATGAAGGGGCTCCCTCCTGGAGAGACAGACAGGGGCGGGCCTGGGGGCTCAGCAAGAGGGAGGGACAGGGAGGGAGGCGAGGGAGACACAGCAGGAGAGGACACCGGGTGGCCCTGTGGGAGAACCCGTCCCGAAGCCCCCCACAACCCTCACCCCGCCGGCTCTGCGCCCCCTCCCCAGGGTCCGGCTTCCGGCCGGTGCCTGAGGCCCCCACCCTGCGGGCGGGAGGAGGCGGGGAGGTGGCTGCGGCCGCCGGCGCCGTGAGTCAGGCTGGGGCTGCAGCCGCGCGGCCGGCCTGGCGCTGCGGAGGGAGCTCAGGAGCGGGGACAGCGGCGCCGCCAGCCCCGCGTGCTCCCCCCGCCGAGGCTGGGCCGCCGGGACGCGGAGCGGCCGGGCAGACAGCGAGCCGCGGGCCGGCGGAAGGACGCGCGGACCGCGGTGCAGGGATCCGCCTGCCCGCCCAGGAGTCGCCAGCAGGTGAGGGCGCGCCGTCCGCGCGGCCGTTCAGACCCCGGCGGCCCCGGGCGGCGGGGCGACGGCCACAGACCCCTGCGGGGGTGGGGGTGGGGGTGGGGGCGCAGGGCGCGAGCGTCTCGGTGCCTGGCCGGAGAGGTGCTCGTCTGGCAGAGTGTCCTTGCGCGCCTGTTTGTGGCGCGGGCTGGGTGGCTCCCTGGGAGCGTGTGCTGGGGTCCCGGGGCCGCTCTGGGCCGGGCCGGGGTTGGGGGCGGGGCGGCGTGCGCGAGTTTGGAGCCCCTGCAGTCGCCCCGCTGCCATCCCTGGGCGATTGCGTCGGATCCTGTGTGGCTGTGTGTGTATAACCTGCGTGTCACAGGGCAGGGCTTTTCCCTGGCATCCCGGTGCACAGCGTGCCCAGGGTCTGGGGAGCCTTTGGTGTCCGATGTGTTAGGGGCGTCAGCGTGCAGGTGCCCCAGAGGGCTCTGCTCATTCTGCCAGATGGTGGCCGAGACACCGTCATCGTGGGTCTGTGTGCCCTGTGCGTGTACCGGGGTGTTTGGGACGCTGGCGTGCTGTGTTTATTGCAACAGCGTGTTGGTTGGGGCGTTGCTGGGTACGGGGGGGGGGTGCTCTTGTGTGTCAGTGGGTGAATGTGCGCAGATGGCAAAGTGATGAAAAGCCCCCGATGTTCCTGCCAAGGCTGCTGTGAAGGGCTGTGGCACCGGGGTGCCTGGGGCGGGTGGGGGAGGCAGGTGGCAGGCTGGCGGCCTCGGCGGGGATTTCCAGCTCCTCTGGGGCTGCTCGCGAGTCTGCAGGGGAGATGCTGCAGGACATCAGGGCAAGCCCTGCAGGGCGGGCGGGACCCAGCTCCCTCCTCCTCTCCCCCCCGCCTCCAGGCCCAGGGCCCAGGCCAGTGCCCAGCCCCGCTGGGAGCCCCGGCCAGCACCACGGACGGCGCCCAGGAAGCCCGAGTCCCCCTGGACGGGGCCTTCTGGATTCCGAGGCCCCCGGCAGGCTCCCCGAAGGGTTGCTTTGCCTGCGTGTCCAAGCCCCCGGCTCTGCAGGCTCCAGCGGCCCCGGCCCCTGAGCCCTCGGCATCGCCCCCCATGGCGCCCACCCTGTTCCCCATGGAATCCAAGAGCAGCAAGACGGACAGCATGCGGGCTTCTGGCGCCCCCCAGGCCTGCAAACACCTGGCCGAGAAGAAGACCATGACGAACCCCACAACGGTCATCGAGGTCTACCCGGACACCACCGAGGTCAACGACTACTACCTGTGGTCCATCTTCAACTTCGTCTACCTCAACTTCTGCTGCCTGGGCTTCATTGCGTTGGCCTACTCCCTCAAAGTGAGCCGGGCAGGGGCGCGGGGGGCAGAGGAGCGGGTCCCGGCAGGTGGGGGCCGCCTCGCAGGATCCGGAGACACGCGGATGCTGGCCAGCTCTGAGCCCGCAGGGAGGGGCTGCCCTCCCCATCCTGGGCTGCGGAAGCTTCCAGGGCGTCTTGACGGGGCTCGGGGGCCGCAGGACTGGGTTCTCTACACAGCCAGCTTAGTCCTCAAGGTGCAGACTCGGGGCTCGGTCTGTCCGCTGGGCCGTGGGAATTACACTCAGATGTAGCTGCCCCTGGGCACTCGGGGGGTGGGGGGAAGCCAGCACACAGATGCAGACCCTCAGCACCCTTCCCGTGTCAGCAGGAGGACGGCTCGGGCCCCTCACAGGGGAACCTGAAACCAGGCAGACCTTCAGAAGGAGGCCACGGTAGCCGGGGTCTCTGACCACGGTGGACAAGGTGGTCCCACACTCTTTCTAGACGTCCGTCCTGGTGGCTGGGGAGGGGGGGGTGTCCAGGGGGAGAGAGGCATGACCCCAAACCCTGAGTGCGTACAACTTTGGGAAGCCCCTGACTGCTGGGAGAGGAGCCGGCTGGGAGCAGAGCCGGGTGCCAGGCAGACAGGACCCCACGTCCCTGGGGCAGAGGGGAAAGAAATGGGCCCAGATTGCAGGAAGGGGCCTGTGACCCACTCACATCTGAGGTGAGGAGCCCTGTGCAAGTGTGTAAGAACTGAAGAGCCAGGGGCTGTTGGAACCCAAGCAGCAGGACCCGCCTCCCTGTCACTCCGGACGGGTTTGGCTCCTGTAGAGTCAGAGGTCACTGTCCCTGGATTCGCGTGTCCGAGGCCAGGTGCACATCACCGACTGCAGCCGCCCGGTGAGGTGGGGGCAGGGGGGTGGGCAGCGGTGGGATGTGGGGCTGCAGGGAGAGGAGAGTCTGGACCAGGGAGGCTGCAGGGGGGAAGGACAGCAGCCTGGACACAGCTCTGCCTCTGCGCATCTTCGAGCCCCACCCCTGCCCCTGGCATCACATGCCCCAGCCGCCTGGCTCTCCCGACCTCCTGACTCTTCGTCAGCGTCCCCCACCGCCAGGCACACCTTCGCCTCCAGGCTGGTGCACGGAGCTCTGGGCCTCTGCCATGTGGGGCCTGTGTGGTGTGAATGAGTGTGTGTGAGTGTGCATGGATGCACGAGCGTGTGTGCCCACGTAGGTGTGAATGCGCGTGTGCACAGGTGTGTAGGTGTGGATGTGTACGTGTAATTGCATGTGTGCATGTGTGTGGATGTGAATGCGTGTGTATATTTGTGCACGTGAGTGTGTTATGTGTGGGCTCGCGTGTGTGCATGTATATAAGTGAGTGCGCATGTGTATGGGTGTGCATATGTGTGCGAGTGTATACAGGTGTGGGTGTGCGTGTAATTCATTGCATCGCGTGTGCGTGCGTGAGTGTGCATATATTTGTGAATGTGTGGGTGAGTGGTACGTGACTTTGTGCGCATGTGTGCGTGTGTGTGCCTGTGTGTGCTGTGAA
The DNA here is from genome assembly GCF_016509475.1 of Prionailurus bengalensis. NCBI lineage: Eukaryota > Metazoa > Chordata > Mammalia > Carnivora > Felidae > Prionailurus > Prionailurus bengalensis. Next base: position 114,682,923 of record NC_057346.1, read on the forward strand.
ATCACACCGGAAGGGGCCCCTGGGGATTAGGGGTGAAGGCCCCCACGCCAACCCCAGCTCTGGCCCCAACAGAACAGTGCCAGGCAGAGGGCATCGTGGTGGGGGCAGCTGGTGACGCTCTGCTTCCCCTGGGGCCCTCTTGCCGTGCCCTGACGATGGCCTGTGGACACGGGTCCGGCCGCGTGGGCTCCTGTCCGGAAGCTGTCCCCCCCTTCCCCTTGGCTCGGCTGTGGGCGCCGGCTGGCACAGGGCAGGCCCATCTGGTGCAGGTTGTAGGTAGGTCACAGACTTCTGAATGGTGCAGGATTTGTGCTCTGACCGGGTGGGCAGGAATTGGTCCTTCTGAGGGGTGGAAGGGAGATCACGCTGCCTCCACCCCGGGGCTGCTCCCCCACGTCCTTCCTGGGGGACAGCCAGGGCAGAAAGGCCCGGGGCTTCTGGGGAAGGAGTGTGCAAGGTGAGCTGTCTCTGGCCTGGGCAGAGGGGGTGCAGGAGCGGCGGGCTCGGGCTCCTGCACCTGGGAGCTTGTCCATCTGTCCATCCAGCTGTCTCCTGGCCTGCTGCACCCGACGCTATTTGCAGCCAGTCATGGGCACTTCCAAGGGCGCCTAACGGACTTGGGGTCAGAAGGCCTTGGCTGAAGTCCCAGCTTGGTCCCTGAAGAGGGGTGAGCTCTTCACAAACCACCTTCCTCTGAGCTGGTTCCTGTGTCTGCTCACAAAACAAACAGAAATGAAAACAACGCCCAAGTCAGCACGCGTGAGCGGGGCAGAGGCTGGCATTCGGTGGGTGTGAAGCAGACATTGTGTCCCTGTCACGGGCGCCTGTCCATCCGCTGTCTCCACCCACGTGGGCCTGTTCCCTTCGATGCCAGCTGGGTCTGCGACACTCCCCTGCCCCAGGCATGGTTGCCCACCCAACCAGACCCATCCCTCCATCTTGCTGTCACTGGTGCCGAGGAGGGCCGGCCACTGTAGGGGTCAGACAGGGCTGTACGAGGGGGTAGGTGGACAGAGGGCACCTTCAAGGTGGAGTAAGTGTCATGGTGTTTCAGAAAAAGAATATTTCCTTCCTGGTTTGGGGTGAGTTTGGAGTCCAGAGTGGGAGACTTCCGGGAGGAAGCATCATCTTCACTGGGCTCTGAAGGGCAGGTGAGGTGACAGGTGTTCCAGATATAAACTAGGACATGAGGGTGGGGCGATCTGGGGGGAACTGCAAGGCCCCCATATTCTCTGGGGGCGAGACGACAGTCCTGGAAAGCCAGACTGAGGCCATGCAGTGAAGGATTTGGAAAAATATGTGAGGGGTTTGGATGTCATCATGTGGAAGACCCAGAAGGGAAGATATGACCAGAGCTATGAAATCTGCAGCCAGTATGAAGGAAGAGGATGAGAGAAGCCCCAGGGCAGAGAAAAGCTAGGGTCCCAGTGTGGTGTCCAGGAAAGGGGGCACATGGCCTGAACCAGGGCAGGGATGGTGGGCAGGAGACGAGGAGCAGATATAATGATATGGTGGTTGTTCCATGTGGGCCCAAGAGGTGGTGGACTTCCCAGTGACAGGGAAGTCAAAAAAATTCATTGGGGGGGGTATTGTGTCAGTTTTTGTATATACATATTTGCCCACTACCTGCTTTCTGAATGTCAACAGCATCCACCCATCTACCCACCCATCCATCCATCCACCCACCCATCTATCCATCCACCATCCATCCATTCATCCATCCAACCAACCATCCATCCACCCATCCATCCATCCACCCATCCACCCATCCACCCATCCACCCATCCACACACACATCCATCCATCCAACCAACCATCAATCTGTCCACCCACCCATCCATCCATCCACCATCCATCCATCCACCCACCCATCTATCCATCCACCATCCATCCATTCATCCATCCAACCAACCATCCATCTGTCCACCATCCATCCACCCATCCACCCATCCACACACACATCCATCCATCCAACCAACCATCAATCTGTCCATCCATCCGTCTATCCACCATCCATCCATCTATCCATCCATCCATCCACCCATCCACCCATCCACACACACATCCATCCATCCAACCAACCATCAATCTGTCCATCCATCCATCTGTCTATCCACCATCCATCCATCCATCCATCCATTCACCATCCCTTATACATTGATCCCTGCTCCTTTATTCCCTTCAACCCATTCAAATAGTCACCCACTCCTCTATTCATCTGTTTATACATGTTCATCTTGCTTCCTCCTCCCTTCCGTACTCTGCCCCATCCCGTCCCCATGTATTTTGTACATCAGTTCACTTGACTGTTCATCTAACCTTACTTCCCCCCAGTAGCTTTCCCTGCTTTACTTACCACCTCTACATGTCAGCCATCCATCCATCCTGTGACCCAGCACACCAATAAATCCACTCATCCTTCAAGCTGACAGCATCCCTTCTTTCCACTGCTCCTCTAGCTGAGCCACGTGCATCCATTCATCATGTACCTGTCTTCACACTCACCCTTGCTCACTCTCACCTTGTTATCCCTTATGTCATCTCATCCATCCATATGACCCATGCACTATCATTTTTTTCTATTTTCCCTCCCTTCTCATCCATCCACAAATCCAACTACACTTCTTTGGACTTTGTGGAGGGAGAAAGTGCTGAAGAGAGGGAAATCCTAGGATTTACCCTGCGTGAGGGTGGCTTCCTCCTTGGGAACACCTCTTCACAACCAGAGAATCTTGGAAATGGGTCCAGCTCTGCCCACTGTCTTCCCTGTATCTTTTTTTTTTTCAACGTTTTTATTTATTTTTGGGACAGAGAGAGACAGAGCATGAACCGGGGAGGGGCAGAGAGAGAGGGAGACACAGAATGGGAAACAGCCTCCAGGCTCTGAGCCATCAGCCCAGAGCCCGACGGGGGGCTCGAACTCACGGACCGCGAGATGGTGACCTGGCTGAAGTCGGACGCTTAACCGACTGCGCCACCCAGGTGCCCCTATCTTCCCTGTATCTTAACATCCCTTCCCAGAGACCACGGGGCCCACTGCCTGTTCTGTCTAGTGCCTATTCTTAGGTAACCCCTGTGAATTTTAGATTAAGGAGCCGCTCAGACTAGGGCACACTTACAACCTCCATTGGCTGATCATATAACTCTCTGAGACCAACTTTCTCCTTTGTCTTGTGAATTCATTTGTCGATCCCAGCTTTATTGAGCTACAGTTGACCTACAAATTGGAGAAGTCCAACGTGCACAACGTCACAATTCGATACACGTACATCCTGCAAGATGATCGTAACAAGAGGGTTCGTTAGCACATCTGCCACCTCACATAATTATTGTTTTTGTGGTTGGTGGGGGTTTTGGTGGTAGGAACACTTACAATCTGCTCTTGCCAACTTTCTTTTTTTTTAATGTTTATTTATTTATTTTGTGTGTGTGTGTGTGAGTGAGAGAGAGAGAGAGAGAGAGAGAGAGTTCAAGCAGGGGAAGGACAGAGAGAATCGGAGAGAGAATCCCAGGCTGCACTGACAGTGCAGAGCCCGATTCAGGGCTCGAACCCATGAACCGGGAGATCATGACCTGAGCCGAAATCCAGAGTCGGATGCTTAATTGACCGAGCCACCCAGGTGTCACCCCCCCCCCCCACCGCCTCCTTGATTCAGTAACTTTCGATCGAATAGTACAGTATTGTTAAACAGTCCTGTTTTATTTTAAACAATTTCAGACGTGGAAAAGTTGCAAAAAGAACCACAAAGAATTCCCGGGTGCCCTCCGCACAGAGGTGCCCCATACCCGTATTTGCCTTTCCCTGGTCTCTGGCCTCGGGCCTCACCTCCCCCCTCCGGCTGCAGGTTCGAGACAAGAAGCTTCTCAATGACCTGAATGGAGCAGTGGAAGACGCCAAGACCGCCCGGCTGTTCAACATCACCAGCTCTGCCCTGGCGGCCTCTTGTATCATCCTCGTCTTCATTTTCCTGCGGTACCCGCTCACCGACTACTAGGACCCCGCCGGGCGCCGCCGGCCGTGGAGACGAAGCCCCGAGACACGTCCGTTTGACAACGGACGCGATACGGGATGCGGTGTGTGGTTGGGGCAGAGCAGGGCGCGGGCCCTGGGGCCCCCCCGAAGCTGTGAAGCGGGCAGCGAGGCCGCCAGAAGCTCCGCGCAGTAAGGGGGCAGCGAGCTTCGGGCCAGCCCACCCTCTCTGCCTCTGCCCGTTCCCGGGGTCTGGGTTTCTCCCTGTGTTGCCGCACCCTGGCTTCCAGCGGCTGCCCCCCGCCCCGCCCTCCTGTGCCGCACCCAGGCTCCTGGGGCCCCTCTGGCCCGACACCCAGCAAGAAGGGCTTCTGTGAGAGCTCCCCGGCTTGGGGGGGCTGCCAGCATCTGGGGACTCACTCTCTCCTTTCTGACCCCACCTCCTCCAAGCTGTGACCCTGCTCAGAGCTCTTGTATCTGTGAACTTTCAATAAAATACCTGTCTGGCTCCAGCCCAGCCTCTGTCCCAGGGCCGAGCAGGGCATGGGGGTGGGTGGATTTGGCAGCTTTGGGGGCCCCACTCAGGCCCTGCCTGGCGGTTCAGGCCCCCCCCCGCCCCAGTGCCAACACCGCCTGGGAGGGTTTGCTCCGTGACCTGGCAATCTTCTGCCCATGGTGCAAGGGGACCGAGGGGGACTTTGGCAGAAGGTGCCCCAAACACGAGTCCTCTCGAGGATTAGACAGCATGAACAGAGCTGTCTGCCCAGCTGTAAGTTAGAGCGGAGAAAACCAGCGTGTTCCCGGGGAGGGAGCAGAACCCTCGTGGCACGGGGTCGCGGCTCGTCTGGGAAACCAGAGGACGTCTGGGCAGCTCAAGTGCAGAGCGTGAAGGAGGAAGGCCTGCTGACCTCACCCCCAGGCCCAGGGGTGGCTTCGCAGGGGAGGGACTGGGCTTGCTTTGTGGGCTTCGAGGACGGTGGGGGGGAGGCAGGGGACAAGGCTGTCACAGAAGTGGGAACCGTGCAGGCTGGGGCTGGGGCGGATGAAAGAATTTGGTGACAGACTGGATGTGCTGTGAGGCGGGCGGGAGGAGCCGGGGGTCCCTGTGTGTCCGACTTGGCCGGGGCTATGCCTTCACATGGGGACCTGGGGAGGAGCCCTGTGGAAGCAGAGGGGCCCGGCAGTGACAGCCAGCGTGGAGCCCAAGGAACACCACCTCTCTCCGGAAGGCTGGCAGGAAGAGGGGGTGTCCCAGCACCCAGAGTGTCGGGGGCAGAGGAGGGAGAAGCCAGAGGCGCCCATCGGGTTTCTGGGAATGTGATGGAGGAAGGAAGGAGGTAAGGAAGGGGCAGAAAGGTGTGCTTGGCGGGGCAGGGAGGTGGCCGCCAAGGGAGAAGAGTCCCGGGGATGTCATCAGAGCAGGGTGCCAAGCCCGGGGCTCAGGGTCGGCAGTGATGGACAGCCACGGGGAGGAGGCCAGGTGACCGAGGGGTCACCAGGGCATGGGTGTCAGAGAAGGCCGGAGAGCACAGACGGAGCCCTGTCTGGGCAGCGTCCAGACAGCAGGAGAGAGACTCCTCCCTCACGCAGGACAGAGGCACAGGTGCTGACGACGGGATGGGTGTGTGGACGTGGGGCCGAGGACTGGGGTTCCCCTGCGACCTCCCTGGGAGGGGGACACGTGGGGGAGGGCAGGGCTCAGGGCAGGGGTGAGGTGTTTGGGGTCTTTCCTGGGCAAGTGGACCGGTGTGGCTGTGGTCAGCTGGGGGCACGTGCTGGGGGCTCCGAGACAGAAGCGAGGAGGGGACTTGGGAGCGGGACGCTGGGGGTGGAGCAGTGTGGCCGTGAGAGGGTCAGGGCTTCCGAGAGCAGCGGGTCAGGTCTGGAGAGGTGTTTCCCAGGTGAGTGTGCTAAGAGGCTGGGGGTGGGGGCTTCAAGCCAAAGGGGGCCGGGGTGGGTGGCGAAAGGCACACTAGTGAGGGGGCCAGACTCCAGCCCCCGGCCCCACCCAGAAGCCCAGGGGAGGGGCCCGGAACACCATGGCATGACTCCTGACCCCAGGCAGTGGCAGGACGGCAGGGGGGCTGGCACCCCTGCAGGGTTGCACGGAGTTATGTTGTGGCCACCCATGGAGGGGAGCTGGGAGCCTTCCGGGTGGCCCCCAGGAGGGCGGTTGGAGGGGCTGGAGGGCAGCGAGCTCAGTCCTGGATCCTTCCGGAGCTTCCAGATCAGGCCCAGGTGGGTTCCCACCACTGCCCATCGGCTTCCCGGAGGAGTCAGGGCCGGGATGGTCACGGCGGGGGGGGGGGACATCTGGGGAGACAGGGACCGGAGGTCATGAGCTCAGGCCCTACCCTGGGGTCCAGGTGGCTTCATTACCCCTGACGGGGCCGGGAAAGTGGAGGCAAAATGTTTTCTTCTCTCCTTTTCCTTAAGCCTTTGCTGCCAGCAGCCGCTGACCTCCCGGGACGTCACCCGGGGGAACCGCATCCTCAGGAAGGAGGCCTCGGCCTGGCCTCTCCCTGGAATCTGTCCCTCCCGGCTGAGGCTTTCGGGCTCTGGTCGCAAACAAGTTATGACCGCCTTGCGGGCACCGAAGGCACGCTTAGCCCACAGACGTTTGTGTCCATTCCTGGGCAGCGGGGGCCACACCGCGGAGGTGCTGCCTCCCCCACCCCGGCCACCCCCCCCGCCACCCCCCCCCCGCCACCTTGGGCTCAGGAGAGGGTGCTGGCACCTGCCGGGCGGGGTGTCTGTGGCCGTGCAGTCCAGACCCCAGCAGGTGGACCGGCGGGCACGGGGTCCTGCCTTGGTCTCTGGCTTCCAGGTCTGCGTCTTTGCCTCTCTGGGCCCCGCCCTGACCTTCCGACCCTCCCCGCCCCACCCCCTCCCTGCACGCCCTCCCTGTTTTCATTTGCTTTGCACAGTGTCTGCCAGGAAAACGCCGCTCAGTAGGTACTCGTACGAATGAGCCGGCCGCCTCGGCCTGCTCTCTTCCTGCCCTTCTCCGCGTGCCCCTGCCTTCACGCATCTTTGCGGGGGGGGGGGGACTCTCCCCGCCCTCCCCTCCCCCATGCTGCCCCGATTGGCCCTGGCCACCGCCCTTGTGACCTCCAGCTCCCGGACCAGTTTGAAAGGCCCAAGGATGGAGAGTGTCTGGAGGCTGGCGCTGGCCGTGTGCAAGCGTGCGCGTGTGCACCTGTGCGATGAGGGGCTGCTGGGCGGTTAGTCCCCAGCTTCTCTTGCCTTGGCCACAGTGGCCCCAGGGGTTCCAGGTCCCCATCATCCGCTGGCCAAAAACGCTGCCCCCGCTCCAGCCTGACCCTCTCCACACACTGGAAAGGCGCAGAAGATTCCTTCTCCATCGCGTGCCCTCGGCTTCCCTCCTGGGTGTGGAGGTACCCCCGGAGGCCCCCTACTCCCACAGAATAGCGACCGCCGACCGCCGGCTCAGACAGGGGGCACGCAGACGAACGGGTCCCTGACCCCGTCGGGCCGCAGGGCCCCCCCGAGACCTGCTCAATCCCGCTTCATGGGGGTGGGCCTGGGAGGCGGCTGCCATAGGAAGAGCCACCATCCCTTCCCCGACCTGCCCCACCCGAGGCACCTGCTGGGCTGCGGAGGCCAAGACTCAGTGGCTACCTCAGGGGTGGTTTGAAGGACACAAGAGGCTCCTGGAGCCCGGCCAACAGAAATTTCGCCTCCGGTGCCCGGCTCCCTTCCTTTCGGCCACGGCGTGGGGGAGGGGGGGAGGGGGGAAGGTGGGGGGCTCCCTGTGGCTGCAGTTTATGCCCCCCTCACAGTCCTGATGCATCTGACTCGTACGCGGACTGCCGTTTGGATGCCCTCTTGCTGAACGCGTGTCTTATTACCTAGAGCACATCCTTCCTACTGGGCTGTGGGTTTCTTAGTGGCACCCAGGTGTCTCCGGCCACGTCCCCCCTCCGTCCCCTGACAGCCCTGCCCCCTCCCTGGCATGCTCTACTAAACACAAGTGTCCAGTCTCAATACGGTCACAACTGCCACTATCTTCATCAGTGGAGGCTTTGCGCCCAGGACGCGGAAAAGAGTGCATGGACAGGAAAACGCCAACACGTTTGCCAAACCAGGGCACACGTGGGTGACTTCAGGCACTGATCAAGTTCTACTTCTGGACTCCAGTGGTGGTTACGTGAGTGTTTGTTTTATGAAAGGCATATGGGCGCCTGGGTGGCTCCGTCGGTGAAGCGTCCGACTTCGGCTCAGGTCACCATCTCGGTCAGTGAGTTCGAGCCCCGTGTCGGGCCCTGTGCTGACAGCTCAGAGCCTGGAGCCTGCTTCAGATTCTGGGTCTCCCTCTGTCTGCCCCTCCCCTGCTCACACTGTCTCTCTCTCTCTCTCAAAAATAAACATTAAAAAAATTTTTTTAAAGTTGTATAGTCATGCCTTATGGTAGCCCTCTGCACGACATCCGTGCACTTACACAAATATGTTCACAGACGCCATGGATGGGAAAAAACTCATGTGCGTTAACGTCTGTTTTCACATACGGATGAAAACTAGTTGATAAATGTACAGCCTTGTTTGTAATGTCCCTGGGAACTTAGCCTTTTATTTATTCAAAATAAGCACGATGCATAGGACAGAATGTCTCTGGAAGAAACCACACGGACAAGAGTGAGATGGGCCCCCAGGTGCTGGTGGCTGCACCCCAGAGAGGGGAACCGCTGGGGGATTGGAGCCAACAAGGTTTATGGGGAGAAGGCGGGTGCATGGGGTGGGGTCAGTAAAGACAACGGGAGGCCAGATACACACAGGATTTGGTCAAATAATTACATATATATTTTTTTAAATGTTTATTAGTTTTTGAGAGAGACAGAGTGTGACTGGGGGAGGGGTAGAGAGAGGGAGACACAGAGTCCAAAGCAGGCTCCAGGCTCCGAGCTGCCAGCACAGAGCCTGACGTGGGGCTGGAACCCACGAACCGCGAGATCATGACCCGAGCTGAGGTCGGATGCCCAACTGACTGAGCCACCCAGGTGCCGCCCCTCCCCCCGCCCCCAGCCAATAATTACATATATTAAGGCTGATGGGAGTCTGTGACAAAAGTGGGGTGGGACAGAGAGGAGCCAAGGTGGGGTTAGGGGAACCTGTGCACCCCCAGCTCTCCCCACTGGCAGGGTCTGCAAGACCCCCCACAGCCCCAAAACAACAAGCTCACTGGCACCCAGATGTTGGCTCTTAAGGTCACTGCCCCCCTGCAGGGACCGGGCCCCCTGGGGACGGCTGGTTGCAGGCGGTGCCTGGGGGGGCTTGGACCCTGATGTACAAGACGACCTGAGGCACCTGGGGCCAGGAAGCAAAGACCTGATGAGGTATGAGCCCCACTCCGGCCAAATCAGGGACAACTGGGCCTCAGGGTAAATCCACTGGATGAAAGAGGAAACCATGAGTCCACACGGAGACTCATAAATAAACTAGAGGCTCAGTGAGCAAGGAGGTCTCTAGTCTGAGAGGCCAGCCTGGAGGACAGTCATGACTGCAGAGGGAGACGGATACCCAGCGGGCGGTAGCCCAGAGGTGCCCACCTCCCCTCCTGGGAGTCCCCCCATTTTCTAGGGCAGTTCACAGGACCCCGGAGAACTGCTCACTTGCACTCGTCAGTGTGTGCGAGGGAGGGGCGCCTGGGGGTTGCAGACGAACGGGCAGGGGGAGGCGTGCGGGAAGGGCGTGGGGCTCCCGTGCCCTCGCCCCAAACCTGCGTGTGTTCCCCAGCCCGGAAGCCGGCCGGACCCCACGTCTCCGGGCTGTTCCTGGAGGCTCCTCCCCGCGTAGGCTTGACTGACCATCAACTCCACGACGTGCTGGAGGTTCTCATGAGGTCTCGGTCTTTCTGGTGGCCGCCCCCACCCGGGCCCCCCACCCCCACCCCACAGTCACCTCGGGAGAACAAAGGATGCTCCCGTCACCCAGGAAATTCCAAGGGCTTTGGGAGGTCAGTGTCGGGAGCCCGGCCAGGGACCCACAGAGATGTTCCCTGTGATCTCACGCGGCCCGAGCTCACTAACACACGGCCAGAAATATGTGAGCAAGCGCCAGACAAGCCCCTCGTGAGGGATAACCAAATGGAAGGGTCCTGCCCTCTGCAGAAGGCTCGCGGCCACGGGAGCCACAGGAAGAGGGGTGCCGCTCCGGTCAGAGCTGGTCACCACAGACAGGATCCGCGCCTGCGCGGCCTTTCCCTAAACCCACGCGATTGCATGTCATCAAGTCTCATTCATAAGCTTTCTCTCGCATGATTAATGTTTTTGCTGATAGGATTCACGTCGCCCGGACGCCTCTCACGCTGTCGGCTGCTTCCTCTGATCTAAGGTTTGGACAGCTGCCCTCGGTTGATTGCTCGGCGTGGACATCTCCGCGGTGCAGGAAGTGTCCGTTCTTGCAGGGACTGTCTGACCTTGACGTGGCACCACGTAATCAGAACCACTGTAGCTTTACGGCGAGCCCAGACATCTCGAGGCCTCCCTCACCGGTCTTCTTCAGGGGTTTCTTGGCCATTCCACTTACGGTATTCGTCTAATTGGAGAACTTACCAAGCAGGGGGGAGAAAGACGACTGGGATTGTGATTAAATCCACAAAGATACATTTGGGAGGAATCTACATTTTTATAAGACTGAGTTTTTCAAATCTGTAAGCTTAGCGCCATAGGCTTTGATTTGCTTCTGTCTCTTTATTTATTTATTTATTTATTTATTTATTTATTTATTTTTAATTTTTTTTTTCAACGTTTATTTATTTTTGGGACAGCGAGAGACAGAGCATGAACGGGGGAGGGGCAGAGAGAGAGAGGGAGACACAGAATCGGAAACAGGCTCCAGGCTCCGAGCCATCAGCCCAGAGCCTGACGCGGGGCTCGAACTCACGGACCGCGAGATGGTGACCTGGCTGAAGTCGGACGCTTAATCGACTGCGCCACCCAGGCGCCCCTGCTTCCGTCTCTTTAAAGCGCTCCCCAAACGCGCTATGGTTTCCCGCGTCGAGGTCTCGCACAGAACTCGTGAGACTTACTTGCAGATCCTTGATTTTGGTGCTATGGCAAATGTTACAGTGTGAAATGTTTTCTTTCCTGAGTGTCTGTTGCATTTGCCTTTTGAGGAGCCATCCTGCACTCGGCATCCTCGCTAAGAGGATTTTTATTTTCATGATATTTTTCGTAACGTCTGGATTTTCCACGTGTTCGGCCGCAGCGCCTGTCGATGTGCGAAATCAGAGTTTCCTTTCTCCCTTTCTGACCCACGTACCTTATGCTTGTTTTTCTCAGTGCGTTTGCTAGAACTTCAGTCACCCTGGGAAACAGAGGTCGCGACAGCAGGGTTTTCTTTTGTAACCCTTATCCCCAAGATAAATCTTTCCAGGCTGCATGATTTCGGATGATATTTGCTCTAGGTGTTTGGAGACCTCGGCGATTAGCTTAAGGCACGTCCCTGTTAGTCCTAATATGCTAATATTGACATTTTTGCTGTACTGCCACAGACATGAGAAACTTAGCACCCTGCAAAGGCACAGACTGCAAATAAAAGAGACAACGGGAAAAGACGCGGGGGCAGACTGCGCGAGACCCGGGGACCTTTGCGACCCAGCAAACAGCAGCAGCGCTCCAAGCGGCCCGACTGGGCTTGCAGCCAGCGCCCCAGGCCACCCACACTCTCTGCCGGCTGCAACCACTTGCCACCCTTAATTTCCACGAGGTCCCTAAGGGCACTCACTCCAGGTCTCAGCCGACTTCCTCGTCTGGCCCAGAGCACAGACATGTCCCGGCCTTCTTTCACACGAGGGGGGTGTCTTTCCAGGGTCCTGATCGGTGCCTGGGCCTCTCTGGATCCACTAACCAACGTGTGACTGCTGCAGCCCGCCCGGGGCTCCGGGGCCTTCCCCACGGTCCGTGAGAGTCTCTTGAACTGTGCACACGCCCACCTCAGTTATGTAAAGCCATTGACACGCTGGGGGAAGTGTGTCCACACGGGCCTAATTCGCGTGCCGGGCCCATAGCTCCGTATTTACACATCGCTTTTGAGCCGATTTGTGAACGTGCGTCGTAGCAGAAATGGTTCAGTCTTATTAAATTAATACGGAATACCACGGAATGATTGCCTGCCTCTTCTGGTTTGATTATGCAATTTTCCTCTTAAAAATTTTTTTGTGATGTGTATTTATTTTTGAGACACAGACATGAGAGGCAGACCCAGAATCGGAAGCAGGTTCCAGGCTCTGAGCTGTCAGCCCAGAGCCCGATGCGGGGCTCAAAGCCATGAACTGCGAGATCATGACCTGAGCTGAAGTCGGACGCTTAACTGACTGAGCCATCCAGGCGCCCCTAAATATATAAATAGATTACAAAAAAATTTTTTTAACGTTTATTCAGTTTTGAGAGACAGAACACAAGCAGAGGTGGGGCAGAGAGAGGGGGAGACACAGAATCCGAAGCAGGCTCCGGGCTCTGAACTGTCAGCACAGAGCCCGACGTGGGGCTCGAACCCGTGAACCGCAAGGTTGTGACCTGAGCTGAAGTCGGACACTGAACCGACCGAGCCCCTCAGGTGCCCCCTGACATTACATTTTAGGCACAAACTACAGTCATTTCCAACTGTTTTCATTGTTTGATGGAACCAAGTGTCTGTTTGTTAAAGCAGTTTTTGATATTTTGGGTTGTGACAAAACACATCGTAATTTGTCACATTAAAATGAAGGGAAATATTATTTTGTCCTCCGGTCTCTCACAAGTGGCAGGGTTTTCAGAGAAAAAAGAAAATCATCATGGGATCAGAAATGCTCTAATTTAAGCCATGCCTTTTTTTTCTCTCTCTCTCTCTCTCTCGTTCATTAAAGTCATTCTCCTAGCTTTGACGTGCAGTGTTTTCACGACATTGGATGGAACCATTTGAAACGGCTGCTTTCAGGGATGCCTGGGGGCTCAGTCGGTTCAGCGTCCGGCTTCAGCTCAGGTCGTGATCTCACAGCTCGTGAGTTCCAGCCCCGCGTCGGGCTCTGTGCTGACAGCTCGGAGCCTGGAGCCTGCTTCAGATTCTGTGTCCCTGTCTCTGCCCCTCTACTCTCTCTCTGTCTCTCAAAAATAAACATTTTAAATAATTTCTAAAAAATGAAATGGCTGCTTTCACAGGTAAAAAGAGCCAAGTGTTAGCAACTGCATCCAGTCGGCCTGAGAGGGTCTAACATTCTTAGCTGCAGCTAAAAACATTTCGCCCATCACATTATATTTTCATCCACCCCAGCACGTCCATAAGGACGGCTCTCAACATCCAAACGTGAATGTTCTAGTTCAGTTTCTTCACAGACTTTGTGGGCACAGAACACTTTCTGTAAGATTTCAACCTTTCGAAACGTTTCCAAACTTATTTTAGGGTCAATCTGTGTCCAAATGTCCCTCAAGAAACTTACTTTACAGCATTGGAGTCGGGCTTTTTGTGGGGCCTCCAGGTAAAATGCATTCCTTGTGGTGTTCCGTCTTCTGTAGGCTTGCTGGCTTTGCAAAGGGGGAGCGGTCGATCAGGGCCCCTGTGGCTGTGCCCCGAGACCTCACATGTCGCTCACACCGAAGTCAGCCCTTCCCGGGCCGCCCTCCTCTGTCGGAGCCTGAGGCCTCGGCACCTGGAGGCCTTGCCAGGCCCTTCTGAGTGTGCACCCCAGTCTCACAGGCTTCCTGCCCCCGCGCCCCCCCCCAACCCTGAGTCGGGGTCAGGTGCGCATCTGGCCTCACACCGTCTCTGGGCCACGGCTCCTTCCCACCTTCTCTCTCACAGCCTTTCCTCAGTGAAGTCCTCTGCTTGGGTCCCATCTTGGTGTCCATTCCCTAGAAGACCCTAACCCTCAGGAGCACCACCGAGAGGGTCCGAGAGGACGGCAGGGGGAGGGGGTGCGGGGGGTTGAGGCACCTGATCTGGTTGTCGGACGGGACACGGATGGCACCTTGAACACCCTGGAGGCCCCGTTGTTTTGTTAAAGATTTCACCCCAGCCGATGAGGAGAAGTCCCTCCCGGGGCAGGAGCGCCCTGGGGTGGGTGTGACGATGCAGGTGTTTGGGGGACACACAGGGACGGGGCCCAGAGAGACAGCAGAGACGGTGGTTAGGGCAGAGTTGTAGCGATGCCCATCCAGGGACAAAGAAACACCGATGGCTGTGACAGGAGGTAAGGGACCCTGAGGACAGAGATGGGGACACCCAGCTGGACTCTGAGCCGACAGAGGTGGTCCCCCTCCTGTGACGGAGCTGGCACTTCCCGGACGGACAGAGGGCGAGGCTGCAGACGAAGCCCCTCCAGAGCCACGGAACAAGCAGGCACAGTGGCAGGAGACAGGGACGTGTTCCTGGGATTGGACTTCTTTCTCCGTGAAAAAAAGTAGTGTTAAGTGACACGCAGTAAAACCCACAGTTCTTTGGACAAACACATGGTCGCATAACCTCCACCAAAACCAAGAAATGGAAGAGTTCCCACGTCACCAAAAAACTCCCCTGTGCCACTTTGTGGTCAAGGCCCCTCCCCGCCCCAGGCCCCGGCACCCATGGGTGTCTCTTCTGTCCCTAAGACGTCGCTTTTTCCGGAAGGCCATCAAAATGGCACCACACAGCATCCACCCTATCAAGCTCTCTGCTCCGTCCTCAGACCGAGCCTGAGCCTCTCCCACCGTGGCGGGTGCCGCGGTTGTTCACTCTGCACGCCAAGAGGTGGCGCCCCACATGGCGCCCTGTGTGGCCCTGTGTGTCCACCCCCAGGGGGAGGGACAGGCCACACCACCTCTCCTGGCAGGGATCACAGATCAACGTGTGCACACAGGCTTTCTTCTCCTTCCCTTCAGTCGGCGTCTGTCAGCAGGGCCGACTCATACGATGTTCTCGCGCTTAATTCTGGAAGGACCCGCCAGGCGCAGCCCGCACGGGGCTGTCTCACCGTGGCTTCCCTTGGGTCACGCCATGGGCTGTTCCGAGTGCCCCTTGGGGGAGGGGTCCCTACGTCTTTGGCCCGTGGCTCGATATTGCGCCGTTTTCTTTTTCTTGGCGGTTGAGAACTGCTCACCACGATGACGCTTGTTTCCAAATGCCCTCTTCCCACCCTTCTCTTCCCGGTGCCTTCCGAGCGCAAAATCTCTCCGTTTTGGTGAGGTCCAATGTGTCTCGTTTTTTTTTCCTTTCACGTCTATTCGGCTGAACCCCAGCGTCACCAAGATTTTCTCCCAGACTCTGCATTTCGATCTGGGACCCAGTGGAAGTGATTTTTGCGTATGGTCTGAACTACGACTCCAAGCGCATTGTTCACGCAGAATTCCAGTTGTTCCGGCGCCTTCTGCCGAGAGGACCGTCAGCCGTCCGTGTAAGCGTGTCTGTCTCCAGACCCTCTACTGGTTTCTTCACGTGCCGTGTGGCGTCTGGGCCTCGGCTCTGCTGACCCTTGGTGCCAGGCGGCTCTCCACGGTGTGGCCACCCGTGCCCTGCAGACTGTTTGCAGCAGCCCAGCCCTGGCCGGATGCCTGGACACCCCCACCGCCAGGTGTAACAGTCAGAAATGTCTGCAGACACCGCTGGGGTCACCTGCCACGGCCGCTGTGACGAGGGTTCGCACATGAGGCAGCAGACACCGGAGAGACTCATTGTCCCCCTGTCCTGGGGGCTGGAGCCCAAGGTCCAGGCGTGGGCGGGGCCGGGTCCCCCCGAGGCCCCTCTCCTGTGTGTGGCCGGCCGTCCTCCCCCTGTGTCCTCGCGGGGTCGTCCCTCTGCGCGTGTCTGTGTCCCGATCCCCTCTTCTTGCAAGGACCCCGGTCACACGGGATCAGGACCCACCCTGGCGACCTCATGTCACCTCAATCACCTCTGTAAGTCCCCTCTCCAGATACGGTCATGTCCTGAGGTGCTGGGAGTCAGGGCTTCAACATGAATTTGGGGGGACACAGCTCAGCCCATAACAATTGCCCCACTGGTGACTTCCTAAGAGCGCCCAGCGTCATGGGGGGACAGGGCCCTCACTAACCCCCACCCTTCACTCAGGGAGAGAGATTTGTGATGACAGAACCAGCCTCGCAGGCGGCTGCTCCGGGCCTGACCCTCAGAAGCACTGGGCCAGTGAAGATTCCGGGTTTCTTCAATGGGAGAACTTCATCGTGTTTCTGTCTTTTGGTCGTTTGGAGACACTCCTGGATGTGGTTTGCTCGGTGGCATCTATAATTGGACTCTTTGTTTCTTCAGAAAAAAATACACACACCATGAAGAGTGAGTCCCAGTGTCCATCTCGGGCTGATGATGACATATCCACGGAGGTCCACGGACTGTACAGACAAGCGACCAGTAGGGGTGTCGATAGTGGGAGCCGACGTGGGTGCGGGCATACTTACCACCCAATTTTGCTGTAAACCTAAAACTGCTCTAAAAACTGAAGTCTATTTTATTTTAACGTTTATATATGTTTTTGAGAGAGAGAGAGAGAGAGAATGTGCATGTGCTGGAGGAGCAGACAGAGGGAGACAGGATCCAAAGCAGGCTCACTGCTGTGAGCACAGAGACCAGGATGAGGCTCGAACCCACGAACCGTGAGATCATGACCTGAGCCGAAATCAAGAGTCAGATACTTAACTGACTGAGCCACACAGGCACCCCCAAAAATAAAATCTATGTTAAGATAAATAGATCTACCCTATGACCCAGCAATAGCACTGCTAGGAATTTACCCAAGGGATACAGGGGTGCCGATGCATAGGGGCACTTGTACCCCAATGTTTATAGCAGCACTTTCAACAATAGCCAAATTATGGAAAGAGCCTAAATGTTCATCAACTGATGAATGGATAAAGAAACTGTGGTTTATATACACAATGGAGTACTACGTGGCAATGAGAAAGAATGAAATATGGCCTTTTGTAGCAACGTGGATGGAAGTGGAGAGTGTGATGCTAAGCGAAATAAGTCATACAGAGAAAGACAGATACCATATGTTTTCACTCTTAACCCTGAGAAACTTAACGGAAGACCATGGGGGAGGGGAAGGGAGGGAAAAAAAAAGTTAGAGAGGGAGGGAGGCAAACCGTAAGAGACTCCTAAATACTGAGAACAACTGAGGGTTGATGGGGAAGGGGGGGTGGGAGGGAGGGGAAAGTGGGTGATGGGCCTTGAGGAGGGCACCTGTTGGGATGAGCACTGGGTGTTGTATGGAAACCAATTAGGCAATAAATTTCATATTAGATAAAATAAA
Organism: Prionailurus bengalensis; assembly: GCF_016509475.1. Lineage (NCBI taxonomy): Eukaryota > Metazoa > Chordata > Mammalia > Carnivora > Felidae > Prionailurus > Prionailurus bengalensis. The sequence goes on from NC_057346.1 coordinate 114,700,127, forward strand.
ATGAAATAAAAATAAATAAATAAATAAATAACATCAGTTTTGAAAATATAGCCCCCCCCCAGATGAAATATTTAGGTGTAAATCTAATAAAACCTGTCCAGAATCAGCCCGCTGACCACCGCACAAACACCCGTGAAAGAAATCGAACAAGACGTAACAGAGGGAACGTGTTCACGGGTTGGAAGATACGCTCCCAGCCCTGACCTGCCAGCTTAACGGGATTCCAATAAAAAGCAGGATTCTCCTCTAGATACAGACCAAATGAAGTTCCGTGTGTTTGTGAAAGGCAGAAACAGTCGAAAAGCCAAAACAATTTTGAAAACAGAAATAAAGTAGGAGGAGCGTATTTGCTCCTTTACAACGAGTCAGCAAAGCCGTGGCGGGCCAGACCGGGGCGCATGCGCCTCGACGTGGAAGGACCAGGTCCGCACGCGGGTGACAGCAGCAGGCCACCGCGTTCCGACACAGCGGGGACAGCCGACTGGGGAAGGTTGAGTTCTCCACCAGTGGGGCTAGAGCACACGAGAAAGGCCCAAACCCCAAATTCTGCACGAAAGTAACTCCCGGTCAGTCACAGGTGTACGTGCAAAATCCAGAACGCTCGGGGCGCCTGGGTGGCGCCGTCGGTTAAGCGTCCGACTTCAGCCAGGTCACGATCTCGCGGTCCGTGAGTTCGAGCCCCGCGTCGGGCTCTGGGCTGACGGCTCGGAGCCTGGAGCCTGTTTCCGATTCTGTGTCTCCCTGTCTCTCTGCCCCTCCCCCATTCATGCTCTGTCTCTCGCTGTCCCAAAAATAAATAAACGTTGAAAAAAAAATTAAAAAAAAATTAATAAAAAATAATGAAAGATAAAATATAATGAAAATAGAGTATATGAAAACTTGTGAGATGTAGCTAACTCATGCCTTGAAGGAAATTTATGGTTTTAAATATATACATTAGAAAGGGAGAAAAACTGGGGCGCCTGGGTGGCTCAGCTGGTTGAGTGTCCAACTTCAGCTCAGGTCACGATCTCGTGGTCAATGAGTTCGAGCCCCGCGTCAGGCTCTGGGCTGATGGCTCAGAGCCTGGAGCCTGTTTCCGATTCTGTGTCTCCCTCTCTCTCTCTGCCCCTCCCCCATTCATGCTCTGTCTCGCTCTGTCCCAAAAATAAATAAACGTTGAAAAAAAAAAAATTCAAAATCCAGAACGCTCAAACCTTTAGAAGGAAGCCTCCGAGAAGGTCTTTATGACCTTGAGAAGGTCTTTATGACCTTGAGTAACGAGAACTGTTGCATACAGGCAACAAAAGTACTGAGTGGAATTCGTTCCGCTCTGAATCTAAGGGGTAAGGTGATAAAACCTTACTGTTCTCCCCAAAGGAAGGAGGGGAAAGCTGGCCTTGGGGACGTCACGTCAAGCGTCCCTTCGGAAGGGACAGCTGCTTTCTTCATTTTCTTCACCAAATGTTTAAGCCTTTGGGGGAGCTCGTGGTTATCGGAAAATTTCGCTTACGGGGGTTTTGCCTTCAGGGTGACATCAGGGGGGCTCCACGGTTCACCCCCATGTGAAATAGAGAAAATCATTTTGTTTCTCTGTTGTGTTTTTTTTTTTTTAATGAAAACATTGATATTTAGATTTAGCCAGCTGGACTTGGTTTGGATGACCCCGGTTTTGCTGGCAACACGCAGGGCGTCCTCGTCAGGAGCCAGGGGACCTACGCCTTCTCTCCATCGGGCCTGATGGCGCTGTTGATCTGGAGTTTGGGCCGTGACATCCACAATGAACACACGTGTGTCACCTGTCGTGCCTTCTTTCTTCCTGGCTGACTCGGGGGTCAGGGGGACCTTGATGATGGCCTAGAGGCCAAGTCAGTTTCTCCTGGGGGCTCTTTGGACAATATTGGGGCTGCCTTCGGAGACCCAGTGTCTTGGGCCATCGGAATGCAGGTGACATTCAGACCTTCTGTTTTTGTGACTGAGGATGCTTTTCAGCCCTGCTTTCCTGGCCTTCAAAGCCTTTGTTTTGGCTTCGGCTTGAGGAAGGGCTTCCTTCTCTGCCTTCGGTGCCACCTTTGAGGAAGGGCTGAAATAGAGAAAATCTTAAAAAAAAAACAAAAACGGCCACTTAGTCTCTGGCAATGGCCCTACAGTCACTTCAAACGAAGAAGCATTTACTCAGGGCGCCTGGGTGGCTCAGTCGGTTAAGTGCCGACTTTGGCACAGGTCATGATCTCACATTTCGTGAGTTCGAGCCCCGCGTCGGGCTCTGTGCTGACAGCTCGGAGCCTGGAGCCTGCTTCACATGTCCCCCTCTCTCTCTGCCCCTCCCCCACTTGTGCTCTGTTTCTGTCTCTCAAAAATAAATAAAAACATTATAAAAAAATTTTTTAAAAAAAAGAAGCATTTATTCAGTGAAATCTAGTAAACGCCAATGCCAACCGGGGGTCTGTGGTATTTGAACCAAGACGTGTGCTGTCCTTCCCGCCACAGCTCCACTGGGTGTCCACATGGCACAGCCGCGAACACGGGGTGCCCTGCTCACCTCCCTCCTCCTGCCCCAGTCGCCTGTTTGGGGGGCTGCCTTTTGAGTGGGTGTGGCTGAGAGGTGGGGGCGCCCTCCTGCCCCTAGGACCCCGCCTTCGGGAGCTGAAGATGTCACTTCTCCGGACCTCAGACTCCGAGCAGGGGGGTCTCCTGCCCTCTCCTTCGGATGCCACGCAGTCTCCTAGCCCACCCTGCCCCCGGGGCCCAGGAGTGTCCCCTGCAGGCAGAGCCCTCAGCCCCCACCGCCTGCCATGCTGCCCCGCGTCTGTCTCCTGCCCTCCCTCCAAAGTCTCGGCGTGCGGGTGCTGGTGCCCCCACAGGGGAGTGCCCTCGGCCAGAGCAGTGGCCACCTGCGGCCGTGCGGGGGGAGCCCCCGGGGCACCTGCATCAGGAGACAGCAGTGTGTGTTTGCATTTGCATGGGCTCCAGCAACAGGGGGGACTCATTCACCTGAGGGAGTCAGGGGACGGTCAGCTGGGGTGAGGGCAGTGTCTCCTGGGGTGCCGGACTGTTCTCGATCTGAGGGCTGGGTACACAGGGGCTTGTGAAAACCAGGTGAGGTCTCCTGCATGATTTGTCCACCTTTCTGTGGTTTCATTTCCATTCGGTTCGCCAGAAACGAGAAGCAACATCTTGGGGGGCCTTTGCCAGGGGCGCGGGTGGCCCGGGACGGCGCGGTCGCTCACCCCCAGCCCCCCCTTTGTTGCTCCACCGTGACCGTGAGCTTCTATAAGCTCAGCGAAGGATTTAAAAGGATTTTGCTCACCGTACCCCACAATCATTTTTACAAAGGTTTTAAGGGTGCAGGGTTTTCCAGGTCTGCGCCTTCTTGAGTTTCTAGAACCGGAAGCCATCGCACGGAGCAGAGAACCGCCCCCTCCTACCAGCGCGGGCAGCCTGCCCTCTCCCACACCCCTGCCGTGTCTTTGATGTTGAGACTGCCCGCCTTTGGCGTGGGCGACCTGCTGTTCACGAGCCTCCGACCCCCCGCAGCCCCGGGGCCTGTGTCTCCCAGGAGGCCCGTGGGTTCCGCACGCGTGAGCACCTGCTGAGGTGAAGGGCTACGGTCTTCCCGAGGGGGAGGCATCTTTCCCAGCACTGCTTAGTTGAGCTCTGGCTTCCGCTGTCCTAGGAGCCATCGTGCTGAAGAGGCTCAGGGGGGCCAGAGGTGTCTGTGGGTGGCGTCCCCGCAACCATCGGTTAGTGTGTGGGGCAGTGTTCTCCAGAGCAACAGCACCAGCAGGATGTGAAGACAGAGAATGGTACTTATGTTAACGAACGCGGAGGCTCGGTGAGCCCAAATCCGAGCGGGGAGGCCAGCCCCGGAGACTCGGCTGAGAGTCGCAGTTGTAGCCCAAAGGCTGTCCGCTGGCGGAATTTCCTCTCGCTTGGGGAAGTCGGTCTTTTATGCTCCGCAGGCCTTCAACTGATTGGATGAGGCCCATCCACAATGTGGGCAGCGTGCTGTTTTATTCAGAGTCCACTGATCTAAACATCAATCCCATCCGAAGACACATCCCGAATAGAGTTTGGCCAACTGTCTGGGCACCACGGCCCAGCCAAGTTGACACATAAGATTAACCATCACGGTCGGGAATGCGCAGGTCACATCCTAGCTCTGTGTTGGATCGGTCGTGATTTCTCCGGACATTAACCTCAAATCCATTGCCCCATGCACGAATTCATCGAGCTTTAGACTTGCAAAAGTGCCGCTCTTCCAAATCAGGCCTGTGAATTGGTCCTCGTGTCTCCCTAAGGCAGCACTGGGGATCCTCTGCCCTGGAGGGCGTCCTCTATTCTGGGGCCTGACCCCACATGACCCTTCACTCTGAAATGAGATGAAAGTCATTCTTCTGTGAACCTCTCCGCTCCCTCTCCCAGGTGACAAGGCCTAGGCGGCATCTCTTTCCCTTTTTGTCCTGGCTGCTAGGGAGCTCACAGCAAAAGCTGGGCTCTTTGGCTGTCATTTCTGTGTACCTGGATGTCACAATGTCACTGAGCTCTCCACTCTCTCTCCCCTTTTGGGCCATCACATGCTTGCTGAGCTTTTGTTCTGAGATAATCTACACCCTCTGGGTGAGTCAACTGGAATCCAAGCAAGGCAGGGTGGCATCAGGCCTTGGGGACAAAGGGCCATTGCTTTAGATCCCAGCTCTGCTCTTACTGCCTTTATGGCTTGGGGAAAATTCCTTTACGTTCAGGTCCTCTGCGTTTTTAATTATGCACTTGGGATGAAGCACGTAAAACATCTAACTCAGGGCCTGGTGCATGACGCCCAGTGAAGATTAGCTCTGAGTGTTTTGTGACCCGTTTTCATGCTAAGGGAAACGCTGGATTAGGTCCACAGGGGGTGGACCCCTCCGGCCGCAGAGCACCCCTGGCCCAGGACAGCCAGGCGGGAAGGTGCCGCCTTTCTGATGCTCCTGACACTGGGGGCAGGGGCCAAGCCTGTCACAGAGCACCCCTGCCCAGCCCAGGTCCTCTCCAGGCCTTGTGGGGGCGCTGCCCCAGCCCCGCCCACCCTTTGCAGGCTCTGGGGTGGGAAGCAAGAACCCAGGATGGGGAGGGATCCAGCATTAGGCGGGGCTTCTTCCTGGTGGCCCCAGAGCTAAGCAGGGCTCCTGAAGGGGGAGCAGAGACTCTCGGTGGCTGCGAGGGGTGGGCAGTCTGGGCAGGAAGTTGGGGCTTGGGGACCTGGGCTCAGAGCTCTCTGACCCCTCTGGCACCCCCTCATAGTGGACTTAGAAGGACAGTGGCTCTGGCGGGGCTCAAGTCACAGTCCCGAGCCTCCTGCAAGCCCCTGATATCCACAGGGCCAGTGGCCAAGAAGGGGACGCCAAACCTTTCTTGCCGTGTGGCACCCACGAAGCCTTGGGAGCCTCGCCGGGCAGAGGGACGGAAGCCTGCGGCCAACCTAGAGACGCACAGGGCACCCCAGGCCCAGGTCCAATGGCCACCAGGAATCTGATTTTCCCCAGACCCAGCAGGCCTTGGAGGACACACCCCAGATTCTGTGCCTCCAAGCAGACTCGGTCACAAGCAGACCGTGCCAAGGACCCAGCCCCGCTGGCCACCCACCACCCATCCACTCACGCACGCACCCATCCCAGTGAAAGCCGCTTACAAGCCCTGCTCCTGTCCTCACCCCTGTCCACCGCCTCTCAGGGTGAGATGGGGACTGCAGGACGTGCTTGTGGGGACCATGGGCCTGGGGGTGGGACCTCCAGTCTCTTGTACAACCAGACAGAGTGCAAGCCCCGCCTCCTCCCCCTCCAGTCATGTGACCCTAGGCAACCCCGTAACCTCTCTGGTTCTCAGTTTCTTCCTCTGTAAAGTGGGGTTCAAAGTGAGGGAAGGGCTGCTTGCGGAAGAGGGCAAATGACAATGACAGTGAAGTTCCAGGCCTTTCCAGGCTCCCAGGGGGAGCAGTTATCAGGTCACCCTTGCTTTCCGTGGACTCTGGGATCAGTGTTCTGGCCTGGCCCCCTCTCCCTCATCACAGCCCACCCCCCTCCCTCCTCCCTCCCCCTCCCCCCGCAGCCCACCGCCCCATACCCCCCAGTACAACCGCCCCTCACATAGCCCCCCCCACTCCCCTCAACCCCCCTCACCCCCACCACGGCAGGCCTGAGGGTTGAGGGCGGGGTGGGGGGGCTTGGGGGCACACGCACTTGGCGTTAGTGGAGGTGGGAGCAGAAAGCCTGGGCCGTGCTCGCCCCCTGGCGTCAGCTTGGCCTGGGACACGAGGGAGGGAGCCGGCCTGCCCCTGGGCTCAGAGGCGGGGACAGCCTGGAACCAGGCTCCGCTCCGCAGGTGAGGACCTTGGCGTGGCCAGGCCGGGTCCGGTGCCTTTCCTGCGGGGACCAGAGCCCAGTATCGAGGTCCCCGACCTCTCTGAGCTTCTCCCCCGGGCTGACCCCGCTCCCCCAGGCAGGTGCGGGTCGTGCAACCAGCCCCTCCTGCGCGTGCCCCCTGCGGTCGGGCGTGTCTGCCGCCCTCTGGGTCACCGCACGCTCCGCCTGTCTCCCTGGGCCCTGGCCCGTCAGACTCCGCGTGGCCCCCCTGTCCCCGCCCACTCGTTCTTCCAGGTGCCAGAGCACCCCTCCCCATCTCTCAGGGGCTGTGTGCCCGGTAGGCTCTGGTCCCCACCAGCACTGTCACTAAGTCAATCGTGCTCTCCGCGCCTCCTTTTCTCCGCTCTAGAGTCGCAGCAGGAATCGCCGGGCTCGCCCACGTTAAGGAGCAAAGTCCGTGGGCGGGCGGGGGGTGGGGTGGGCTGGGGTGGGGGGCTCCCCAGGTGCAGCAGGGTCTGCGCGCCTCGGAGGGCGCCACCTGGTGGCAGCATGTGCCCATGGCGGGGCGGGGGCGGTGGAAGGGAGGCTGCTCTCCCAGAGGGCTCTGCGGGGGAGAGAGTGACCAGACCCACAGACCTGGGGGTCTGGGGTCTGCAGGAGTCCCCCGCCCTCTCAAGGAGCGTGTCCGCAGCTGGACAGGTGGGACAGATGAAACGCCTGCGGACTCCAAAGCGCCTGGGCTGTCCTCTCCTGACCCATCTGGAAAAGATGATGCGGAACCAAAACTAGCCCATGTGTCCTCTGAAGTTTGTCCTTCCCAATCACAGTGCTTTTGATGCTTTTTTTAAAAATAACATCACACATCCTTAAAATGTGGTTTCTGTGGGCTCCTCTTCCTGGGGTCACCAGCTGAGCAGGTGCAGCCAGAGGTCTGGCTGAGGTCAGCGAGGATCGGGGAAGTGCCTGCCCCACGGCCACGGGGGACATGGGCGGGGGTGGGGCCGGAAGCCTGAGGACCCCCAAGGGCGGTGGGTGGCCTCCTGGGGGTGGACATGCTGTGGGGCTGGCTGAAATCTTAACCTGGAGGGCACGTCCAGCCCCGGACCTGCCCGAGTGGGGGGTCTTCTGCTTCCGGCTGCCATCGGGACCCCCCTGCCACGTCCCTGCATGCAGAATGCATGGGTGTCTGTGCCCCTTCTCTCCGATACCCCTCCACCACCCACCTAGTGGGCCATGGCCGACTTGGGGAGAGGCTCCTGCAGCCTGGGGGGTCTCCCTCCCCATTTTCTCTCTCCGTCCAGAACTTTTCAATGCACCAAAGACTTTATTCTTCCTGCTGGCTACTGACTACTGAGTCAGTCCTCTTGGAAGGTTCTGGCAGCACCCAGGGATCGAGAGAGGTGCGTTCCCAAACCGGGTGAAGCCACCCGCCTTCTCCCTGGGCCGCCGCAGGATTCACAGTCGTGAAGGCTCATGCCTGCTGCTCGCTGGCCCTTCGTAGCGCGGCTGTCCCTGGCGGCCTGCCGCTTGGAACCGCGGCTTCCTTGGCCTCAGTCCCTCACGAGTCCCTCTGCTGCTCTCCTTCCCCAGACAGCACCTGCCCCGACAGCAGCCCTGCCCTGGTCCGCCGTTGCTGCTGTAGCGGATGCCACAGACGGGGGCTTAACCAGCGGGCGTTCACTTCTAGCTGACCTGGAGGCGGAAGCCCGAGTCGGGGTGTCGGAGTGGGTGGTGGGGGGGTCTGGGGAGGGCTCTCCTCCCTCTAGGCTCCTACCTGGAGGAGAGACAGCTGTCTCTGCTTCTGTAAGGACACTAATCCCACCTCGGGGACCCCCGCTCATGACCTCATCTCCCCCAGTCACCTCCCAGAGGTCCCCACGTCCATCCCACCACCATCCCGTGGGTGACTGGGGATTCAACGTGTGCATTTGGGGGAGGACACAGCTCAGCCCGCAGCTCACCCCCCAATCAGCTCAGGACGGCGCGACCACCGCCAAGGGCTAGTCTGGTGTCCCCCCTCCTTGGTGGCCCCCGCCCGGCTCTAGGCCTGACCCAGGAGCCGGCTAAGAGTCGGGAGGTGTCAGGAACTCTGACACCCCCTCCCCGTGCCCACAGCCCCCGGGCCCCACGTGTGCCCACCCTGGGCAGCGTCTGCAGGAGCTTCCCCGGACCCCGACCCCAGCAGCGAATCAGGCCCCGGGGCGCAGGCCCCCAGGCCCGCCGTGGTGCAGACACCTTAGCCCCTGGCCTTGGCAGGAGAGGCAAGGTCTCATCCACCTTTGTCCCTCGGCTGCTCATCCACTGCTTACGTGAAACATTTATGTGGCGCCAGCTGTGTGCAGAGCCGGGGAAGGGAAACTGGAAGGTAGCGCCCTCCCCAGGGGACCCACACCAGCTGAGGGGGCCTGGGGTGTGCAGAGGAGTGTGGGGCCGGCCCGGGGCCCTCGGGGGTGGGCTGACCCTAGAGGGAGCAGGGCAAGGTCCCAAAGGCCCAGGCTAATGAGTTCACTTTGTCCTGGAAGTTGGAAATTAGTTATTTTGTTTATTCTGTTCGTCTGTTTTTCACTAAAGAAGTAATCCTTCAATCCGTTCTCCGTCTAATCAGCTCAAGAATTTCAGGGACAGCTAAGGAGCTCGTGGCCCTGCCGTAAGTGCCAGCACTTCCTCCAGTCCTCTGGGGAGCACCCCGGGGAGGATTTCAAAGGGCTAGGATGTGGGAGGACGTGTCCCAGGGGAGGCGTTGGCCCCGGGGGTGCTCAGAGGCTTGGCAGGGAGGGAATTCAGGGACAGGCCACGGCTGGCCTCAGCCAAGCTTGGGGACAGGTTTCCAGCAGATGAGGCAGGACAGACGACCTCGGGATGAAGCTGGCCACGGTTCTGAGCAGCCGATGCTGCGTGGCTGACCTGGGTACAGACGCCACAGGAAATGCACCAGGACCAGCTCGGAGCCATCGGGGAGAGGAGGCTCCCACCTTCCCTGAGCCCCAAGCATGTTCTACAGCACCCCACCTCCCTCCAACTCTGGGGTCCCCCAAGGGAACCACAGCGCCAGACCTCACCACTGCCCACAACCTCCCGCTGCCAGTGAAACCAGGTGCTGCGGTGTCCCCCCGAAGGGCTCCGCTCCAGGCAGGGCTCTGGGCATGGCCAGATCGAAGAGCCCAGCACACTGGCACCCCTGCCACCGGGTGCCCAGCAGGGATGGGGACACGACCACAACGGCCCGGATGACGAGTGCACAGCCAGCAGTACGGTAGCAGGTAGCCAACACTGGGGCTGAGCACACGTCGTGCCGTGTGTCCAGACCTGCAGGGGGACGTCAGGGTGCAGTGAGCAGGGACCCTGCAGGGAGAGTGACCCCGCAGTGAGCAGGGACCCTGGGTTGAGCAGGGACCCTTCAGGGAGAGTGACCCTGGGGTGAGCAGTGACCCCTCAGTGAGAGTGACCCTGAGGTGAGCAGGGACCCAGGAGTCAGCAGTGACCCCGCGGTGACAGTGACCCCGCAGTGAGCAGCGACCCCACTGTGGGTGGGGGTGTCAGCGTGGACCATGTGGCCGGCCCGACGTGCCGCCCCAACATAGCTCGTGGGGGCGCCCGACAGAGGACGCTCCTGCTGGGCAAGGGATCCTTCAAGGATGATCACACGGCAGGGGGCTGCAGCTCAGAGAGGCTCGGGGGGAGGGGGGTGCTGACTCGGTCCGGCCACATCTGGGTGTCACAGCCGGTGCTCAGGAGGACCGTGGGTCTGCAGCCAAGTTGGAGGTCACCCTGGGTGCGTGGGACCGTCTGGGGTGGCCAGCGGTCCAGGACGGAGACCCCGGGACATCATGCTGGGCAGTGTGTGGGGTTGGAGGGCTCACTCGCCCCAGAGTGGGTGTTGGTGGGGGCTGCACGGGCTCCCGGGAGTTTGAGGAGGGCACCGGCCTCCGTGAGCCCCGGGGTCCAGGCCCGCGCACTGGTGCTTCCTGGAGTCCAAGGGCGGGAGGTACCGGAGGCCCAGGGGACACAGCACAGCCGAGGGTCCCCGGCCAGGGAGGGGGGAGAAGGAGGCCCAGGGGACACGGCACAGCCGAGGGTCCCTGGCCAGGAAGGGCGAGAAGGTCCTGAGGACAACAGGACCAGCAAACCCGGGAGAGGGAATGATGGGAGGACATGGGCAATTGCCACAAGGGGAAGGGACAGTGGCAGGACGCGGGACTGGAGCTAGAGGCTCAGTCAAACCCTGTGGAGAAGGAGGACGGGGGCCGGCCTCTGGAAGGGGGTGCAGCCGGGCGACGGCCGGCCCGCGGTGGGCAACGGGGCTCTGGGGACGCCGGCAGGGGTTCTGTCGCTGCACGGGCGGGGCCGTGGCCCCGGAGCAGCCCCGTAACCGTGGCTCCTGCGGCTTGAGGCTGGAGACGGGTCCAGGGGCCCCTCGTCCCCGCTGGGGTTGGGCTGTTCCAGGGCCCCGTGTGGGACCCCCGGCAGCTCCTCCTGTGCCGTCCTGACCCCCCGCCCCCCACACCCCTGCGGCCCCTCGAACGGGTGCGGATGCCGGGTCCCCCGGGCAGCGGGGCGTCTCTCGGGCTGTGGAGCGCCCCAGGTCCCGCTGCCCACTCACAGCCTCGGGGGGGGGGGCGCCGGCCATCCCGTGCACTGGCCTGCGGGGACTGGGGGTCTGGCGGAGGCCCCCCGTCCTGCACGTGGGGCGCCGCTCCCCACCTGCGCTGCCTGCCCGGGCTCCGGCTGACCACGCGGGTGGCCGGGCCACGGGCCGACGCGTCCCCCGGATGGGGCCGCCTGGACGTGGCGAGCCTGACGCGATGGCTCAGACGGTCCCGGGGGACCCGAGAGACCTGCAGAACGTTACCGCCGGTGAAAGGGGGGCAGAGGGAGACACAGACGCGGCGTGCTGTAAACAGTCTGGTTCCTCGATGTAAACCAGATTCTGCCCCGGGGCGTCAGGTAAACATCTGTGCCGGAGCCCGGGCCCCCCACCTCCGGGGAGGCCCAGGGGTCTGCATCGCCTGCTCTGGGACGCGTCAGGGGGACCGCCCAGACGTTCTGTAATTAGGCAAAATTGGCCTCGCGTTCCTTCGCTAAGTCCCCGAGATCTCTGCAATTTTAGGTCTTCTCAAAAACGAAAACACTTGGTAATTCAATGACACAGGCGAAAAAAGCCCGGGATGTTCTCTCAACTGGAAAATACCAATTAAGGCAGCGATTCTGGGTTTCCAGCCCGCTCGGGCTGAGCCGGGGGCTTATCTCCGGGGAGAGGAATCCGCGGGGGCCGGGGCCCCGCGAGGGCCGAGGCCCGGGCTTCTTCCCGCAGCCTCGCCCGACGGCGCTGCCCCGGGGCCCGGCTCCGAGGGCCGGGGGCTGCCGCGGGGGTCCCGGGGCTGGGTGACCCTTGGGGACGGAGCCCCGGTCCTGCATCCAGCTGTGTGCCAGCACCAAGGACAGTGCCTGGACAGCTGGTGTCCCTGCTGGGTCTCCCTGCAGGCGGCTGAGTCCCCCCACCTGGTGGTGGCTCCCGCCTGAACCTCGTTGTGTGTTCAGGCCACATGGTGTGTGTATGGGTGGGGGGGGGGGGTACGTGCAGGCTGCGGTCAGAAGCATTCCAGAAAAATGACTGCAGACCTCTCACCTCGTTGCATTTCAGTTGCCCTCCTTCCTGAGCATTTCTATGGATTTCATTTTTGGACAACAGAGAACGTGGCGAAAAACCTCCCGGAGTTGACTTCCTGTCATCACCTCCTCCCCTTGTTTGCTGTTCACCTTTCCTGAAGTTTTCTTGCAGGAAGAAGCACTCGATGCCTGTGTCCCCACTTCCCCTCTTTCTCACACAAAAGGAGGGCGCTATAGGCTCTTTTTCACACTCATCATTAAAAAAAAAAAACTTAAAAAAATTTTTTTAATGTTTATTTTTTCGAGAGAAAGAGAGCATGAGCAGGGGAAGGGCAGAGAGAGAGGAGACACAGAATCCGAAGCAGGTTCTAGGCTCTGAGCTGTCAGCACAGAGCCCGACAGGGGGCTTGAACCCACGAGCTGTGAGATCATGACCTGAGCCGAAGTCGGACGCTTAAGCGATTGAGCCCCCAGGCGCCCCTAAGAAAATACTTTTAATTTTGAAATAGTTATAGATTCACAGGGCATCTCAAAAATTGTCCAGGGAGGGGTGCCTGGGTGGCTCAGTCGGTTGAGCGTCCGACTGCGGCTCAGGTCACGATCTCACAGTCCATGAGTTCAAGCCCCGAGGCAGGCTCTGTGCTAACAGCTCAGAGCCTGGAGTCTGCTTCGGATTCTGTGACTCTCTCTCTGCCCCTCCCCTGCTCTCACTCTGTGTTTCAAAAAGTAAATAAATGTTAAAAAATATTGTCCAGGGAGATCTCATGCACCCTTCAACCTGTGCACTCCAGTGGTTACATCCCCACGAGCTGCCAGCCATGTGAGCAGGAGCTGACCTTGCCACAGCATCTGGCACATGCCACCTTGGTGAGAGAACTGTCCATCCCGTCACCATGTCCCCACTGCGCCTTCTCAGTCACAGGTGGTCACCTTGCCTTCCCTGTCTTGACCTGCCTCGTACGTCTGAAAAATGAGGGGTAAAAGGAACCACACACTACGTGACCATTCAAGATCAGGGTGACGTCACTCAGCAGAACGCCCTGGGCATCCTCGCCCGTCGTGGTGTGTGTCCTACTCTCTTCCCTTTATGGACTCAGTGTTCCCTGAGTGTGTAGCCATCCGTTCCGAAGGACAGTCAGGTTGGTTCCCGCTTGCGCCTGTAACAAATAGAACCCCGACCAACAATCCGTGCAGTTTTTTGTGTGCGTACATGAGTGCTCACTTCTCTGGGTTGATGCCCAGCAGTGGGAGCGCCGGGCCGTGTGGTAAGAGGGTGCTTCGTCTTTTAACAACCTGTCAAACTGCTTCACGGAGTGGCTGTCACATCGCGCTTTCCGCAGCTGTGTCCGAGATCGCGCCTTTCTGAACATTGCGGGCGTTGGGCCCTGTTGTTATTTCCTTTCAGCGGATGATGGGCGCCCGGTGGCATCTCCACTGGAGAGCCACGTCAGGCATCTTGGGTGCGTATTCTGCACTCACACCCCCTTCGGTGTCCCTCGTGCCTTTCCCGGTTTTGTCCGCCTCGTGACCGCTGAGGCCCCACAGTCCTCCCTACGTTCTGGGTTCCAGTCCGTTTTCACCTGTGTGGTTGGCACACATTTCCTCCCAGCCTGGAGCTTCTTTTTTTCCGGTTCCCAGCAGCGGCTTGTGTGGGACAAGTTCGCTATTTATTTTCATTCCAGGATGGTGAACAAACAGCGTTATTTTTGTAGGGCAAAAGTTTTTAATTCTGACGAAGTCTAATTCATTGATTAAAAAAATGTGAATGGATCATGCTTTCGATATTGTGTTTAAAAGCTCTGCCGAGCACCAGGTGCTGAAGATTGTATATACGTATTACATACACACACACACACACACACACACACACACACAACCTGTTACAACAGTAAGACAAAATCCAATTAGAAATGGGCAAAAGATTTGAGCAGACAGTTCACCGATCTCATGATTTGTGACACATTTATTTCTTTCCTACCGTACATTTGCCAGCAAGGACAGCCTCTGTATTCTGTGTTCCAGTCACTCCAACAAGTGCTGTTTTTATTAACATTACCATTAAGTATTTCATATTTTCTCTTGTGATTACTTCTTTAGTCCCGAATTTGCAAACATACAGTATTTTAACTACTGCCTTTGTGACTTAATTTCTAATATTTTTGCCTTGGGATAGGAGAACACGTGCTCCACGTGCTGGCCCTTTCAGCATCAGAAGGCTGCACTATGGCTCCCATCACCACTGCTGTCCCCGTCCTCAGGTGCACACGCCCCAGTGCCGACTTTCCCGTCTTTCTATCGTCAGCTACGCTGAGTCCTGTAGGTCACAGACTGTTGGGTCTTTTATTTTTAATTTAATCCCTAGCCTCTGTTGGGAGATGGAATCCACCACTCTCACGGTGTCCTTGCCAGACCAGGACCTGTTTCTGCCATCGAAGTCACGTCTGTCACCGGGCCGTCTTCTCTTGTTCTGTGGTTACCACACGCCATCGTATACATCAGGTTTCTTCTCCTGGTTTAAAAATTATCCATTATATATTTATTATTTATTTGTCTGTTTTGAGAGAGAAAGAGTGAGCTCCGGGGGGTGGAGGGGCAGAGAGAGGGAGAGAGAATCCCAAGCAGGCTCCGTGCTGTCAGTGCAGAGCCTGACATGAGGCTCAAACTCATGAACCGTGAGATCGTGACCTGAGCCCAAACCGAGAGTCAGACGCTTAACCGACTGAGCCACCTAGGCTCCGCTAAACATTCTGCTTTTATTCTTCTGGTGATTACACTTAATTTTTAATTGAAACTGAACAATGTCTATATTTCCTTGTTAACGAAACATGTGCCTTTGCAAACTCATTTTTATTCCCATACATGACTATTGTACAGAAAATGCAGTAATATAATTTTTCCTATTTGGCTCTTGCCTTTTTTAAACAGGTAATGAATTTATCAAAAAATATTTTATCATTCTGTTTTATTATACCTTTTCTGGTGCCTACTGGATATTTTTCCTTTATCATTTGGTGTTTTTTGCTGCAGGTTTTGTGGGACAATTCTCTCAACTCCTTGTTTACCTGAGACTCTTTCTTGACAACCTCACGCCATCCTTTCCAATTTCCAACTACTTTTGTCCGGATATGCCCTTTTCTGTTGAGTGTGCCTTTTTTTAAATAATTTTTTTAAGTTTCATTATTTATTTTGAGCGAGAGAGCAACTGCATGGGCAGGAGAAGAGTGGAGAGAGAGAATCCCAAGAAGGCTCCAAGGTGTCAGCATGGAGCCCGATGTGGGGCTCAAACTCACGAGCCCATGCGCAACCACGACCTGAGCCAAAATCAAGAGTGGGACGCTAGACTGACTGAGCCCCCCAGGTGCCCCTTCAAGTATATTCTTAAGTATTTGTTCTTTTTGAGGACATTGTTTCTGAATTTCAATGATGATTCTTCATTGCTCGTGTCTAGAACTACAGCTGATTGTTGTATATTGCGGACGGATCGTGCAACCCACTGAGTTGATTTATGATTGTGGTTTGCGTGTGTGTGTGTGTGTGTGCGCGCACGCGCGCGTGTGCGTGCACGTCTTAGGTTCTTTTGTTTGTGCAAGATTATGTGTTCTGTGAAGAGACATACTTTTCTTTCTTCGTTTCCCACATGGATGCCTTTTACGTCCTTGTCTTGCCTTATTACCCTGGGTAGACCTTGAGTGCAATGTTGAGTAGATGTGGTGAATGTGGACATCCTTTCCTGTCCCTGACCTTCAAAGGAAATTCCAGGCTTTCAGTGGGATGTGTGGTGGTAGATCCTTTGATCGGGTCGAGGACGTCGCCTTCTGTTCCATCCTGTAATGGAGCTCAAGTCACACACACTTCACAGCAGAGGGCACAGGTCCAGGGACCTCCTCGCTTTCCCTCCACCTGTGTCCCTCCTGGGCCTCAGCTCTCCCTGGGAGATCTGCAGAGAAGGGGGATCCTGACTCCAGACACGGGCGTGTGGAGGTGAATTGCACCACACGGTTCTGCACTTGGGTGAATGTGGCCTGAGAAGCCCCGTGGGGCCGTGTCATCAGATCAAGACTCGGGTGACCAGCGGCATCCATCAAAGGCCACAGCCCGGGCCGGACAGCTGGCCACGCAGACGCCTTGTGAGCGTAGGCTGCTGTCACTGTGGAGGTGGGAGCTTAACAACCGGATCCCCTTCCCCGGACGGCATCCACCCTCCGTCGCTGCCGGTTCCGAGCCCCGTCTCGTTCAGCGTCCAGAGCCGGAGAGGCGGAGATGCGTTGGTCCCTCCTGTTGTAAGGCGTAATTTGAGGAAGCCACTGACACTGAGGCATCTCTACCCAGTTTGATCGATAAAGGCAAGAGAGACAGAGTGAATCAGGACCGAGTGATGACAGCACAGACCCTACAGACACTGGAGGGGATGAGAAAGGGGATCTTAGGAACAACTTTGTGTCAGTAAATTTGACAACTTGGATGTAACGGACACATTTCTCAAAAGACACACACCACCAGAGAAATAGATACACCTGTTAAGGAAATTAACTTTGTAGCAACAAGCTTCTGACCAAGAAAACTACAGGCCACAAGGCTTCGCGGGTGGATCCGGCAAGCATTTAGCGGAGAACCAGTGTGGCCTCTCTGCAATGTAGCCCAGGAAAATCCAGAGCAGGGATGTTTCCCGACTCGTTCTTGGAGCCAGAACCACCCTCATCCCAAGACCACTGAAGACACCACAGGAAAACCACGGGCCGGCCTTCCTCATAAACACAGACACCAAAGTTCAGTAAGTGCTTCCAGGTATGTGGCAAGCCCGGGCCCCTCGGATGTTGTTGGCGGGAACGTAGTGCTACGGGCCCTTTGGAAACCCTCCTGGCAGTTACTCCAGATGCTACACATGGCCCGTCAGGCACAGCCCAGAGACACGGAGACATACACATAGCGTTCACCGCGGCATTGTTCGTAACAGCCCCTAAGCTGAAACACCCCAGATGTCCACCCGTGGAATGTCTCTCAGCCATCAAAGGAGCAAAGCACTGATCCTGGTGTGGCAACGTGAGGGACCCTGAAGTCCTCACACTCAGTGACAGGCGCCGGGCACAGAAGTCCACACGGTGCAAGGTTCCCATCACGCTCAGTGTCCGGAGCGGGCGGGGATGGGAGGTTTGTGGTCGCGTGAGCCCGAGGCGTCGTGGGGTGGGAGGAATGAGTAGTGATGACTGAGGGGTATGGGGCTTGTTTCTGGGGTGATGGGAATGTTCTAGAATCTCATCGCGTGTGGTTAGATGGTGGGGATAGTTGCACCACCTGTGAACACACGAAAAACAGTTGGATTGCACGTGGCCAGTGGCCGAATTGTGTGGTGTGTGAATTGTATGTCACCAGAGCTGTTTCTCTATCCCAGCCGTTAACAACTGAGATATTGGAGAAAACGTTTAAAGTTAGGAGTAAATCAGACAAAAGTGTGCAAGACCCATACAGTTAGGAGTACAATGTGCTGCTGATAGAAAGCAACGTTGAATCAAATAAACTGAGGTGCGTATCTTTTTTTTAAATTTTGTTTTATATTTATTCATTTTTGAGAGACAGAGGGAGACAGAGCACTAGTCAGGGAGGGGCAGAGAGAGGGAGACAGAGAATCCGAAGCAGTCTCCAGGTTCCGAGCCGTCAGCACAGAGACCGACACGGGGCTCGAACTCACGGACTGTGAGGTCGTGACCTGAGCCAAAGTCAGACGCTCAACCGACTGAGCCACCCAGGTGCCCCTTTTTAGTTTTTTTTAATATTTATTTTTGAGAGAGAGAGAGAGAGACAGAGCATAAGTGGCAGAGGGGCAGAGAGAGAGGGAGACACAGAATCTGAAGCAGGCTCCAGGCTCCGAGCCGGCAGCACAGAGCCCGACGTAGGGCTTGAACTCACGAACCATGAGATCATGACCTGAGCTGAAGTCGGATGCTCAACTGACTGAGCCACCCAGGCACACCTGAGGTGTGTATCTTGTTTTTTTTTTTATTTTGTTTTACATTCATTTATTTTTGAGAGACCGAGAGAGACAGAGCACTAGTCAGGGAAGGGCAGAGAGAGGCAGACAGAGAATCCGAAGCAGGCTCCAGGTTCCGAGCCGTCAGCACAGAGACCGACACGGGGCTCGAACTCACGGACCGTGAGGTCGTGACCTGAGCCAAAGTCAGACGCTCAACCGACTGAGCCACCCAGGTGCCCCTTTTTAATTTTTTTAAATATTTATTTTTAGAGAGAGAGAGACAGAGCATAAGTGGCAGAGGGGCAGAGAGAGAGGGAGACACAGAATCTGAAGCAGGCTCCAGGCTCCGAGCCGTCAGCACAGAGACCGACACGGGGCTCGAACTCATGAACCGTGAGGTCGTGACCTGAGCCGAAGTCAGACACCCAACCGACTGAGCCACTCAGGCGCCCTGAGGTGCGTATCTTGTCAAGGGGTCGAGATCCCGACGCCGGTCAGTGGACGGCTCTTCCTAAGTTGGCCTCTGGACGCAGTGCCCAGCAGATCTCAACCTCAGCAACTCCTTCTCCTAATAGAACTCACTGCGGTGATTACAAAATTCATGCCGATTGTGGCAACGAGAGGGTGTGGGAAAAACCAAAAGAACTCTGAGGAGAAGGAGAAAGAAGACGGAGGGGCGAGTCCTCGTGAGCTCTAGACTCGTTACCGACTGCGGGAACCCGGACCGTGCGGTGCTGACAACGGGAGAGGGAAGCAGATCGGAAGGCTGAGTGCGGGGCGCAGAAGAGACCCCACTGTGGACAACTGGGCTCAGCAAAGCTGCACGTCAGCCCGGTGGGGGGAGGACCTCGCGTTCGATGCCGGCTGGCACCCGGCGGCCCAACAACTCGATCGATATTCACTTGCCACAGAGACGAACGCGTGTCACGGATCTAGAGTGGCGTGAGAGCATAAAACCGCTAGAAGCTCCTGGAGGGGCCTCCGCGCACGTGCTGGTCCAAGACCGCTAGGTGCAGCGCCAGAGGCACGGTCTGTAAGGGAACAAGCTGCTCCATCAGACTTCGCCAGGATTAAAAACTGCTGCTTCGGCTCTTTGAACGACGAGTCGGGAGAAGGACACGGCACGCACAGATGGGGGGCTGTGTGCAAGCCACCTGAGAGAGGGCGCGCGTCCCCAGTACAAAAATAACTGCCACATCTCCAGTGAGGGGAAAACAAGCATCCCAATTTACAAACGGGCAGAAATGGAACAGTCCCTTCCCTGAAATACACAGATGGGAAGCGAACGCGTGGAGAGATGGTGAGTCACTGGGAGTCAGAACCGCGGTGCCCTCATCACTCGGCTACAGAAGGCTGCAATTATACCGCGGGCTCCAGCGAGGGGCGAGCAGGTGGGGCCCCGCTTTGGAGGACGGGTTGGCGGTCTCATCACCAGGCGAGCAGACTCCTTCCGTCTCTCCGTCTCACGGAGACTTCCAGCCCTCGGTGCCTACTGGGGACAACGGAGGGTACGACCACACAGAGGCTCACGTGCCTGCTCTGTGCCCGGAGGCCCAAACCCGACACAGCGCCGGGGCCCCCGACAGGTGCAGGGACACACTCCCGGTGCCGTTTCCCTGAGACGGTCCGCGGGGCAACCGAGGAGTGGTCCGGGGGTACAGCAACGACCTGGACGAGTCTCGAGGTGACCGTGCTGAGTGCAAAGGCCAGACATTCTCTGGAACATTCAGAAAACATATGACGACAGCAGGTCCCCGGCGGTGTGGGGCGGGCGGGCGCAGCGGTGCAGGGAAGGGGGCCCCGAGCGCGTGGCAGACCTTCGGGGTGAAGGCGCTTCCTCTCCTGGTTGTGCCGACGGTGTCATGGGCGGGTACTTTATAAAATTACACACTTTCAATGTGTGCAGTTTATCACACCCGTGCAGACTCAGGAAAGCTTCTCCTGATATGCTTCCTTATTGTGTTAAAATACAGGTAGCAACGCGTACTCTCCCAGCCTCTTCCGAGTGTGTGAGCAGCGCAGCGGCTGGAAGCTCGGCCTCCTGCAGCCGCACCCCTGTCCCGCTCCAGTCTAATCGCGGGAGAGGCCTCGTCTGCCTCCCGCACCCTGATGCGCCCGGTCCTGCCACCAGGCACACGGGGAGGCTCTTCCCTTCCGTCTTCGGAGCTGTATTCTCCTCCTTCCCAAACATGCTCAGGGCCCGTCTGCGCCAGAATCGATCGATGAATGTGATCCAAGCCTCCCAGGCCTGGTTCTCGATAGTCTGATATTCTTTGTCTCCCTCACCCAGCCTTTCAAGCCGAGGGTCTTGTTGAAAAATCTTTACTCGGAACGTCACGAGATACATGTTAACTGCTCTGCAATGGCTCATTGTGTGTGTCAGCTTGGAGGGCGGGTGGGGGTGAGATTAACACTCAAGGGGGTGGACTCTGAGGAAGCGTGTTGCCCTCCATAACGTGGGTGGGCCTCATCCAATCAGTTGAAGGCGTGGATAGAACCAGAGACTGACCTCCCCAAGCAAGAGGAAACCCCAGCAGACGGCCCTCTGACTCCTCCCGCACCCTCAGTGGTCCCGGGTCTTCAGCCTGCGCTGCAGATTCTGGACTCACGGCCTTCGTATAAGGCAACTCCTTACAACCCGTAACTTCATGTACATATTTGCATATGTGTTTCTCGACTCTGTGTCTCTGGAGAAGCGTGCCTAAGCCAAGTCCCGAGGAAAGCGGGACTCGGAGGACCACGTTCCCAGGGAAAAGGGAGCCCACATATGTGACATTCCTCGAGGGATTTCTGACAATGAACCGTGTATGCGTGGCGTGAGAAACCAGGCAGGAAACAGATTTCCAGGGAGAGATTTCAGCAAATGACGGCCGGGAAGGCCAGCCAACGTGAGGGGCCCCAGCTGTCAGCTGAGACCTGGGAAGGGGCTACACGGGGAGTGAGCGAGCAGCACACTGGCCTTGACCGAACCGCCGTGACCCGTTGTTCTCTTCCTGCTGCCAGAAGAAAATGTACTTGGCTCTGAGGGGATATGACATCATTCCGCTCCGTTACTGATGTTCGGACACAGTCTGAAGCAATCAGAGCTGTTTGAGGTGCTGGGCCTTGGCCCCTCAATGTGTGTGACCCGGGGCTGGTGAACTGATTTCTGGGAGCTCCGATGCGAAACAGGGAAGGGGGTGCGGACGCGGGCCTCAGGCTCGTCGCGAAGACTGCCGGGCACACGGAGGTCGCGGGCAGCGATGACGCCTGTGTCGGGAGGCCGCTCGGGCAGCCAGGGTTACATGGGACGGCACAGATGAGCACACAGGCTGCGGCCCTCTGCCTGTGCAAGGGACCCCTGCCCCAAATTAGAGCCCCCACCGGCTCCCTTCCCAGAGCCACCCTGCCCTCCCCAGAAGCCCGTGACATAAGTGCCTGTCCTCTCCTACCTTCTTGTGACGTCTGGGACGTCAGCAGTATAGACCTGGGGGTTCCCGAGAGCGACCACAGCATACCCCGCTTCTGGCCCAGCCATATGTTCACACAAAAGCACGCCATTGCTCACCACGCAGCGGTGTTTCCCTGCCCAGACCTGTGTGTGTGTGTGTGTGTGTGTGTGTGTGTGTGTGTGTGAGTGTGGTTGTGACACGGTGCTAGCCGCTGCACCGAACCTAGCAATTACCTCTTAAAAAAAAAAAAGCAGCAGACCCATCGCATCTGCCCATTGGTTTGTAATCAGATCATTTGAAAGATGGGACCCAGTGCTCAGAGAGGTTAGAAAACGTGTTCGTGGTCACTCCTCTGAGGGGCCTGGAGCTCTAGACCCTTCTGGGCATCCCAGCCTAGTGTCCAGCTCAAACCAGCCTCCGTGTGACCTGACTTCTGTATCTCTCTGGGTTGATCAGGATGCCCTTGAACACCAGGACCACATGACAGTCACCTGGGCTGCCCACCTGATAACCCGTCGTGAGTGGATGTTCTGGAAACATGTGACGGAGGCTTTCGGGAGGTGGACACAAGGGCTGTTCAGAACCAGGGAAGCTTCTGCGTGTGGACCTAGCCCAGGCCTCTGCAGTGCCAGGAAGGAGATATTTTAGGCTCTGCAGGCCACATGGTCTCTGGGGCGATGAAGGGAATTTTCAGCTTCGAATGTGAGTGGGCCCTGCTCCCAGGCCCCCAGGGATGCCATACATTAACTTGGACCAAGGTCACAGTGACCTCACCAGACCCCAGAGTGGGGGCTCTATTTCTGCCCCGATCACACACCGTGACATCTGCTTCGTCAGCAAATAGCCTGAAAGAAACATTTCAAGCTAAAGATAAGAGTAAAAATATCCCTGAGTTCCGTTCCCACCCCTCCGGAGCCGGGGGCCTTGCACCCGAGAAGCATAAGGTAAAGCCTGTGATTTTCCGGGCTGCCCTCGCCATGACTCCTAAGTGCTCCCGTAAGAAACAACACACAGGCCCCGAGCGACGCTCTCCTTCCCCAGTCCTCTCGCTTCTTGGTTCAGATTGTGTAAACCGGCCGGTGGTCCTCACTGGGGCTCGAATAAAACTCTCTCCCTTTTTTAGAAAAAGGAATTCTGAAAGGTTTTTTCATCTCGCATGAACAGGGACAACAATTCAGCTCGGTCTTCATAGCAGGAAAGTGGCCGCGAACAGTCTGGACGTGGTGGGGGCTGTGCTCCAGTAAAGCGCTATTTACGGGCACAGAAATCGCAACTTCTACAGTTTTCACGTGTCACAAAGTGCTATTCTTCTTTTGGTTTTCACTCGGTGATTTTAAATGTAAAAATGATCCTGAGCTTGTGGGCTGTTCAGGGGCAAGGGGAAGCAGGATGTGGCCTCAAACCCAGGCCTGGAGGTCAGAGGCACACGGGACACAGAGGGCCGCCTTCCCTGCAGACGAGTCCCTGGACAGTGGGGGGAGGTTCTCCAGCAGACGGAATGACAAGGACCACTGGCTTCTCAGCAGTGAGAGATTCGGAAACCCCGAGTTAGCAGTGCTGACCCCGGACAGGCTCCATGCAAACCTGGGACGTGGGAGGAGACTGGACAGGACCCACCGTGAGCTGAGCTGGGTGACCAGAGGGAGCAAGCTCCTGAGGCCAGAAGGTGGGGGTGTCACTGATGGCATGAACCCCCCCACACACAATGTGGCCTGAAGTTCAGGCGGGAGCCACCACCAGGTGGGGGGGACTCAGCCGTCTGCAGGGAGACCCAGCAGGGACACCAGCTGTCCAGGCACTGTCCTTGGTGCTGGCACACAGCTGGATGCAGGACCGGGGCTCCGTCCCCAAGGGTCACCCAGCCCCGGGACCCCCGCGGCAGCCCCCGGCCCTCGGAGCCGGGCCCCGGGGCAGCGCCGTCGGGCGAGGCTGCGGGAAGAAGCCCGGGCCTCGGCCCTCGCGGGGCCCCGGCCCCCGCGGATTCCTCTCCCCGGAGATAAGCCCCCGGCTCAGCCCGAGCGGGCTGGAAACCCAGAATCGCTGCCTTAATTGGTATTTTCCAGTTGAGAGAACATCCCGGGCTTTTTTCGCCTGTGTCATTGAATTACCAAGTGTTTTCGTTTTTGAGAAGACCTAAAATTGCAGAGATCTCGGGGACTTAGCGAAGGAACGCGAGGCCAATTTTGCCTAATTACGGAACGTCTGGGCGGTCCCCCTGACGCGTCCCAGAGCAGGCGATGCAGACCCCTGGGCCTCCCCGGAGGTGGGGGGCCCGGGCTCCGGCACAGATGTTTACCTGACGCCCCGGGGCAGAATCTGGTTTACATCGAGGAACCAGACTGTTTACAGCACGCCGCGTCTGTGTCTCCCTCTGCCCCCCTTTCACCGGCGGTAACGTTCTGCAGGTCTCTCGGGTCCCCCGGGACCGTCTGAGCCATCGCGTCAGGCTCGCCACGTCCAGGCGGCCCCATCCGGGGGACGCGTCGGCCCGTGGCCCGGCCACCCGCGTGGTCAGCCGGAGCCCGGGCAGGCAGCGCAGGTGGGGAGCGGCGCCCCACGTGCAGGACGGGGGGCCTCCGCCAGACCCCCAGTCCCCGCAGGCCAGTGCACGGGATGGCCGGCGCCCCCCCCCCCCGAGGCTGTGAGTGGGCAGCGGGACCTGGGGCGCTCCACAGCCCGAGAGACGCCCCGCTGCCCGGGGGACCCGGCGTCCGCACCCGTTCGAGGGGCCGCAGGGGTGTGGGGGGCGGGGGGTCAGGACGGCACAGGAGGAGCTGCCGGGGGTCCCACACGGGGCCCTGGAACAGCCCAACCCCAGCGGGGACGAGGGGCCCCTGGACCCGTCTCCAACCTCAAGCCGCAGGAGCCACGGTTACGGGGCTGCTCCGGGGCCACGGCCCCGCCCGTGCAGCGACAGAACCCCTGCCGGCGTCCCCAGAGCCCCGTTGCCCACCGCGGGCCGGCCGTCTCCCGGCTGCACCCCCTTCCAGAGGCCGGCCTCCGTCCTCCTTCTCCACAGGGTTTGACTGAGCCTCTAGCTCCAGTCCCGCGTCCTGCCACTGTCCCTTCCCCTTGTGGCAATTGCCCATGTCCTCCCATCATTCCCTCTCCCGGGTTTGCTGGTCCTGTTGTCCTCAGGACCTTCTCGCCCTTCCTGGCCAGGGACCCTCGGCTGTGCTGGGTCCCTGCTCACTGCGGGGTCACTCTCCCTGCAGGGTCCCTGCTCACTGTGGGGTCACTCTCACCGTGGGGTCACTGCTCACCGCAGGGTCACTGCTCACCCCAGAGTCACTCTCACTGTGGGGTCCCTGCTCACTGTGGGGTCACTGCTCACTCCAGGGTCACTGCACACCCCAGGGTCCCTGCTCACTGCACCCTGGCGTCCCCCTGCAGGTCTGGACACACGGCACAACGTGTGCTCAGCCCCAGTGTTGGCTACCTGCTACCGTACTGCTGGCTGTGCACTTGTCATCCGGGCCGTTGTGGTCGTGTCCCCATCCCTGCTGGGCACCCAGGGGCAGGGGTGCCAGTGTGCTGGGCCCTTCGACCTGGCAGTGCCCGGAGCGGAGTCCTTCGGGGGAACGCCGTAGCACCTGGTTTCACTGGCAGCGGGAGGTTGTGGGTGGTGGCGGGTGTGGTTACTTGTCAGCCTCTGAGTGTGTGTGTCGGGGGGGGGGGTGGTATCCAGGCGCAGGTGTGGGCCGTCGGCATCCTCCAAACCACTGAAGATCCTTTTCAGCCCCTCTCCATCAGCGTCCACAGCCGACGCTCCTCCCCCACCCCCAGCTCTGCCGGTCGTCTCTCAGCACCTTCTCCTGGTCTGTTAGGTGCTGAGTTCCTCATGGCCTCTCCTCTCCCCTCTTCCTCCTCCTCGTCTTCCTCCCCCATCCCTCTTATCCCCCCCCCCCCCGTCCCCACCGCAGCCCTCGCCCTGTTCCTCTGTCTTTGTCCATTGGATGCAGGAGACCCCAGCCCCCTGCCCAGCCCCCAGTGTGCTCACAGCACACTCTGTGCCTGGCACTCAGGGCACGCTCAGACACCTGCATCCCCACATGCACTCCAGCCACCCCCCCACAATGTGGGAGCTGGTGCCACGAGCCCCTGGTGAGAAGCCTGCCCGCTGTCCCGCTGGGGACTGGCTCTGCCTGCTCCACACTCATCCGTCAGCAGGCCCTGTCATTCCTGCTCCGAACTGCGCATCTCAGATTCGTGGCTGGCAGGCCCTCTGGCCCTCACGGCCGCCGTCACCTGTAGGATGCCCGGGGACTCGGCCCGTGGCCCCCATTCTTCCTCCTCTGACAGCCCGTCTATGCAGGGCAGCCACCGGGGCCTCTACAAACACAAGCCAGCGCCCAGCGCAACCCTCTTCAAAGCCTCGGTGGCTTCCCGCTGTACCTAGAATAAAAGCTAAAAGCATCTGCAGAGGCAGAACCACTGCTGTGACGTGGGTCTTCTCTGGGGCCTGGGATTACATGCAGGGGGCGGGGGTGACGGCCTCGAGATGTCACGTCTCCCAGGACGATTCGTGGCGGGCTGTCTGTTCCTCCCGATATTACGGTAGCAAGTGGAGTTAGTTAATTCGGTGATTAGCTTACAGCCTGAGGATCGACATGTTTTTTGGGTAGCACGTTTCTGACCCGTCCATACTTTGCCCGCCTGTGTCATTGGCGATGTCGGGTGCAACCACGGGGTCTGTGTATTTTCCTTGTCCCGGCTGCCACGGCGCGTGTCAACCACGCGCTGGTCCAGGTGGAGGAGGGCCGTGTCCAGGCAGGGGCCGCGACCTCGAGGAGCAAACGCCAGCTTTCGGTTCGGTCAGGTCTGCTGGGCCTTCCTCTTTGTTCTCTTTTCCTCTCGTGTACGCCTCACTCCGTCTCCCTTCTTTCTCCTTTTTCATATTTATGAAGTCAGAAACTTTGTCTCTAGCTCCTCCGTGGATGGCGTGTAACCCGACGAGAAGGGACCTGGCAAGATGCCCTTACACTGTCCACTGTGCTCCTTATAGAGGGACTCCCCAGTCGCCGTCCGAGGCCAACAATATGGTGGTAAATGGGTTTGAAGTGAGGTCTTCTCCCAGCTTCCCCGAAGCCCAACCTTGCACAGCGATATTAGTGCATCGTTGGTACGAACTCTCACCCAGCTCTGTGCACGAACGTGGACATTGTGCACGTACCTTGTTTTTCTCCCAAACGGGAGTCTTCTGGGGTCACGGGTGTAGACGTGGTTCATTCTGCCCCCCAGACGCACATCGTGTAGGCGTATCACCGTGCGTTAAACAGTTCCCCCGTCGGTGGAAAATCACATTACTTCCAGATCATCTGTTTTGTATTGTTTTGCTGTTTCCATGACACATAATGCAGCGAGAGACACCCTTGTTTGTGAATATCTTCATGCTGACACGCTTCAGTGACGACTGAGATCCAGAATGAGCCGGAGAGCCCCAGGATATCTGCAATTCAAATTAAAAAGATGAAAACAAAGAGAGTAGTAGAAATACGGACAAGTCATGCAAATGGGAAATTCATGTGTAAGAAGAAATATTGATGGCCGGCGCGCATAGGACAAAATCGGGAGGGTCGTACAGATGCAAAGGGAGACCGCGAATGAGCTCGTTCATCCCGGGTTGACAGGGACGCAGGCGGGGACCCATCAGTCACGGCCAGGAGGGCGACCAGTGCGTCCCAGGTGGCCGAGTGCTCCTCTGGCGTTTGCACACAGAGTCCTGCATCCAGAAACCCGTCAGACCGTGGCAGACCAGGCAACCCAAATGGCTGGAGTGAGTTCCAACCTCCACCCGGTGATTTGTCATCGGCAGACAAGAAGTTAGCACTGAATGAGCTCTACGTCGTCGTGCCAACGTGGGCAGACTGCATTCTCCTTTCACACCATCACCACCACCAGCATCAGCACCGTGATGAAGAGAGGTGGTGACAGGGGAATCTCTAACGTAATCCTCATTTTAGTGACAACGGCTTGGAGTTTCATATTTTTAAGTTATGTTCCCATTGGCTTTTGAAAAATATTTTTCACGTGCAAGCAGTTTCTTTCCACCCTTGTTTGACACTGGGGTTTGTCGTAGGTGGCTGCTGAGTTGTATCAAGTGCCTCTGGGGCGTGTGGAGAGAGCATTTGTTACTTCATTTGATTTTCCAGCAACCAGCCGTCTTTCCCTCGTTCCTCTGGGGGGACGTCCCCCGGGCGTGTACTGTTTGTGAGGGGCAATAGTTTCTGCCCAGCACTAAAGGCAAAGGAGACAGATCCTTCCTGTGGGCAGCTGGGGACACGGGGACAAAGCACACCAAGGCCACGCACTGGTCAGAGCCAACCCACACCCGGCTCAGGGCAGGCCCAGCTTGGGTCCCACAGTCCCTTCCTCAGTTGCAGGGCCACCAGCAAGAGGAGGGGCGAGTGTAGCCCTCTGTCCTACTGAGAAGCATGTGGGCACGATGCCCCCTTTCCAGGCAATTGCAGGAGCCAGCTCATCCCCAGGGACTGAGGCCATTCCATTCGGCTCTCTGGCCCTGACAGCAGTGTCCCAGCTCTGGTGCCGAGAGTGACAGTGCAGTCAGGTCGGCCTCTGCCACCAGTCACTGTCCCAGGGCCATGTCCCTCCTGGAGCCGGTCACTGTGGCTCTGGCACCCGCGGCAGAGCTGAGGGCTGGCCGGTGCTTGTGTCTATCCACACAGACCAGTCGTCAGAAGCAGGCTGTCTTTCCATGAACGCCACCGACACCGGGGATCCTGGCTGTGCCGCCGGTCTGCACCTTGGGACGGGGCACGGGCTGGGTCGGCTGTGTGGGCGGGGGCTGCAAGCACATGCTCACGTCTTGGCTGGGAGGGTCTCCTCCAGGCAGAGACTCAAGGAGCTCAGCGCCTGCCTCCCCGTGCCCTGGCCATCAGGAGTCCATCACTTCCATTCGTATACAAGAGACAGAGAGACAGAGGTGGAGGGAGCACGGACCAAAGGGCGGGAGGGGTTCGCAACGGGCAACCGCTGCGAGGTGAGGTTTCCCAGCGCGCGTAAAGCTGTGCAAAGCAGGCTGGCTCTAAACGAGCGAACAATCTGCTTGTTTGGGCCGTTTCGCAAAATCACAAAGGTATAAAAATTTGAGTTTGGCGCCGGTGGGCTTTTGAGCTAAGGGATCTCAGCCTGGAGTGAAGAAGTAAACAGCCAAGGGGCCGTGACCGGAGGCCGGCCGTGGGTGCTTGTCCCGACACGGCTCACTCCCTCCCCTGGGGTTTCGGGTCCACGTGGGGCTCGCGGTTCGGTGCCAAGGAAAGGTCCACCGGAGACCGGCTGGACGTGCCGGATCCGAAGCCGGAGTCCCACCTGGCCGCCCGGGCTCGTAGGTCACTGGACACACAGCAGGACAGGAGTCCTGGAGCTGTCCCGGGGGGGGGGGGGGCTGGCCGTCAGAGTCCTGTTGTGTGACAGAGACACAGAAGAAGAGCCCCCGCATTTGATTTTCACGCATTTGCCTCCTTTTCGGCGTCACGAGAACCAACGAAAGACCGAATCTGGTTCCACCCTCTTGCCAGAGCGGGGGACCAGATTCGAGCTGTGTCGTGCGGGGTCCCAGGCCACCTGACTCAAGACAGGCAAGCGGATGAGCAGATAAGGGCTATCCCAGCCCCTACGGACCTCTGGCCCAGATGCCTGCACATCGGCCCTCCGGGCGGGGTAGGCGGGGTTGTGCGGGCCCAGGCGTCCACACTTAGGCTTATCTTGCCAAAGTGTTCAGTGGTCACGTGCTCAGAGGTCAGCGTTCAGGACAATGGCTCCCTGCTGACAGCTGAGGGCAGACAGAGCAGGTGGAAAGGAACAGTGCAGGGGGAGCAGGGGAAGGGAGCAGGGGACACCCTGGCACAGCCCACAGCCCGGCATTCGGGGGCAGGGAGGGTCTGGGCGGGCTAGCGACAGAATGCAAATGACGAACCTCCAGGAGACCCCTGGCCCCTTTGGTTTTTTATGTTTTACTTACTTTTAATTTTTAAAACCTGTATAAACCCAAGTTAGTTAACATAGAGTGTAGTAATGATTTCAGCAGTGGAATCCTGTGATTCACCCCCGACATATTATAACACCCAGGGCTCGTCCCAGCAAGTGCCCTCCTTGGTGCCGCTCCCCCATCCAGCCCACCCCACCCCCCCACCCCACCTCCTCCATCAGCCCTCAGTTTGTTCTTTGTATGTAAGAGTCTCCTATGGTTTGCTCCCTCTCTGTTATCTCACTTTTTCTTCCCTCCCCCACGCCTGTGTTTATCTGTTGTGTTTCTCAAATTCCACGTATCACTGAAAGCCGAAGCATTCCTCTGGTCTGCTGGCTTCAAAGGGGACATCTGGGACCTGGGGTCTTACAGGAAAACCAAAGAGTTCACGGTGCCCGGTCTCCCGCAACCCTGACCCCCACCCCCACCCCCGACTGCCCTCCCCCTCCCCCGACTCTGACCAGACCCTCCCCACTACAGGGGGGCTGGGCGGGCCTCTCCAGGCAGTCACTCCCCTGCGGCCGCCCAGCCGGCCCTGCGCCTGTTTCTTTTGCTGGACAACAGTGCCATCTGGTGGCCGGCTCTGCACCGACGCCATTCCTTTCCCCGTCTGAAAAGAGAATTTCGGAACACAGGACCCTGTACAAAGTGGTTTTGTTTTTTTCCGTCTCCGAGCCAAATTCGGGTGCCCACGTCAAGTCCAACAGTAAGAGGTCAAAGGCCCTCAGAGAACTCTGCAAACGTGGCTGGGGTGCACCTGTGCTCATACGAAGTTTCATACGTGTGCACACGTGTCTCAACAGCCAACAGAGTCTATGCTTCAAGCCATCACCCTCCGAGGTTCTGCTAAAAGGCCAGTCATGGTGACGCTGTTGACCCACGGCGTCCCACTCTCCAGGTCAAGGGAACTGCGTCCCAGGCAAGCAGGGAATTCAGAAACACCCTTATGGCTTCTCAGGAGGCAGTTCTGTCCTCGGCCGCCGGAGAGGGTGTCTGGCGAAGAGAGAGGGGTCCTGGGTGCCTTGTGTCCACTGTTGCCTGGACGGTGCCAGAGTCCCTTCCTCCAGCTGCCGGTGCGGCTTGGGTCTGGGATCAAGAAATCCAATGTCCCCTCAGGGTTTCGGGTTTGCTCCCTCGATCCCACACGACCGTGGGAGCTAAAGCCTTGAAGTAGACAGGAGAGAGAGTGCACGGGCCAATGGGACACCCACACCCTGTTGGCCCCCTGTCTCTGCAGAACCCGGATCAACACTCACACACACTCAGAAACAATAAAAAAGTCCACCTGGGACGAGAGCAGAGAGTGACAGGGGCCTGGAGCTCCTGAGGGTAAGGAAGCAGGACGTGTTTGGTCGGGAAAAGTGTAGGTGCCACAGCAGCCTGGGACTTGGAAACACTCCCGAATGCACACACTCCTTCAGTGGGTTACCTGTCAGTGAGCCTGGCAACACACATTTATTGAGTGCCACTGGATGCCTCCCCCTGACCCCGCAGCAGGCAAGCCCAGCGGGCGGCAGGACACATGCCCGTCTGTGAACCCACGTGTCTGACTCTACAAGGGTCTCCCGTGGATTCTATTTCCTCTTTCCATCACCTCCCAGGGTCCCACTGATTATTTACATGTCAGAACTGGCTTGAGGTCTTGTACTTATTACTAACGAAATGTACCACCGGGCATGCTTTCTCCTCGGCTCTCTGGCTTGATAATCCTGAAGGCAGAAGGAGTGTGAGGCCCACGCCCTGCCCAGAGCAGCCGATAGCTTCTGTCCCCGGAGAGACGCGTCTCCAGTCTTTCCTCCCTCCTGGGCCTGCAGGTCCTGGCAGGTTGGCAAGGGGCGGACAGAGCTCAGGATGCGGGTCCCTCCCTAGAGTGAGGGGAGCAGCCAGGGAGGCCCCACAGCCGGCCACACCGTCCCTGGGGACAGGAAACAGGCACCGATGGGTTTGGCCACGACAGTAAATAAACCCCGGGCATCGGCTGATGGGCAGAAAATCGCACCCCTTTCTCCCCACCCACTCCTGTCCAGGTCCTTCGCTACAGCTGTAAACCAAGGCAGCTGCTGTTTTCCCCCAAAAGGAACTTTCTCCAAGCCAGGGTCGGTGCTCCATGAGATTCAGAGGCTGGGCGGCCACACCGGGCTTCTCGTCCACCAGAGGGCGCAGCGCCCCAGTCCCAGCCCGCAAGGTGGGCTTCCAGGGGGCTTAGGGCAGGCCGGCACCCAAACCAGCGCAGCGCGTCTGCAACCGGTCGGAGTTGTTGGCCCAGCGGGGGTTTCTCTCCACCTCCCTGTCTGTGTCTGCCCTCATCGCCCACGTCTGTGCGTTAAACGGGACTGGAAAATTCAAACGATTGTTTATGGCACTTTCAAGACCAGGGAAACCTCGAGCTAAAACATGATCATTTACGGTGCTTTTAATGTTCAAGAATCAGGAATCTGAAACAGTTACCACTCCTCGCGAGAAAGGACACTTCCTTCCGCTGCCGTGACTGTCCTCTGCGCACCCGGGACAGCCTGTCCACGTGCACCAGGCCCGGGGCAGCGGGTCCGGTCCGCAAGAAGGCAGCAGGGCTGTGACTGGTTCGGAGCATGAGCTGGATTTGACAGATTTCCAAGCAGGACAGACATGTTTGAAGACACAGAGTGTCAAAGATAAAGTCCTGTAAAACTCCCAAGGCCACTTTGGCTGGAGGGCTTTTGGCCTCTGTGGCTCCGTGCAGATGCAGTGGAAAAGTTAGGCCAACGCTCCCCGGAAGCAGCTGTCAGATCCTAGGCACAGGGGCCACTGCGGGGGGCACAGCAGAACATGGGTGGGGGGAACGCATTAAAGCAACGTATCGTGAAATGTGTCGAGAATGCACGAGGGAGACGTTGCCACCGACACGGCATCGAAGGGCACTCCATACACAGACATAACACCTCCACTCTGGGCTTTCGTTTGCCGATACTGGAATATGGCCTCAAAATCAACTATCAGTTAGTCAAGTGTTACTAAGGACAAACATCTACCGTCTGACACTATGGCTGGACTAATTGTCCACTTTCCTGAACATCAAACCGGCCAAGGCTAACAAGACTCTTTGATGTGATGAGTGGATCCGTAGCGTTTGAAACTCCCTGAGCAAAGTCTGAAATGCACGGTTCCAAGCGGAGAGAGCCTGGCAACAGCCGTCAGTGAGAGCGAGGACTGCATAGATGTCCCCAGACCCCACTTCTGGCCGTGCTGCGGCAGCGGGGAGGGGACCACGCCTGTGGAGACAGCCCGGGCAGGGCCAACGGGCAGAGCAGGGCCCGGGGCTGCTGGCGGGCAGCCCTGTGTTGTCCCAGCTTCCTTCTGGAGCCAGAGCCATCGGGCAGGAGGGGGCCCGGGAGAGCCCCCCGAACAGCCTCCCCGAGGGAGGGGCTCAGAGATGGGGACTCGTGGCCTCCGTGCCTGAGTCTCAGCTCTGCCAGCCGAGGCGCCCACTTCAAAGACATTCATCCCCAGTAATCGCCACATGGCCACATGGCCAGATAAGGAGCCAGGCCACCCCACCCATGAAGCTCTGCTCGAGAAAGCCCTGGAGACAGATAGCGGCTGATCTGCTGATCTTGCTTTCCTTCCCCTGCCCTAATCCTGCTCTTATGCTCCAAGTTCATCAACAAAGAGTAGATCCATGAGACCCCGGCGCCCACCCCCAAAATGTTAGAGACAGAGGTCCACACTGCCTCCCTCTCTCCCCGTGACCTTGCTGTGTGGCCCCCGGTGTGCATGCACGCTCCAGGACCTGTGAGCGGTAAGCGTTCCTCCAAGTGCCCCGATGGCTGCTGCTGTGTGTCCTGTGGTCATCGTAGGGACCACAGGGCCGGTGCGGCCACAACCCTGGCCCCATGGGGAAAAGGTCTGTGGGGGACACCAAGTAGTGCGGACCAGGTGAGGGCCCCGGGCACCCCCGGCCGAGAGCATCATGACCCATGGGCACACAGGCAGCTGGCCACGGTGAGGCAGAGCCCCCAGCCCCACCCCGAGGGGAGCCCCCAGCAGGAAAAGAGCTGCAGAAACCTGC
The DNA here is from genome assembly GCF_016509475.1 of Prionailurus bengalensis. Taxonomy (NCBI): domain Eukaryota; kingdom Metazoa; phylum Chordata; class Mammalia; order Carnivora; family Felidae; genus Prionailurus; species Prionailurus bengalensis. The sequence goes on from NC_057346.1 coordinate 114,733,482, forward strand.
AGAGTGGGCTCAGTCTTCCGTGAGTCGTAGACCACACCTGCCAGCAGCCAGCTCCACCGACTGACTGACGGACAACCCTGGGCAGGACTGAGGGGCCGCAGGCAGAAGCCCGGGGCCGCCTGGGACATGCCAGCGGGAGTGCAGAGTGCCATGCCGTCCTGGGCGCCCCAGGAGCACCCCCCCCCGCCCCGGGCTAAAACTAAACCATGCTGCCTATTTCCAGGGGGCCACCGTTGTCCCCGGGGTCTCCCCACTATCCTCGTAATATGTGTGGGGTCAGTATCAATGCCCTCTTTTTCATTCCGACACTTGGGATTTGTGTCTTCTGTTGTTTTCCCTCGGTCGGCCTGGCTAGATGTTTCCACCTGTGCTGGACTCCCACAGAGCCAGCTTCGGGTTTCACTGACATTCTCTATTTTCTCCTTTCTATTTTACTGGTTTCCAGTCTTCATGATTTTCTTCCTCGTGCTTGTGCTTGCTTTCATCGAGCGCGGTCTGCTTCTCTGCTTGCCTGGGGTATAAGCATACCTGTTCATTAGGGGCCTCTCTTTCCTGACCTATGTCCCCAGGGCCATAAATTCCCCACTGAGCTCTGCTCTTGCCACATTCCACAGATTTTGCAATGTTGCATATTCTTTACCATTAGTTCAAAATATTTTCAAGTTTCCACCGAGACTCTCTCCGGCACTTGGGCCATTTAGAGATGGGTGGTTTGATTTCCAAATAGCTGGGGAGATCTTCATGTCACTGACTCTAAGGTTAATTCTGCTTTGGTTTGCAACATACATTTGGCGGAGGCATTCTTCAGACCCCCCCCCCTCGGCCACATGAAGAGGGGCGGTGGCCCAGAGCACTCCCTCGCCGGGAGATAAGGAGCCGCTGGCCTTGTCATCTTGGGCGGGGATGTCTTTCCCTGTTCCAGACTCGTTGCGTGCGCCTTTGATCTGCTTCAGATGGTGCCTGGCCAAAGCCTCTGCTCTTATCTGTCCCCTGAGGGAGGGGACGGGGTCCTTCTGCTGTGGCACAAGAGGGGTGAGGCAGGCCAACAGCTCCACGTCAGCTGCCAGGAGGGACCGGCTGGCCGTGGGGGACCAACACCCACTGCCGAAACTGACCTCCTCTGTCTCTTCTTCGCGTGACTCGGGCACTGTGCCATCCGACACGACCGCCTGTGTTTCTCCTGGTGACTCCAGTGCGGACAGGGAGAGGACAGAAGCGCTCAGATTTCTACTCCTGGTGACAGGGAGCAGGTGCCCCTGGCTCGACACATACTTCATATGACTTCTACTCTTTTAAATTTGTTAAGGTTTGGTTCAGGGCCCAGAATATGATCTCTCTTGGCAAATGGTCTGTATGTGCTTGAAAAGAATGAGTTTTCCCAACAAACAAACAAACAAACAAAAGCAGACCCACAAATACAGAGACAAACCGGTGGGTGCCAGAGGGAAGGGGGGGAGGTTGGGAAAAAAAGGGTGAAGGGGAGTAGGAGGTACAGGCTCCCAGAGATGAGATGAATGAGTCACTGGGCAGAGTGACAGGCGGAGCACAGGGAACGCAGCTGTGGATTGTCATGGAGGTGAGTACAGGCAGGTGCAGCCACAGCGGTGAGCCCAGCACAGGGACCCCGGGAATCACCACACTATATACCAGAAGCCGTATCGACACTGTGTCAACCATGCTTCCATTTTAAAAAACCATCAGAAAAAGAATGAGGTTTCTCTATCGTGGGGGGAATGTTCTATAAATGCCATTAGGGTCAAGTTGCCCGAGAGCGCTGTCAGGCCCTCCGTGTTGCCACTGACCTCTGCCCACCTGCTCTGCCAAGGACGGACAGGGGCATGGAACGCTCCGGCTGTAACTGAGGGTGTGTCCCTCAGATCAGCCTTTGCTGCTTCTGTTTGGGAGCTCTGTTATTATGTGCTTGGTGTTTATGATCGTTTTTGTCTTCTTGATGAACTGAAACATTGTGTAACATCCCCCTTAGTGTTTTTATGGCATATCTTTCTCCATTGACCTAGCTAAGTTTTGATATTAAACTGGGTTTCTTACAGAGAACGTACACTTGGGTATTTTTTCTTTATCTAATCTGACAATCTCTGTCTTTAACTGTTGTGTTTACAACATTCACATTTACAGTGATTATAGACACAGTCAGATCAAACTCTGTTATCTTGGTAGCTGGTTTATACTTGTCATGTTTGTTCTTTGTTTCCTTTTTCTGCTTCTTCTGTCTTCTTGGGTATGATTCAGCTTTTTTTATTATTCCATGTTATCTCCTCTATTTTCTTATTCATAGATCTCTTTTTAAAAAACACTGTTTAGTGGTGGCCCTAAGGTTTACAACATGCACTTTAAAATAACTTAGTCCACCAACAGATAATATTCTACGGCTTCATGTACACAGTAGGGACCCTATGTTCCCAAACCCTCCCTCCTGTACCTGCTGTGGTGGTTAGCATACTCCCACTTCTGCGTAAGATGTAGTCATCCAGGGGCGCCCGAGTGGCTCTGTCGGTTAAGCGCCCGACTTCGGCTCAGGTCATGATCTCGTGGTTCGTGAGTTCGGGCCCCCGCGTCGGGCTCTGGACTGACAGCTCGGAGCCTGGAGCCCGCTTCGGATTCTGTGTCTCCCTCTGTCTGCCTTTCCACTGCTCGCACTCTGTCTCTCGCATGGTCTCAAAAATAAATAAACATTAAGAAAAAATTAAAAATAAAAAAAAGGTGGAGTCCTCCAGTTCACTGTTACTATTGTTTTAAACAGTTACCTTGCAGAGCAATTAAAAACACAGACGATACGTTTTACCTTCATTTTGTCTATTTCTAAGATTCTCTTCTTTGTAGATCCAAGTCTCTGACCTACCCCATTTCCTCTGTCTGAAAAAATCCCTTAGACGTTTCCTAAAGGTCGGAGCTGCTGGAAATAAAGTCCCTCTGTTTCTATCTGCTTAGAAAAGTCTTTATTCCTCTTTGACTTTCGAAGGATTTATTTATTGGATGTAGATTCTGGGTTGACTGTTATTTTCTGTTAACAGTTTAAAGATGTCGCCCCGTTTTCCTGCTCGCGTGGTTTCTCGTGAGAAGCCTGTTGTGATTTTCATTCTTGTTGCTCTGCAGCTGACGTGGTTCTTATACTGTGGCAGCCTTTCAGATTGTCCCATGGTCTCTGGCTTTCAGCAATTTAAATATGATCTGCCCTAGTGTGTGTTTGTGTCTGGATGTGTGTGGATCGGGGGATTGACCCTGATCAGTGTTCCCTGATTTTCTTAGACCGGTGGTTTGGTATTTATCACTCGTTTTGGAAAATCCTCGGCCATTATTTCTTCAGCTACTTCTGCCTTCTCTTTTTCTTTTCCTTTTTCTACACCTGGGATTCTAATTCCACGTCTGTTGTGCTGTTTGGTTTTGTCACGCAGCTCCCGGATGTGCTGGTTTTCTTTCTTACTCCTTTCTCTTCTCTCTCTCTCTCTCTCTCTCTCTTTGTATTTCAGTTTGAGCCCTCTGGAGGCATTTTTGTTTCTGTGTTTTCAATTTCCAGCATTTTGGTTTTATTCTTTCGTATAGTTTGCACACCTCGGCTGAAATTACCTATGTGTGTCGAAGGCCCCCACCTGCCTCCTCCCACACGAGCCCCTCAGACCTAACTGCCCTTCTCACCTGCGTCACCATAGATTAACGTTGTCCTTTTTTGGCAATCATAAGGGTCGCCATACAGGCAACTGTCACCCCAGGATATACTCTTTTGTGGTTGGCCGATTGGTTCGACGCTTAGGCAATTGCCACGGTTCTTCTCTGTCCTTCGAGTCCCCATAGAAATTTTATTTTTTCTCAACCTCCCACACCTCCATATGAATTTTGGAATCAGCTTATCAGCACAAGCAAAGTTAACTTTCCGGGATTTTGATACAAATCACGTGAATCCCACATAGAAGTCTTGGAAGAATTGACCTCGTTTGAAATGTGACTCATGCATAAATACAGCATTTGGCCTTTTTTGCTTAGATCTTTAATTTCCTTGAAAAATACATCGCAACTCTTGTTAGTTCCTACTTGGATTTTATACCCAGGTAATTGGGTTTTTATATATTTTTTTTATTTTTTTTTAATTTTTTTAACATTTATTCATTTTTTGAGACAGAGAGAGACAGAACATGAATGGGGGAAGGTCAGAGAGAGAGGGAGACACAGAATCTGAAACAGGCTCCAGGCTCTGAGCTGTCAGCACAGAGCCCGACGTGGGGCTCGAACTCACAGACCGCGAGATCGTGACCTGAGCCGAAGTTGGACGCCCAACCACTGAGCCACCCAGGCGCCCCTATATATTTTTTAAACTTCCAAATTTCACCTTTGAGGGATTATTGCCTGCCCTCAAAACACGATTTTCATGTGGATCCTGTATCCCTCTATCTCGCTATACTAGCTTTTTAGTTACAACAGATTTATTTGAGCTTTATACATTAAAAATTATGTTATTTTTGGATTACGGCAATTTTATTTCCCCTTTCCCAGTATTGATAGTGGTATTTCTTTCCCTTGCCTAGTGAATGGACTGGGTTCCATGGCACGCGCACTCCGATTACAACTTTGCAGAGAAGAGGAAGCAAAGTTACGTTTACTTGCAGCCTCTTCTTAAGGTTACTTCGGTCTATAAGAAAATGTGGACACGGAGGGGCGCCTGGTGGCTCAGTCGGTTGAGCGTCCAGCTTCGGCTCAGGTCATGATCTCACGGTTGGTGGATCCGAGCCCCATGTCAGGTTCTGTGCTGACGCCTCAGAGCCTGGAGTCTGCTTTGGATTCTGTGTCTCCCTCTCTCTCTGCTCCTCTCCCGTTCATGCTCTGTCTCTCTCTCTCTCCTTCAAAAATAAATAAAAACATTAAAAAAAATTTTAAAGAAAATGTAGACACCCAGAGAATCTGTACCAGGTGCCTTTCAAATAAAGGAACCAGAAATCGTGGGCTAAGGGAGCCACACCCTGGTCAGACAAGACAATTGCTGGCATTTTTGTTTCCTGCCCAGAATTTACTGATATCTATCTCTCTTCTCAGCGCCGGAAGGAGCAGATTGGGTAAGTTTGGCCCAAGCAGAGCTCCTGGGGCCCAGGTTGGGGGAGGCTCGGCGAGAGGAGGCGAGGGCTCCGGGGGGCAGGGAGAGAAGCCGGTGAGCGCTGGTTGCAGAGCCCCGACGTCCTTCCGCATCACAAGCCATGCTCTCCGGGGACAGACCTCTCTCCCGCCGAGCCACCGGGCGGGAAGGGGCAAGATGCTGCAGACTCGGGCGTGCATTCCCACGGGAAGCATGAAGACGTGTGCGCGTGTTTCGTGAACTCCAGTTCTCGAAGCGACCAGTGTTGCTAGGTCACACCTGTCCACGTGGTCACGTGGCCGCTCGCGCTCCCCCGGCGGCCTCTCTCCGCGGCTTCGTCCCAGTGCTCTATGGCTCGACCCTGTCGTGCGCGCCTAGAGCTAATCCCACTTCATCCAGACACTGAGTTCTTTTCTCTTCCTCCGTGAGACCCGTCTCGGCTGCAGCTAGCCTCCTTGCAGCTGCCGGTCGCTGCCCATCCGCCGTCTGGGGCCTGAGACACGTGGACAGACCACGCCCGGTCCCGCCGCCACCCGTGGGTGTTGCAAGGTGGCTGTGGCCGGTAGGTCAGCCTCCCCGGTGGCTCCGGTGCCTGGGCCACGGTCACGGCAGGCACTCCGGACTCTGACACCCCACAGGGAGAGGACCCCGGGGACAGCTCTGGGGACTCTGGAGAGTGCTTCCTGGCGGGCATGTGGCCTCTGGAGCTGCCATCCCCAGTGAGCACGTCCCCACGGCAAACCCCTCCCGGCTCACAGTGCTGCCGGGAGCCCGCGATGGGGCGCCGCGGGGCTGATCCTCTGTGGCTGCCAGGGACCCGGCCGCACCCCCCCCCCAGTTGCTGATGGGTTGCAGGTGAGACCTCTGCCTCAGTTTCCCCTTTCCCTAGTACTGGATCGGGGCCCACCCCACCCTGCTCTGCAATGACCTGACTTCCAAATCAGGTCACATTCTGACGTCGTGGGGGTCAGGACCCCAACATGTGAATGGGGGGCACAATTCACCCCGTAGCCTTGCTTCGGTTGCTTACATCAGGGTTTAGACAAGCTTGCTAACGTCCTGTCCTTCCGGGCGGGTCTTCCACAGGCGCCCCGCAGCGGCGCGATCCGTCTCCGACTCCTCAGCACCTCGGGATTTGAATCCGGCTCCCCCCCGCCCCGACGCCCGGCTCCGAATGCGCCAGACTCTTCTCCCTCCGCCCAGGGGCCTCGGCCTCCGGGACTCCCCCCTTCCACGGGCGGCTGCCACCTCACAGGTCCCTCTGGTGCCTCTGCCCACGTCCGCCTCGCTACCCTGTGAGGCCTTGATCTGCTCTTTACCCTCAGAGCCCAACACAGCGGGGACAGAGGGCAGAGACGCAGCGTGTCAGTTGTGGTGTGTGAAACAGGTGCGGGCAGGAGAGGCGGGAGCGGGGCGGGGGTGGGGCAGGGAAAGGTCCCTTCGGGGACTGCAGAGAGGAGGGAAGGGACCCAGGGCACGGGCTTCGCGATTACCAACCCTTTATTTGGAAGGCCTGGGATGAGGTTTTGATGCACGGGGAGCCAGAGAGATCTGAGGGTTGCCCAAAGTCCCGAGATGAGGGGCCGCTCTCAGGGTCCCAAGGTGTGAGCTGCCTCTGGGGGCCGGCTCCGGTCTTCGGTCAGGTGAGGGGCAGAGAGGCCAGGCCCAGCAGAGGGGGTGGGTGAAGAGCTAGAAGGGCGGCATCCTTGGTGACAAGACGGTCCCAGACACGTCGTGTCCACCCCGATAACATGCTGCACAAGCTGGGGAGTGCAGATGGGGCGGAAAGTGAAGGCATGGAGCCCCAGGGCAGTGGGCTCGGCCGCCAAGGCCCCTGCATCAACACAGGCCACCTGAGCTTGGTGGCAGGATCCTCGGATCTTGGCACTGGCAGCAGATGGGGACACAGCGGCTGGACGGGCAGCAGCCACAGGAGCCGCGGGAGCCACAGCCCCCCTTGGAGCCTCCGCAGGAGCCACAGCTGGAGCAGGGACAGGCTGGCACACAGCAGCTAGAGCCACAGCAGCCCTTGGTTCTGGTGGCTTTGGGGCGGAGTCGGTCCGAGACGCGGTGCGGAGGGGAGGCGTTCAGGTGTGAACTCCTGGGCCGGGGAATCTACACACCCGCTTCCTCGTGGCTGTTTCCATCACTTCCTGGGATGTGCCTACTGGCTTGCTGGATGTCGGGTTCTCATTGGCCACTTCCCCACCTGACCACCTGCCTTCTCTGCTTTCCCAGCTGACGTGCCGGCTTTTAGACGATCACCGTCCCCCCAACAAAAACACCCTCCACTGACCTGGCCACTGTCTCTCAAACACGAATAATAACACTTATATTTTTACATCACCTCCAACTCTGAAAGTGCAAGATGGCTGTGCAAAAAAAAAAGAAAAAAGAAACTCAGAAATATAAGGAAAGATGTAGAAATAACCAATAATCCCAGCACACAACGGTAACATTTTGATTAATTTCTCCCCATTTCCCTTCCCTTTTATATTATAATCTCTATGTAAACATAGTGTTGGGGTATTTTTGCTGAACTTTTCTCCACGTGGTGAAGGAAGCTTAATTGAAGAGAAGATTTTATAGCCTTTCCCCGTCATAACGCACAGGCGAGCACGGCTAATTCTGCCTTCTGGCTTCTTCGGGGCATCGAGTTGCTCACAGCTCTTGGCTAATAACTATGCAGACACAGTGGTGAGTACGATCGTGTATTTCTCTAGTCTTTCTGAATTTCACAACTGGTAAGTGGCATTTCAGTTATTGCTTTAATTTCTTTTTAGTGAGGGTGATTTTTTTTTTTTACTCTACTATAAATTATGTTTTCTTTGCTCTTTACTGCTTTGAGAAATTACTCATATATGGAGGAAATAAATTCCTAGTCCTCAAACATTATAGTTTGTTTTCCACAGGTGTTTATGCGGGAGTTTAGGTTAAGGAATTTTTTTTCTTAGAGAGAGACAGAGAGAGCACAAGCAGGGGAGGGGCAGAGGGAGAGAGAATCTCAGGCAGGCTCCACACTCAGCGAGGAGCCCAGCACAGGGTTCGATCCCACCACCCTGGGATCATGACCTGAGCCAAAATCAAGAGTTGGATGTTCAACCAGCTGAGCCATCGAGGCGCCCCAAGGTTAGGATATTTTTAAACAGCGGCTCCGTCTGTGGGGTCAGGACACTCGTCCCCAACACACCCCTCCATGGCGGCTGGGTCTGAAGCTGGGCGCCTGTGTGAATACAGCTTACACCTCCCGCCAGGTGCCGTGAGCCCCAGGTGTGGACATCCAGGGACCACGCAGAGAAAGGAGAGCCTGTGTGTTCTAACAAAGCTCTCCCCTCACCAATGCCACACGGGTCCACACCGGGGGCCCGGAAACCACTGTGCAGCCCTACCCTCAGACACTGGCCAAAGGAAATCAGAAACTTCCCATTTGTTTCCATGTAAGTACAGGGTCTACACAGCACTGCCCAAACCCAAGAAAGGCAGAGAAATGTCCTGATAGCCATGCAAACAAAGCGTAGAGAAAAGAAGAGGGAGGGAGGAAAGAAAAGACAAATAAATCAGTCTCGACCTAACCTAGGAAAGAAAAGTGCATTTCCCACAAATCGTTGAGCTCTGTAGCAAGTTAAAATATGCATAATCACTTTCTTAGGGCTCATAGATGACACAGTGAAACTACAACACGTTTTAAAAGGAAGAGTGGAGAACTAAGGATGTAACTGAGCATGAGAGGACGTCACAGGTCCAGTGGCCGAAGCACAGGGAGCCCGGAGACCGAGGAGCCGACACAACGGGAAGGCTTGACACGTTCCCAGCGCAGGTAGAGACCCAGAGAGGGGACACCGGCCACAGAGGGGTTGACGGCCATGGAGGCATGATGTCCAGCCTCAGGGAAAGTGGTGAGGACCTCACTCAGCCACAGGAAAATACGGGAAACCCTCCATGGCCTGAAGGAAGGTCTGCAGGTTTAATCGGGAAGAGCGACGTGTTCCGGGAAAAGTGAACACAGAATGCCCCAGACTAAGACATGTGATTAAGTTCCAGAATTCCAGAGATGAGCCCCCCAAAAAATGCTGCCCAAACAGCAAATTCCCAGCAGCATGGGGCGGGGAGGGTGCCGATATCTGACTGGTTCCAGACGTCCTGCCATAACATCCCAAGCTCAAAGATACTGGAGCAAATCTCTCCAAAAGCCTGATGAAAGTAGGACCCAAGAATGTGTGTCTCTCCAAAACACCATCTAAGCCAGAGAGAAGCGGCGGGCAGTCCCAAACACGTCTGAGCTGACAATACCTCTGGGCGCCTAGATCAAACGGTCCTGGAAGCCATCCCCTTGGGACTGACTCCAGGGGAGGAAGGCAGCACAGATAGGCACTGACAAAAACAGCAGTGAGTGCTGAGTCCCACAAAATGAGGATTAATGCAGAGCAATTGTACAAATCATGGCTGCAACAGAGAATTTCAGTGTAATCCTTGAGGATGAAATTATGGACTGCAGGACCCTCCTTCCCCAGGTCTGGTTCTTTTTCTTTCTTCCAAGTGAGCAAGGGGATTAGAACCCCCCGGCATCATGAGTCCCTTTGAAAATTGTTTCTTGTTCTGCCACCTGCCTCTCTGATAAGGTGGGGCTGAACCCACCCCCCCCCCCCCGTGACTTTCCCTTGTCCCTTCGTCCTCCTGAAAAAAGAACCCACTCGTGCAATTCCAATATACCCGTGCCTGTAGGTACATCCTGGAAAAAATATAGCATAGCCTTTTTGTTTTTATTTTAAACGGACACGGACATCGGCCACAGACCTTGTGTCACTCCCTTCTCTCGCGGAGTCTTGCGTTTGTGAAAATGAAGCCACATTTCTTTATATAAATCCTGTTCATCTCTTCTCTGGAACGTGGTTTACCAACAAAAGCATGTGCCTCGTTTTATGTATTCTCTTAGTTTTGGACACCATCAGTGCTCCCAACTCGCCTGTCCACAAACTGGCCCCTGTGAGCATCATCCTGTGAGGCCATGGCTCTGGAGTGTGGCGGGCTTCAGTCCCCTGGAAAGGGGCTCCGTGCTAGGACGAACATCAGAGGTTCTCTGGGACGGTTAAATGTGACACCGCGTAGCTGCCCTGACACGCAGGACGTATGCGCGTGACATCCTACACTCGTTGTCCCTGATTGGGATGCCCTCTATCGCGAGCCAAGTGCCTGCCGTCCCCGGTCTCCTTGCCTGTCCTGCCCTGATCTTGTCGCCGAGGCGGTGGGCAGACTCTCCCTTCCTCGTGATCCGTAAAACCTGATTCTTCCGTGTTATTTCAGAATTGTTGGTGATGCTTCTCCCATAACCTTCTGGGGTTGTTAGAACTGTGTTCTCTTTCTAGGTTAGTTTGGGGAGAATGACTCTCTTCATTGCTACGTTGTCATGGAAGGTGCACAAGGCTGAGGGCACCTCGGTGGGGAGGTGGCCCTCCTGTCCCCTCACTTCCCACCTCCTGATGAAGAATGCTCTTGCTTTGGGAGCTTTGAGCAGGAATTCTGCAGCCTGGCCCAGCTCTCTTATTCCAATTTTCTCTCTGTCAAATTCCGGTGGCTTTTCTTTCGAGGTGGATATGATACGTCATCTGCCAGTCACCGATTTGTTTTTTTCCCACAGTCGTGACGGCCAGTATCTTCATCTTATACATAAATTTGAAGAGAATGCGTCTGAACTTTCTTCTCTAAACGTCACGTCTGCTGTAGGGATGGGACAGGCAGATTTTATCAAGTTCTTAAAGAAGATAGTTCTGTCTCTCCACTCTGGGCAGCAAAGTCCTAAGTTATTCATAGAACCTTTTTGTTACACCTGCTGAGATGATCATGCAAATTCTTTTCTCCCTGGTAATGAGTTACAGTGACGTATTTCTTCTGGTGGTGAACTTCCTTAATACTCTTAGAATAAACCCTGCTTGGCTGTGACTGGCTATTTTCAATAACCTACTTGATTGCTAAAATGTTTGATTTAGAAATCGTGTGTTTTCATTCCTAACGAAGCGGACCTATCGTTCCCCTTTTGTTTTACGGTGTTTGCCTGATTTTGAAGTGAGAGTTACGCAGCTTCATGAGAGAGCTCTCCTCACTTCCCCTCCCATTTTTACACCCAGCATTTGAGGAGAGGGTAGAGCCTCTGTTAGAACTCATTGGGAAAGCCGTCTGGTTCTGGGGCTTTCAATTTCTGGTGATAATCCCGTTGTCTTTGATGGTTATTGATCTTCAGGTTTTAAATACCTTTTCATGTGAATTTTACCATTTCGTGTTTTCCCCCTAGAAATGTATCCATTTCTTCTAGGTTCCAAATTACCAGGAAATTTGCTCCCCAAATTCCTTTTGGTAAAATCCATTATATGTGGACTATTTAACCTTGCTCAGTTTGTATTTTGTTTATCTGGATCTTGCCTCCTCTTCTGTGGCTCAGCTTTTCAGACATTTGTCTCTCTTATTGATTTTTTCAAAGACACAGATTTCCTTGTTACTCATTTGTTATTTTTATTCTGCTTCTTCCTTATTATTTTGGTTTCAGTCTGTGCTTTTTCTAGCATCTTTATTTGCCTGCTTGCCTTGTTTCAAAATCTCTTCTGTCAAGCTCTAAATGTTCCTGGGTGGTCCTGGCTCGGGGTCCATCCTGAGGTTCTCAGCACGGTGTTGGCTCAGGCTGCATCATCTGAAGGCTTGAGTGGGGTTGGAGGAACCATTTCCAAGATGGTGCCCTCCATCCTCCCCTCTGCCCTCCCACCCTGTGGCTGTTGGCTGGAGGCCTCAGGTTTTCACCACCTGGGCCTCTCTGTGCTCCACCCAGCAGGGGTAGTGACAAGAGAGAGACTACACTGCCTCTTATGACCTCCCCTCCAGATCACACAGCACCAGTTCATTCCAAGTGAATCACTATGCTAGTATTCTCACCTGCAGTCCTGTCCCCAGGTCTTCAGACTACTTTTCCTTGCTCAGCTGAATCAGCACTTCACCACCCAAAATAATATTGCCCTGGCACCTTTGCTTGACTTTTATTGTGGGTTCTGGTGATAGAAGTGCGAAAACCCACGCAATCAATCCTGCAATCTTCATGGGAAGCCCACGGTAACTATTCGGGGGAAATGCCTCCTCTCACGTGAAGCCATTTCTAGTGGGTTTTTAGTCTGGAGCTACAGACCACGGATGGACACCAGGTCCTATGGGGATTCTTGCAAATTTTGTGCAAAATTCCATGTTTATGTGCATATGTATAGACTTGTCTAAGGAGAACCTCATTTGAATTTCAAAGAAGGGTGTAGGAACCTAAAGTACTTAAGAATGGGTCCACAAGTGTGGTCCCCAGTGTGGAGCATAGAAAAGCATATTAAAACATATTTATGTTTCAGTTTCAAAAATGTGAAAAAATTAGCTAGTATGCAATATATGACTGGATAGGTCATATGTATCACAGAAATACACCTATTTTAGGGATGCATGATGTTTAATAAAAGCTGTTTATTGACGAGTTCTCTACCAGAAAGGTCAGAGTCCACTACTGTGTTGATAGTTGAGCTGGAACATTTTAGGAGACTTTCCTAACATGTATGCCCGAGTACAGACACCTAGGATCCTAGAAGTCCAGAAGGGGAACCTTCGCTCATTACCTGAGTCCTGTCCTGATCCTGAATCCTGTTCTGATCCTTAATTCTGTCCTGGTCCTGGGTCCTGTCCTGATCCTGGGTCCTGTCCTGAACCTGAACCCTATTCTGATCCTGAGTCCAGTTCTGATCCTGGGTCTTATCCTGATCCTGAATCCTGTCCTGGTCCTGTGTCCTGTCCTTATCCGAAGTCTTGTCTGGATCCTGAGTCTCATTCTGATCTTGAGTCTTGTTCTAATCCTGAGTCCTGTCCTGGTCCTGGGTCCTATCTTGATCCTGACTCCTATTCTGATTCTGAATCCTGTCCTGGTCCTGGGTCCTGTCCTGGTCCTGAGTCCTGTCCCGGTCCTGAGTCCTGTTCTGATCCTGAGTCCTGTTGTGACCCAATCCAAAGTCCAGTTCTGATCCTGGATCCTATCTTGATCCTGAATCCTGTCCTGGTCCTGAGTCCTGTCCTGGTCCTGAGTCCTGTCCTGACCCTGAGTCCTATTCTTCCCAGAGATGACAGGCAGGAGGAGACTCACTGTTCCAGATGTCTCCATGGACTTTGTCTCCCCGTGCCTTCTGTGGACACTCACTGGGCTTTCACAGCCAGGGCAGCATCAGGAACATGACGGGGCAGTGCAGTGGGTTGAACAGTGTCCTCCTAGAATCTCAGAATACGACTGTATTTGGAAATCAGGTGTTTGCAGATGGAATCAAGTCAAGATGAGGTGGTCCTGGATGAGGGTGGGCCCCAACCCAATGGCTGGTGTCCTTGTAAGAGAGAAGAGAGGAGAAGTGAGGTGCAGACACACAGGGAGAAAGGCCATGTGAAGACAGACTTAGGCTCCAGTTTGGGCCAGGGAGTGGCAGGGACACCAGCAGCCCCAGGAGCTGAAAGGGGAAGGAAGGGTCCTCCCGCAGAGCCTTGGGAGAGCGCAGGGCCCTAGTTACACCGTCTTGGAGGTCCAGCCTCCAGAACCGCGGGAGCAGAACCGTCTGCTGTCTCAAGCCATCCAGTCTGGGTCACCTGTTCTGGCAGCCACGGAAAACTAATGCAGGTAGCCGAGATGAACACAGCCTCAAACCAAGGACCCCGTTCCCATCACCTTCACCTGACACCAACGTGGAGGACGTCGTTATTTTTCAGGGAGGACGCGAGGGGAAGTCATGAACTAACGAAAGAGTCAAAACTGTGACAGCACTGAGGTTATTTTAAGATTAGACAAACAAACAAATACGATTTCCCTGGGGAAGTGGCACAAACAGGAACCAGGAAGTGACAGTGTGTCAGCCTCTCACCTGACCCTGGCAGGTATATACAGGGCCCCCGGCCCAGGAGGCTCCACACCTGAACACCTCCCCTCTGCACCTGCATCTCTGACCGACTCCGCCCAAAACCCACCAGAAACATGGGCTGCTGTGGCTGTTCTGGAGGCTGTGGCTCCAGCTGTGGGGGCTGCGGCTCCAGCTGTGGGGGCTGCGGCTCCAGCTGTGGGGGCTGCGGCTCCAGCTGCTGTGTGCCCGTGTGCTGCTGCAAGCCCGTGTGCTGCTGTGTGCCAGCCTGTGCCTGTTCCAGCGGCGGCTCGTGTGGGAGCTCCAAGGGAGGCTGTGGCTCCTGTGGGGGCTCCAAGGGGGGCTGTGGCTCCTGTGGGGGCTCCCAGTCCAGCTGCTGCAAGCCCGTGTGCTGCTGTGTGCCAGCCTGTCCCTGCTCCAGCTATGGCTCGTGTGGGGGCTCCAAGGGGGGCTGTGGCTCATGTGGGGGCTCCAAGGGGGGCTGTGGCTCATGTGGGGGCTCCCAGTCCAGCTGCTGCAAGCCCGTGTGCTGCTGTGTGCCAGCCTGTCCCTGCTCCAGCTGTGGCTCCTGTGGGGGCTCCAAGGGGGGCTGTGGCTCGTGTGGGGGCTCCAAGGGGGGCTGTGGCTCGTGTGGGGGCTCCAAGGGGGGCTGTGGCTCCTGTGGGGGCTCCCAGTCCAGCTGCTGCAAGCCCGTGTGCTGCTGTGTGCCAGCCTGTCCCTGCTCCAGCTGTGGCTCGTGTGGGGGCTCCAAGGGGGGTTGTGGTTCATGTGGGGGCTCCAAGGGGGGCTGTGGCTCATGTGGGGGCTCCCAGTCCAGCTGCTGCAAGCCCGTGTGCTGCTGTGTGCCAGCCTGTCCCTGCTCCAGCTGTGGCTCCTGTGGGGGCTCCAAGGGGGGTTGTGGTTCATGTGGGGGCTCCAAGGAGGGCTGTGGCTCCTGTGGGGGCTCCAAGGGGGGCTGTGGCTCCTGTGGGGGCTCCAAGGGGGGCTGTGGCTCCTGTGGGGGCTCCCAGTCCAGCTGCTGCAAGCCCGTGTGCTGCTGTGTGCCAGCCTGTCCCTGCTCCAGCTGTGGCTCATGTGGGGGCTCCAAGGGGGGCTGTGGCTCCTGTGGGGACTCCAAGGGGGGCTGTGGCTCGTGTGGGGGCTCCAAGGGGGGCTGTGGCTCATGTGGGGGCTCCCAGTCCAGCTGCTGCAAGCCCGTGTGCTGCTGTGTGCCAGCCTGTCCCTGCTCCAGCTGTGGCTCGTGTGGGGGCTCCAAGGGGGGCTGTGGCTCCTGTGGCTCCTGTGGATGCTGCCAGTCCAGCTGTGGGTCATCCTGCAGCCAGCGCAGCTGCTGTGTCCCCATCTGCTGCCAGTGCAAGGTCTGAGGCTCTGATCTCAGGTCTCAGGTACCTCCTGCTGATCCAGGTTTCCCAAGTATGACCCATGTTTTGATGCTAAGTACCAAACCACACCTCAGGGTCCATCACCCTTGTAGAAGGAAGCTACATTTGGCTGCCAGTTCCTTGGGAGAAGGCACTCTAGTATCCAGTGTCTCCTGACAAATCCCTTCCCACGTCATTCCCTGGCTACACGTCCCTTCCCCCCTCCCCGACCTCCTGCTGGACAGTCCACTGAGAGGCATGTACTCCAATGAAGTCCTGTTTTCCTCCAGTCACTGTTCCACTTGGAACAGGCTGTGGGTCAAGGACTTCCATGCAGCTGCCTCGCATGTCAAGCCCTCTGCTTTCTCTCAAACCCTCTGTTGCAAATCAGTAAAAACATCACCTTGACAAATTGTAACCCATGGCTTGTGCTTTCTGTCATTGGCCATTCCTATTCTATGGTCACTGCTGTTGTTCTCATTCTATTCCAGACTTGAGGGGGTTGGTGGGTCTGCTGGGGGTGCTAACATCCACCATCGGGAGGCAGCTGGCAGTCACCGTGGCCTCACACCTCCTCCGTGGTCTGTCTCTTCTTTCCTCAGGAGGCTTGCTTCCTCACATCTCCCCAGCCACTGATGTGATGACGACAGGAGAGTCCCCAAGGCCAGGCCAACAGGGACCCAGCAGCTGTGGCCAAGTCCTGGAGTTCTAGCCTCTGCCCTCCCCTGGTCCAGGCCTCTGCCACCCGCCTCCTTCTCTTCCAACTGCAGGCAAAGCTGAATTCCTCGGTCTTGATCAAATGGCCAGGGGCTGTAGGGCTATGGTGCAACCAGCCTCTTGCCACAGGAAACTTGGACACTGGCCTGAGGAAGAGAGTTCATCTTCCATATCTGTGTCCTTGCCCTGCACCTGTCTGTCCCAATCTGCATAATACGTAAGGGATTGTCAAGAAAAAGAAAAACAGTGACTGTGTCCCAGACCGAGGACCCTGGGAAATCACACTCTGAGGCCTCCCTTGTTACTTTGAGACCTCCAACCACATTCTTTCAAAATTCTTAAAAGGCGTATTAATAAAGATGGGTTATTCCAAGTTGTTTGGAAACACAGTAATCTCCTGGTGGGCTGTGCCCCAAGCATACAAAAACACAAAAATAGAAATCTTAAGCTGTTTTCACTAACCATTTTGTTGGCGGTAGCATTGGTATGGTTACTCTGAGACAGTTGTGAAGGCCTCATGGGGGAGCAAATGCACGAGTAGCCTGGGACTAGAAACTGAGGTTGTGTGGGGGGGACTGAAAAATTGAATAAAAACCCCACAGTGCTGAATTTGAATTAAAGATGTCAATATGAAATTATAGTGTATATCATCTTTAAAAAATAGTTTCCTATCTCTTCGAAAGACCTGGAAATGTGGCCAACCCAGCAGCAGGAAGCACTCCCTGTGCCGAGCCTCATGTTGCCACATGCCATGTCTTGTATCTACACGGAACCTGGGTTCTCTGCAGAAATTGGGTTGGAAATGAACAAGATGTACCTGGAATATCTCATCATCCCAGAAAGCAAAGTAACAAAGACTACTCGGGTCATGTCAGAAGAAGCAGGGCATCAAACTCAAAGAGATCTCCAGTAGACAAATTTGGGGTAATGTGAACACCAACTTTTAATGGACTGATTCACATCAATTATGCTCAAATCTATGAGCACATGGTAGTGTGCAGACAGTAATACAGATAGTACGCAAAATGCATAGTGTCATAGCTACAAGATGTTTTATGTAAGCGTCATGGTAAACACACACACACACACACACACACACACACACACCTTACAGCAGATACGCAAAAGATAGAGACATGTTCAAAGTATTTCATTACAGAAAATTATCAAATCCCAAAGGAAGAGAGCAAGAAAGGAACCAAGGAGCTATAAAACAGTCAGAAAGTAATTAACCCAATGACACCAGTTCCTACCTATCGATAATGCTTTAAATGTAAATGGATTAAATTCTTCAAAAGAGGGTAGAATGGCTGAAAGGATTAAAAAAAAAAAAAGACGCAACTCTCTGCTCCTATAAGCAACTCACTTCAGCTTGAAAATCATACATAGGCTTAAAGTGAAGGGAGGGAGAAAGGTATTTCCTGCAAATACAAAGGAAAAGAGAGCAGGGGCAACTGTACTTCCATCAGAGAAAATAGATTCAAGTGAAAACAGTGAGAAGAGACAAGGAAAGCCGTTATATGACCGCAAAGAGTCAATTCCTCAGAGGTTAGAACATTGTGAATATTTATCCACCCAACATCAGTACACCTGAGTATAGTGAACAAATGCTAGTGAATCTGGAAGTTCTGGTAGTAACACAATAACAGTAGGGCCCTTCAATACCCCCTTTCATCAACCAGGAGATCACTCAACACAGAACAGCAGCAAGGGAATATTGGACTTGAACTCTATGTTAGAACAAATGGACCTAACAGACTGGGACAGAACAGCAGAATACACATTCTTCTTAAGTGGCATGGAACATTTTTCAGGGTAGATCATATTAGTCTACAAAACAAGTCTTTTTTTAAAAAAAAAAAAAGTTCATTTATTTATTTTGAGAGAGAGAGAGAGAGCATGAGTGGGCAGGCCCAGGGAGGGAGAGGGAGAATCCCAAGCAGGCTCCACACTGTCAGTGCAGAGCACAACACGGGGCTCAATCTAATGAACAAGGAGATCAGACCTGAGCCGAAATCAAGAGTCAGAGGCTTAACCAACTGAGCCACACAGGCTCTTTGGGACAAATCTTGAATTTAAGATGATAGAAGTCATATCAAGTATTTTCTCTAACAGCAATGGCATGAAACTAGAAATGAGTAACAGGAAGAAAATGGAAACATTCACACGTGGGTGGAAATCAGTACACTCCTGAACCACCAATGAGTCAAAGGAGAGCTCAAAAGGGAAAGCAAAAATAAAAATCCAAATTAAAAAGTTTCTGCACAGCAAAAACAAACAAACAAACACACACACACACACACACACAATCAACAGAGTGAAAAGACAACCTACAGAATGGGAGAAAATATTTGTAAACCCTATCTGTGATAAGGGGTTAATATCCAAAACATGTAAGGAGTTCACACAACTCAAGAGCAAAAACCCAAGTAACTATTCAAAAATGGGCAAAGGGCCTGAATAGACATTTTTCCAAAGAAGACACACGATGGCCAACAGGTGCATGCAAAAGTTACTCCGCATCAGTCATCACTGGGGAAATGCAAGTCAAAGCCACAATGAAATCTCGCCTCACACCTGTCAGAAAGGCTAGGATCAAAAAGACAAGAAATCACAAGTGTTGGTGAGGATGTGGAGAAAAGGGAACTCTTGTGCACTGCTGGTGGGAATGCAAACTGGTGCGGCCACTGTGGAAAACAGTGTGGAGTGTCCTCAAAAAGCGAAAAATAGATCTACCCTACGACCCGGCAATTCCACTACAGGGTATTTGTCAAAGGAAATGAAGTCACTAGCTTAAAGAGATACAGCCCCCGCCCCCCCCACGTTCAAGCAGCACTTCGTCAAGATACGAAAGCATCCTAAGTGTCTGCCAACAGATGAATGCATAAAGAAGGTATAGTTTACAAGCACAGTGAACTATTATACAATATTTTAAAAAAAGGAAACCCTGACATTTGTGCCCACATGGACGGGCCTGGAGGACATTGCTCAGTGAAACGAGCCAGACACAGAAGGACAAATATTGCATCAATTCCCCATGTGGCATCTAACAACATTGAAGTCACAGTAACAAATTATAGAAGAGTGGCTGCCCGGAGCTCGGGCTGAGGGGAGAGGAGGAGACTTTGGTCAGAAGACGCCAACTTCCATTGGCGGGACCTAACGCACGCCTCGGTGACTACGGTTGATGGCGCTGCGTTGTGCTCTGGGGGGCTGCGAGAGAGAAGATCCTAAACATTCTCCCTGCAAAACACGGGAGGGTAGGTATGCGAGGTGACGGGTGTTGCCTGGGCAGGGGTAACCACCTCACAACGTGTTTGCGCACCCAAACATCACACAGTATGACCAAAATTCATGCCGTCTTCATCAATCACCCCTCCTTAAAGTTGGAAAAGATAGGCATGGTCCTCAGGTGCCCTTGGAGGATGTTGGGAATCAACCCGTTATTCTGAACAAGAGGAAATAAGGAAAATATGTGCTTTGTCGGATACACAAAGTCTACCTTCTGGCGACCACACTGTATGTATCGAATCTATTGACCACGACCCAATCAGGTATAGAAACAACTTCTAGCTTTAAATGCATCCGTGATGGGGCGCCTGGGTGGCTCAGTCGGTTAAGCGGCCGACTTCAGCTCAGGTCATGATCTCGCGGTCTGTGAGTTCGAGCCCCGCGTCGGGCTCTGTGCTGACAGCTCGGAGCCTGGAGCCTGTTTCAGATTCTGTGTCTCCCTCTCTCTGACCCTCCCCCATTCATGCTCTGTCTCTCTCTGTCTCAAAAATAAATAAATGTTAAAAAAAAACCTTTTTTTTAAAAATAAATGCATCCGTGAGTCAAAAAGGTAGGCGCTTAAGGCCATTAGCTCAAACCACGTACACTGCTGACAGGGCTACTGTGCAGAACGCTCAAATCAGGCTATTTACAGACCCCTTGGATCTCCTTTCCTGGGGACAGGGTCAGAGGGCAAGGGGCAGGTGGCCCCCGAGGTCTTCCTGCAGCTGGGCACAGCCATGTGATTTGTGTGAGCTCGTGAGCAGAAACTTAAGTGCAATTTCCCACGTGCACTGTTCCTTCCTCCAGGGCAACCGCTGGCGTTCCCAGAGCGGCTGCTCCCCCAGCCTGAGCCCGGAGGGAGGAAGTGCAGTGACCCGGCCGCCGGCGGGCGGTGGCGTGGAGCGTGAGCAAGAAATAAGCACTGAACTGTGGGGGCGGCTAGTTGGCAGCATGACTGACCGTCCCGGCTGACCCAGGAACGTAGTGTAAGGAGAGCACAGCGTTGTGGCCTTGGTTCAGTGGCCAGGTTGGGACGGAGAGGAAATTGTTTGCAGGGGCTGGAAGCACGGTTAGTGTGGACTTGGCGTCACTGTTCCAGATCACGTGTGTCCGGGCAAGACCCTGCAAGCTCAGTGCTGCTCTGCGTGGGTCATCGTGGCCGCACTTCGCAGAGCACTGTAAGCAAGAGGTTAGCTCAAGGACACTCGAAGAAAGCCAGGAGGCCAGGGCTGGAGTGAGCCCAGACATGGGAGAGCCTCAGACTTCTCAGCCCCAGCTGCTGAGTTAAAACTCAAACTGAAACCTAACCCGTGTCAGGGCACCTGGGGGCTCAGTCGGTTAAGTGCCCGACTCTTGGTTTCAGCTCAGGTCATGGTCTCATGGTTTCGTGGGTTCGAGCCCCGAGTCTGGCTCTGCACTGGCAGCATGGAGCCTGCCTGGGTCTCTCTCTCTCTCTCTCTCTCTCTCTCTCTCCTTTTCTCTCTGCCCCTACCCCACTCACACTGTCTTGTGTTTCTCAACATAAATAAACTTAAAACAAAATACCCACCTCGAATGTATCCCTCAGTGAGGTCTCACAGGGTGGGCCACACGTGCAGGCAGGGGCTTTGCAGTGACCCCCAAGGGAGAAGCTAACACTCGCAGTCTGTGACTGCGGGAGCACGGCTGAGGGCCCGGCACGTGGAAAGTGCTGTGGATGTTCCGCGGTGGCGGTGACCCTGGTACCGCTTAGATCCACGTGGGTTTCAAAGGCACAACCGGTGGCAGCTGGTGGCACGGAAAGAAAAGTGGGGCCCCCGTGGCCCTGGATCCACCCCTACGTCGTCCCCTTGTTTCGGGAGCGGCTCCTTGACCGCTCGGAAATGCAGGACCGAGACCCTCCCTCAGTGCCCAAACCAGCGCCCGGCCCAGACTCCAGGTCCAGTCAAGGCTGGTGCCTGGTGACCCTGGCACCCCACACCCATGTCCCCAGGGCCCGGGCAGGGCCGTCATGTCCTGAAAATAGCCACAGAGGCGCCAACACATCTAACATCACTTCCCCCTGGATGAGCTCGCCCGCCTGACAGCCCAGCTCTACTCCTACACCGGCTGCACCCCAACATATCACTGTACATAATAATTACATGTAACTATAGCTCCTGTGGGGGCTCCAAAGGGGGGGTGGCTCCTGTGGCTCCTGTGGCTGCTGCCAGTCCAGCTGCTGTGTCCCCATCTGCTGCCAGTGCAAGGTCTGAGGTGTGGCCACTGGTCCAGGCGGTCCCTGCACCCACAGGCTCTGTAGCAATGGCCAGTGTCCTGAACTCCTGTAGCACACCCGTGGGTCCGTTGTCCTCTGGACTGTGGCACCTGGTGGCCAGCCCTCAGCACTCAGCTCTGCAGCCCTCCAGCCACAAAGGCCCCCAGCGCCCTGTCCCCTCCCGCACCGTTCCCGATCTCACCTCCACACCTCTCGGGGCCATTGGGTGCCTCCAGTGAGCCTGCCGGGAGCATCGCGAGTCAGATGCCCTTTGGCCGGGGCCCCTGCTGGCCCTCTCCCCAGCCCTCCTGCCCCTGGCGCCTGCGTCCCTCCCTCTCCACCCCACTTGGGCTGCCCGAGCCGGGGTCACCCTTGAGTTCTAGCTGCAGGACACAGAGGCATTGGTGCCGGGCTCCTCCCTGAGGGAAGGGGTCTCCAAGCCCTTCCCTTCCTTGTTGGCCAGGGTTCAGGTCCTTTGCTCATTGCTGGGATTGTCTGGTAAGCGTTCAGTCCAGATCTTCTAAATAAATACATCCAGTGCCTCCTGAAAGTTTGCCCTTGAGTCTGTGTTTCAGCTTCCGTGTGATTACAAACATGCATAACATTTATACAATCCCACTCCTGTGCTTTTGGGACCAACACCCCAGCCCCGCCATGGTCCCTCTGGTATTAGTTCGCTGGAGCCACCTTAACAAACCACCACGGACCGTGGCTTCAACCACAGATGGTCACCGTCCCCCGGTCCTGGAGGCCGGAGCCCGAGGTCCAGGCATGGGCAGGGCCGGGTCCTCCCGAGTCCTCTCTCCTTGTGTGTGGACGGCCGTCCTCTCCCAGTGTCCTGTGTCCTCAGGGGGTCATCCCCCCGTGCGTGTCTCATCTCTGTGTCCACATGTCCCCTTTATGGAAGGAGCCCAGTCTTGTTGGATCTGGGGTCTCCCAGTGCAGCGTGACTTCCTCTTAACTCATTGTGTCTGCAACAGCCCCATTCCCATGGGAGGCTCCGCTCCGAGGCCCTGGGCTCAGGACTTGGCCGTGAGAGAGCAGTGGAGCTCACACACATTGGGGCTCGTGGGCAAGGCAGGGAGCAGGGAGGGGGCTACGTGGGCCTGGAAGCTCTCGGGGCAGCTCCTCACAGACCCCCAGGCAGCGGGCACCTGACCGAACCACAATGAGAGCGTGTCAGCTCAACAACGTGGAAATTTCTAGACGTTCTTCTGAGCTTCAGTTTTAGTAAATTTGTTTAGTAAGGTTGACCAGATGCCAACCACAGCCTCCCATGAAAACTCCTGAAGGTGCCAGATTACAAAGTGACTTTTTAAAGGTCACCGAGCTGTTCAAAAAGCAAAGAATCCTCAGAGCCAACAACTGAGGGAGTTCTGAATCCACGATGGCCAGAAACAGGCACGAGTGACACCAGGAAGGTCATCGGGACACCGTTGGCCCAGGGTAGAGGCGAGAAAACGTCCTCCCCGACACTTGTCAGAAGCCCATCCTCCCAAGCACCTGCAGCCCGACCTGGTCTGCCCTCGCCCTTAAGCAGGTGTCGGAGATGCCCCAGACGAAGTTCCAAGGAGCCAGAACCCGAAAATCACAGCACACACACACACACACGGGCCTCACGAGACAGGGCCAGCTGCAGCTACAAACAGAAGAATCAGTCAAGCGAGAGCTCTGGTTACTGAAGTTATCAGACACAGTACAAAGTAAGAACTTTAGAAAGAACTAAAAAAGTAAATAAAAGAGCCGACTGAAAACAGGCGCAAGAGGTAGGTGAGCCTAAACCCAACCAAGCTATTGGAACAGTAAGCACAGAAATTCTGTAAATGAAAACCGTAATAACTGAATTATGTGCGGTTTATTACGTGTCAATTACACCTTCACAAAGCTCTTAATTTTTTTTTTTACTTGTATGGCTGTTAAAAGACCTAACTTTCAATTTAATAAGCTAATTTTTGATGACATGAAAAACAAAACAAAACTCATTGGGTCTGGCGAGGCCAGATGAAAAGAAAATTAATGGGCAGATAAGCACGGAGACGTTATCTGTAACACAGCGTGGACACAAACACACGGGGAATCTGCGAGTAGGCACGGAAGATTGAGCAAGAAAGTCCAGCACGCAAACAACCAGACTCCCAGAGGAGGCAACGGACGTGATGAGGGGGGAGCCAACACTCAGAGACAATGTGGGAGAATTTTCGAGAATTTATGAAAAATGCTAACAGATTCCTGAGTTCCAAATGAGATAAACAGAAGCACACACACTCTCACTCAGGACAGTGAGCCTGAGGAAAAGTCAGCCTTCCAACAAACGTTCATCAGGCATCTTCTTTGTGCCTGGAGCTATCCAGAAGCTAGGGACGCGATGGAGCGTAAAAGCAACAAGATCTCGGTCTCAACAAAAAGCAAAAATGGGCCATTAAATTGCAGAGTGTTCCAAAGGAAGAAGATGAAACAGGGAAGGTGGTCCATGTTAAAGGATGGTTAGGGGGGGCCTCCTCGGGAACGCGTCCTTGAACACTCAGCAAAGCAGCGAGCCATGCGCCTCCCAGGGAAGCACCCTCTCGGCCAGCCGGTGCAAAGGCCCCAAGGCAAGGGTATGCCCAGAGTGTTTGGGAGAATTCAGCAAATCCACTGATTTGGGATTTTTTCCCACTGATGTGGGAAATTTTAGCACATCTCTCAGTTACTGTGGGATCCAATGGCCAGTAAGGTCAGCAAGTTCATAGCAAGTTTGAAGTGCACGGTGAGTAGGTTAAATCCACTGGGTACGTATAGACTCTGACACCCAGTGATCGAGGACTGGGCATTTGTGAGCCCACATCAGACCTCAGTATGGCCGTCCACGTACTCACTATTCGGCTAGTCTCGGCCCAGTTGAATGGAATGTTCTCCAAGCACTCAATGACTTTTGAAAATCATTATCACAAAGATAACTGTAAAAGCCCCACATTTCTGGAACTTTAAAAACATGCCGCCCCATAAGGCATTTAGAAGAGATTTTACATCAAAACCAGCTTGACAGGCTTGAAATGGTACAGACATAGAGAGGATTTATGGCCCTACGTGTTTACATGAAACTCAAGGCAAGGGGCCTTCTCACAGGGTGTGGAGGGTGCAGGCGGAGGTCACCCGGAAAGCAGCGATGGGAACTGCCGACCCCTCCTGGCCCCGCGGAGACCCTGCCGTCACCAGCGCCCCCCGCCGGTCCCGCCTGACGTCAGCCCCCCTGTCTCTCGTGCAGCCTGACCCCCACCCCCTCCCCACGCCGCCCGACCTTCGTCACAGGAAGGTAGAGGCCGGCTCCGCGGTCCAGGAGGTCACCGGGCCACAGGACCTCCACGGGGAACGGCCCAGCCTCTCCCACGGGTGACCCACGGCACTTGGCCTGATTCTGTTAGGACCCCAGCGGGATGCCACGACCCCTGTGAATGAATACACTGTCCACCCTAACCCCCACCTCTCACTCGGGTGCTTCTCCCGCAGCTACGGACAGGGGATCCTGCCCCCCGTGGCTCTGGTCACTGGCCCCGGGGCCTGCCCTCCGGCACCACTTCCTGCGTCCTGATGCCCAGCCGGGCCACCTGGGGGCCGTGCAGGTGCACGCCTGCTCCCCCCGTGGCCGGGAGGGTGCCAGGCCCCGGGCTCGCCGAGGAGTAACTCGGCCCGTCTTAGGGGATCCCGGCCCATCCCTGGGACTCTTTGCAGAGGCCTTCCCGGGAGGCGGCAAAGAATCAGGGCAGGGTTTACACGGAAGCAGGGCCTGGAGGCCTTCACGGCTGTTGCCCGCGAGGCTTTCCGCTGGCAGGGGGCTCCCCAGTCGGCAAGGAAGAAAAGACATCCCAAGAGAGGGATGCTCAAAGCACCGTTGCAGGCTGAACTGTGTCCCCCAAACTCATGTTGAAGCCCCAATACCCAGCATCCCAGGACGTGACCGTGTCTGGAGACGGGTCTTCACAGAGGTGACTGAGGTAACATTCGGTCACCGGGGTGGGTCCTGATCCCGTGTGACCGGGGTCCTTGCAAGAAGAGGGGATCGGGACACAGACACGCACGGAGGGACGACCCCCGTGAGGACACAGGGAGAGGACGGCCGGCCACACGCAAGGAGAGAGGCCTCGGGAGGCCTGGACCTGCCCACGCCTGGACCTCGGGCTCCGGCCTCCAGGACGGGGGGACGGTGACCTTCTGCAGTGTGAGCCCCGTGTGTGATGTGTGTACCACAGCCCAAGCAGACTCAGGTGAACCAGGTGCCACATGCAGAGAACCACAAAGGGCTCAGCGTCTCTGGAAGGTGACGGGAGGGTCTCGGGTGGCAAGTGGACGTCCACGGGAACCATCACAAGACGCGAAACTGCTTCACCAGTACAGGGCACAGGACGAGAGAGGGCAGTCCAGATGGAGGACAGGTGAGACAGAGACAGAGACAGAAAGAGATGGAGATAGAGAGAGCCAAAGAGAGACAGAGAGAGCCAGAGACAGAGAGACAGAGATAGATAGACAGTGGGAGAGAGACAGAAGCAGAGAAAGAGATAGAGACAGAGACAGAGCCAGGGCCAGAGACAGAGAGACAGACAGACATAGAGACGGAGCTAGGGCCAGAGATAGAGATACAGAGATAAACAGAGAGGCAGAGACAGAGCCAGGGCCAGAGAGAGAAAGACAGAGGGAGACAGAGGCAGAGGGACAGAGAGACAGAGAGACAGAGACAGACAGAGGGAGAGAGACAGAGACAGAGAAAGAGACACAGAGATATCCCCGGGTGGGGCCTGGGCTGAGGGAGAGGGAGGCCTTTGCCCACTTTCACTGTAACTTTGGCACTGGTTGGCGTTTTATGTACACGCGCACAGATATTTCTCCTTATTTACCTCATAACTGGAAACGTGTGCCTTCTGACCACCTCCATTCACCGCGCCCCCCGAGCCCCCAGCCCTTCTCTGGCAACCACCAATCTGTTCTCTGTTTCTGCGTGTTTATTTCTTATTTAAGATTCCACACATAAGTGCAATCATGTGGTGTTTGTCCTTCCACTTCTGGCTTATGTCACCGGCAGAGCAGCCTCAAGGGCCATCCACGTCGCCGTGGATGGCAAGATTGTGATAACACGTGAAAGCGATATGGTGCTGGGGACGGAACATCCACAGAGACGATGTCCAGGCAAGGAGCAGCTCCGGGACTCAGGCACACCCTGCCGGACACCCGGGAAGCCGCCCACGCCCATGGTCACTATCAGGAAGCAGCTGGCCGCCTAAGCCAGACGTGCGGGAAGTCAGACCCTGATCTCCGGCAAGAAGTCCAGAAAGCCGAACTATAATCCTGGCCCCAAAGAGCCAGGGCCTCATGACTGACGCCCGCCTTAACTGTGGTCCTACACCAGAGCCAGCCACATGGGGCACCCTGGCTTCCCGGCAGCCGCCGCAGCCCCTCAGGGCACAGCTGAGCCTCCCTTTCCACGCCCCCCCCCACAACCGTGGGGGTCTCCGCCCAAGGCCAGTGCCGGAGGCCGACCCTCTGGTCACAGCAAGTTCTGAGAGACAGAGGCATAGTTTGGCTATTTCCAGGGTGCGGCCGGTCCCAGACGAGGACACGCAGTCACCCGGACAGAGTCAAGCTCATGGGCAAGTAGCCGCATATGCAGGCTAACAGCCAAGCGCGACCCTGGCCCACGTCCTTGCCAGCCTGAGACCACCCTCGGCAGAGGGCTCCCCATCGAGCCTTGTCCTCACCGTGGCTCAGACCCGTGCCCCCAGAGCTTCTCCGTGAGGACCTCGGCCCCTGGGCCCACATCCGACGCTTTCACACGTGCCATGAAATGCATCTTGGTCCTGGTCCCCACCCTCCCGCAGCCCTCCCAGCCCGCCTCTTGCAAGGGTCCCAGGACCCTGCCCTCGGGTCACCTCATCGGGCTGGACCCCCACACAGCCCCACACTGGCTCGTCTGAGGGCAGGTCGGGATTGAAAACCAGAGCTGAATGGTTTCAGACTCACTGTTTTCCCCACAACAACATCCCGAACTTCCTGGCTATTGGGGCAAAGACAGAAACACCCTGGCTACATGCTGTTCATTGTCCCAGAGAGAGAGAGACCAGACCAGACCCGCGGCTGATGGAAAGAGAATCCTCACTGAGGCTCAGGATCCCGGGAGAATCGGTCGGGGGAGGGGGGTGCATAAGGGTCGCTGGTCTGGTGCCAGGCTCACCCTGACCACCTGGACACGCAAGAGCAATTCTTGCTTTGACCACAAGGTGGCCCCAGGCGCCGGTCACAGCCTGCAGACCAGACCAGCCGCCCCCGAAATGGGGCTCCTCTGCTTGCTGGCTGTGGGTCCTGGGCTCCGTGCCTCGGTGTCCTTATCTGTAAAGTGGGGGTCATGATGACATCTACCCCTGGGGGCTGTGGGATGGGAACCCCTGGGGCTGTGGGATGGGCTCCGTGAACATGGCAAAGGACCGGGTCTGCTCACCCCCTGGTCTGCACTGCTCCCACAGGGACCGCCCTCTGGGTGTCAACATGGTCTTGGCAGGAAGGCGGCCACCCCGGCCGAGCATGAGACCCCAGCAAAGTGCCACGCAGCAGATCTCCTTACAGGTGGCCGGCCTTCGTGGTTCTGGGGTGCCAGCTCCGTTTTTGCCCGGAGCAACAGTGGTCCCCGAGCCATCCGGGTTGGGATTCGAAACCCCCTGCCTGCAAGGTCTCCAGCAAAGGAAAGCAGCCCGGGTTCTTCTGGACCCAGGGCGGTCGCCTCCCGGGGGGGGGGGGCAGGGGCAGCGGGCAGGGGGTGTAGGTTGCTGGGGGCTGTGCACTGTGTCCTTGAATGATGGGGTCCTGCCAGGGCACTAATTGATGCTTTGGAGCAACTAAGTGCCAACTCATGTCTGTGCAAATATGACCCTCGAAGGCCTGGGGGTGGGGGTGGGCAGAGTAGGGGGGATGCTCAGGCTTCGTCACCCCGACCCCTCCTGCCCCTGCAGGTCCAGCTACACAGAGTTTAGTGCTTCAGCATGTCTGCCTGGGGCCCAGCCGAGCCGCGCTCCCTGCCCTCCCCGCCCATCCAGCCTTCCTGTTCCCCAGGGTCCATCTCGCTCTTGATCCCCTGAGATAGTCCCCATCTGACCATCCAAGGTCCAGCGTTGGAGTCAGGTCAGGACTACGACCCTGGTCCGGATCAGGCAGGAGCCATGCAGGCCTCCGGCTGAGTCCCGAGGGCCCTGGTGCTTCTCACCCATGACACGTGGACCCGGCCCGAGCAAGTCAGGTCAAAGCAGAGGACTCTGGGAAAAAAGTGCAAAACAACGCAGAAGAATGGGCGCTTTTAAAGTTTAAGAAAACAAATAAATAAAATTTCCCTGGGGGAGTGGCACAAACAGGAACCAGGAAGTGTCTGTCCAGCATTTCACCTGACCCTGGCAGGTATATACAGGGCCCCCGGCCCAGGAGGCTCCACACCTGAACACCTCCCCTCTGCACCTGCGTCTCTGACCCACTCCGCCCACAACCCACCAGAACCATGGGCTGCTGTGGCTGTTCCAGAGGCTATGGCTCCAGCTGTGGGGGTGGCAACTCCAGCTGCTGTGTCCCTCTCTGCTAAAGTGAAAGATCTGAATAATGGCCGTGGACCTCAAGTGGCCAGGAAATCCACCGCACTCCCCAGGCAATGACCATGCCCAGCCCCAGCCCCCCCCGGAGCACGGCTCTTAGCCTGCTGTCTTCTGGAATAGGACAGTCTGTATCTCTTGACCCGGAAACAGAGTCCCCCCATCCATGCTGTTGGCTTCACCCTAGAAATCTGCTCACCATACACCTCTATTCCCCTCCTGGCACAAGACCCTGGGGTGGGTGGTTCCTCCTCTGTCACAACAGCCACAGCACTAGCTGGACCCGAGACGACCTTGGCCCTCCACGCCCCACCAGTGAAGAGCTGTGTCCAGCTTCGAGGCCAGGGGGCAGTGGGTGCGGGTCCACACCAGACCAGAGCACCTCTCCCGTGAGGTCCGACTTTCCCCAGCGCTTAGGAATGGTCTGCTCTGCGGGCAGCTCTCCCACATGTTACCTTTGCTCTTTGGGATCTGCTACAGTCCAGGCAGACTCTGTGTCCCTCTAAATAAACACACTGTCCCCTCAGTCCTTCTGTCCCCTGTGGTCCCTCATTCTCCTCTTTCCAGTGGGCAGAGGGCAGCATCCGGAGAACTGCCTCATTGGGCTCCGGCCTCACGTTGCCTCCTCCGTGAACCCAATCCCTCCTTGGGCATCCGTGCACCCCAGGTATGCATGAGGTTGGGGGACCTCTTGCGGAGAGGATCTGGACCCACATGGGTAACTCTCCTGGTCTTGAAGGAGGCCTGGGGCTGTGAGAAGCATCTATTCTTACGGGAGAGGATCTGCCGTGCCCGGCCAAGGTCAGGGCTCGCCCACCCTTGTCCTCTTGACCCAACCACCTGAGAGAAAAGGGGGCAGGGGCAGACTATCTGCACGCAATGCTCAGCCTCAGTAAACCCCGTGTCATCTCGTGGCCCAGAAAGCCCTGCTGCAGACCCATGTCTCAGAGTGAAATCCAGCAAGACACAGCTGGAAGGGAGTGGGGCCATGACTCCCGGTGCTTTCTGGTCTCATAGTGGTCTGGACATTGCTGTGAAGGTATTTGGTAGATGTGATCAGCATTTAAATCGCCTTAAGAAAAACTCATGCGGGCAGGCCCCATCCAATCAGTGGAAGGTCCCAAGAGTAAAGACAGGTTTCCAGTGAAAGAAGGAAGCCCCTCAGGACAGTAACTCAGAGACCTCGCCCGAGCTTGACACCTGCCCACCCGCCCCACGGCCACACGAGTGGTGGCAGTGGCATGCCACAGCGTGGCAGGGGGTGGTACAAGCAGCAGGAAGCTCGCCGAGACCCCCATGATCCATGACAATGTCTGAGACCTTTCAGGACCTTCCACAAAGAGTCAGGGTGGGGCGTTGCCACGTTGGTCTGGACCGTCTGTTTGAAAAAGGGAAGGTTCCAAGACAGAAGACTTGTGTCATGGGGCGCCTGGGGGGCTCAGTCGGCTGAGCTTCCGACTTCGGCTCAGGTCATGATCTCACAGTTTGTGAGTTCGAGCCCCGCATCCGGCTCTGTGCTGACACCTCGCGGAGCCTGGAGCCTGCTTCAGATTCTGTGTCTCCCCCTCTCTCTGCCCCTCTCCTGCTCTGTCTCTGTCTCTCAATGATAAATAAATGTTAAAAAAAAATTAATAAAATGAAATAAAATAAAATAAAATAAAATAAAATAAAATAAAATAACACTGACTGGGCACTGGGGTAGTTCAGTCAGCTGGGTGTCCTCCTCTTGATTTTGGCTCAGGTCATGATCCCTGGGTCATGAGATTAGGCCTCAGGCTCCATGCTGAGTGTGGAGCCTGCTTAGGATTCTCCCTCTCTTCAAAAAAATAAAAAATAAAATAACACGAATAACGTGGCCCACAAGTGCAGATTTCCAGTTCCAAGACCAACAAGTCCTGGGGAAGTGACTTACAGCACAGTGTATACTATGTTACAATTGGAAAATATGTTACAAGTGTATGCAATACCTGCTGTGTGTTTGGTTGTGTTTTTTTTTTTTTTAATGTTTATTTTTGAGAGAGAGAGAAAGAGAGAGAGAGAAAGAGAGAGTGAGCAGGGGAGGGGCAGAGACAGCAAGACAGAATCCGAAACAGGCTCCAGGCTCTGAGCTGTCAGCACAGAGCCCGATGCCAGGCTTGAACTCATGAAACTCGAGATCATGACCTGAGCCTGTGCTGTGTGTTTGAAGGGAAGCAACGTGTCACTCGGGAAGGGAAGTTAACTGTTTTGTGGCCATCACTTCCCCCTGTTGTACGCTGAAACTTACAAGCGTTGTATGTCGGCTGTATCGCAATGTAACTTGGGGGAGATAAAATTCAGTTTTATAAGCAGGGAGTTTATTCCCATGATAATAAGAGGTTAACACGGAAAAACTAAAAAATAAGTAAAAGAACACAAGGAAGCCCATTACACATAAACACAAAGGGCATATTTTTGCGGAGCCTAAGTGCCTCGTCCTCCTCACCAGGTGGTGGTAAGAGGGTGACACGGTGGACAGCTGGCCTCTCATCTGCCTGTGTAGTCACTGTCCCAAAACCACCCATCATGTACCTTCCGGAAAGTTCCACCGTTCACTCGTGGAAGACAGGGGAGAAAGGGAAACCGAGGCTTGTTATAACTGTGTGGACTTCCTGACACCCCGAAGGGGTGTCGGGGACCCCAGTTTGAGAACCACTGGCCCCGGGGTGAAGACAGTGGGTTCTGGACACGTGGCCTGGAGTCAAGTGTCAGGCCCAGCACCTGGTCACCGTGGGCCCCGGGAAACAGCCCGACCTCTCTGCGCTTTAGTTTCTTCACAGCAGACCAGGAGCCATCACAGCCTCACCACCCCCCCCACCCCCCCTCCCCCAGGGTTACGGGGTCAAGGAGAAGACGACCCAGAGCCTGCAGCCGTGACAAGCCGCTTGCTTGGGATCACGGAACAACAGGAAAAGCAGCAGCGGGACTGGCCGGGCGAACAAAACAACACTCTGAGATGGTTAACCCATTAGCTAGGAGGAAGCTTTAAAATCGCATTCCGGACATAGTTTAGAGAGTCACGTCCATAAAGAGGGGCCGGCGGCTACGGAATTAGGGGGGACACGTCCTGTGGGTCGCACGCACCCAAACCAGGATCCCGGAGGGGCCTCGGCGGTGGGGGAGGGCAGAGGCCCAGGTTCCCACAGGGTCCCCCCACTGACGTGCTGCCCAGGACAGAGCCCAGAGCGCTGAGCCCTCCGTGTCCTCCTCCTCACCTCCCTCTGCAGGGAGCCCATCTGTCACCTCCCTCTTTGTGCTGGTCCCACAGGCCCTGGGAAATGGTTTTCTTCCGGACTCCTCCTTGCCTTCCATCCACCATCACAATGTAGGGAGAAAGCAATCTGTCCCCACGTCCCCATGGCTGCCACGGCACTGGGCTGCACATCGTGCCCACGTCCCCGCGGCTGCCACAGAGCCAGGCCACACACTGTGCCCACGTCCCCACGGCTGCCACGACACTGGGCCACATGCCGTGCCCACATCCCATGGCTGCCACGGCACCAGGCTGCACGCTCTGGCAGCTCGAAGACAGTCACACATTCAGTGAACGTGGCATGTCCCTTCCTGAGGCTGCTGTCACAGGTCACCACATGCTGCTGGCGTAAGGCAGAAATGTTATATCTCCCGGTCAGGAGGCCAAAGCCTGACATCAAGGTGTGGGCAGGGCCACTCTCTGAAAGCTCTGGGAGAGGACGCTTCCAGTCTCTTCCAGCTCCTGGGGCTGCAGGTGTCCCTGCGCTGGTCGCTGCATCAGTCCTGTGCCCATGTCACCTGTGCCCTGTGGTCTCCTACCCCTCATGTGTCTGCCTCTCCTCTTCCTGTGAGGACACGGGTCCTGTTGGATTAGGTCCTAGCAACCTCATCTTCATTAGATTGTGTCCGCAAAGACCCTATCTGCAACTAAGGTCACGTTCCCAGGCACCAGGGTTAGGTCATAAGCGTCCATTCTAAGGGACACGATTTAACCCGGGGCTCGATCCCATGACAGCTTATTGGGTTACACTGTAACCACTTATTAAGAACTCTAACCAGCCGTGTTGTTTACTTTCCCAGATCACAGAGACCTGAAACCAGGCCGGGGGGTGGGGGTCCCGAGTGCCCAGAGATGCACCCCCCTCCATGGGCTGCCTTCCCTCCCACACCCCTGCCCCAGGACCAGCCCATGTGGGTTTTACATCCCAGTTGAAGAGACAAACAGGAAACAACAGATAACTTCATAACGCTGGTTGCTCTGTGAGAAACAGGAGAGTGGGTGGGGAGCAGGGGTCAGGTGGACCTATTAGCCTTGGGGCAGCCTGAGCTCATGGCTGCTCTGGGGCGGGGGGGCAGCCTGCAAACCGTGCACGCTCTGGGGTCTGGAACAGTCGATTATAGTTCAAAGGCACAAAACAGTAGCTCCTCGGGGGATGTCAGAGCCCAGATCGGGAAGCAACGTGAAGGGAACCAGACAGACAAGGGTCTGGGGGAAGGTCAGGTGCACAACAGGACTTAGCCTGACGTCCCTTGTATGCGAGAACACCTGCAAACCCGTCACCATGAATGAATAAAACACGGGAAGCAACACAGTAGAGTCCACATTGAGAGAGTCAGAGATGGAGAAACGGAGAGCAAGACAGAGAGATGGACAGAGACAAAGAGAGAGGGATAGACGGACACCGAGGGAGAGAGGGGCGGAGCGTGCACGTGTGGGGTGCATGGGGGGGTGTGTGCCCCGAGGGGAGCTCTGGTGGAGGTGGCTGCTGACCAGGACCCGCTGTCTGGGGTGTGGAAGGTGTGCCGTGGGGATGGCGGGCCGACAGAAGCCCGGGCTGGGTGGCTCCTGCCGTCGACGGCCGCACTGTTGGTCCGTACGTGTGCAAGCGATCGTGTATGTGCAGATGTCTGTCACCAGCAAACTCCGAGTGAATGAAGTTTCACCGTCGTCCGAACCACCTTGCATGTGGGCCGCAGGGGGCGCCAGCCTCCCCACCCCATTTCTGTCGCTGCCACACCCACGACGACGATGGTGGGTCCCCAGGACGTTTGACAAGGAGATGTCTGGAGTGGAAATGTTCTCTATTTCAGCAGGAGGAGGGGAGCCGGCAGGCACCTCTCCCACAGAATAGCAGTGAGACTGACACCTTGGACCACGGCTGCCACTACGCCACCCAGGGAAACCCTAGTAGGGGCCACGTGGGGGTAAACAGTGCTTTAGAGACAAAACACACATGCACACCAGAGCCAAGACCCAGGCTGCCCCTGGAGGTGCTTGGGCACCTCCTGGGACCGCTGTCCCGTGTGGCTGAACTCTCACAACCAGGAGAGGAGCAAGCGGACAGGGCACCGGTCAGCTGGAGGGGCCTCACCGGGGAGGGGCTGTGTCAGGGGCTTCAGAGGCGGGGGAGGCTCCTTCTCAACACCACCTGCGTCCTCCTCTCTGCACACTGGCTTCCTGGAATGCCAGCCTAACCCACCCGGAAGCTTCTGTACCCCCACAGCTCCTGGTCTCTGCACCCTGCGGACAGAGTGTCCCCCCATTCAGGTCTAGGAGGGGAAAGGCGGGTCTAGGGAGCAGGTGTAGCTCAGGCAGGACAAGAAGCCAGAGAAGAACAGGGGCCACGCCCACAGCCCCGGGGACCACGCCCACAGCTCGGGGACACGCCCACAGCTCGGGGACACGCCTGCAGAGTAATGGCCACGCCCACAGCCCAGAGACACGCCCACAACTCGGGGACACGCCCACAGCCCAGGGACACGCCCACAGCTCAGTGCCAGGGCGGCAGGGACCGACCGGGCGTGCGTCCCCATGCTGGACCCGAGGGAACCTTCACTGGGCCACGGGAGCCGCCGCCTGGACGCAAGCCTGGCGCACGCCTCCTACTTCTGAGCCCTCGGAACTGGAAACACCAGCTCGAGATGTTGCCAGGGTCAGGTGACAGGGATGAAGGGGGTAAATAAAAAGTGCTTGTAAACAAATGTTTGTGTGGTTGTTTCAACATAAAAGAAAAAAGCAGACTTTCCCTAGAGAAAGTACATTCAGAGGAACAGGGAAGCGGCCATATGACACCCAGGCGGGTACGTAAAGCCCCCCGCCCACGAGGCTCCACACCTGAACACCTCCCCTCTGCACCTGCGTCTCTGACCGACTCCACCCCAAACCCACCAGAACCATGGGCTGCTGTGGCTGTTCCGGAGGCTGCGGCTCCAGCTGCTTTGTGCCAGCCTGTGCCTGTTCCAGTGGTGGCTCGTGTGGGCGCTCCAAGGGAGGCTGTGGCTCCTGTGGGGGCTCCAACGGGGGCTCTGTCTTCTGTGGAGGCTCCAAGGGGGGCTGTGGCTCGTGTGGGGGCTCCAAGGGGGGCTGTGGCTCGTGTGGGGGCTCCAAGGGGGTCTGTGGCTCGTGTGGGGGCTCCAAGGGGGGCTGTGGCTCGTGTGGGGGCTCCAAGGGAGGCTGTGGCTCGTGTGGGGGCTCCAAGGGGGGCTGTGGCTCCTGTGGGGGCTTCAAGGGGGGCTGTGGCTCGTGTGGGGGCTCCAAGGGGGGCTCTGTCTTCTGTGGGGGCTCCAAGGGGGGCTGTGGCTCCTGTGGCTCCTGCCAGTCCAGCTGCTGTGTCCCCGTCCACTGCCAGTGCAAGGTCTGAGGTGCTGGCCACAGGCTCAGGTAATTCCCTCCATTTCAGATTTCTCAGGATGCCTCCTGGGCTGCATGCCACAGCCCTAAAGCTGTAATGTCATCATACCCTCCAGAGCATTCTTTGCTCAGTCACCACAGTCGGGCATTCAGAAGTCCGGCTACCTACAGAGGCAGGGAGGGAGGGCATTAACCTTGTGCCCATCACCTCCTAATGGAAAGTTGGCACCACGGGAAGGTGAGTTCCGTGTTCCTCCCTCCCTAACTTCACAGCGTCTTGTAGCCTGAGCCCCGAGCCCCCCGGGACTCTTCAAGCGAGGGGCCTCCCTGACCATCTGCTAGTCCTCTCTCACTTCTGCTGTTTTTCTTGCACATTTGGGTCCAAAATGGGCATTGTGAGGTCCTGCAATAAACACACTCCTGCAGAAGACACCTCCTCACGGGAAAGTTCTCTCTGACTGCTGTCTGCCCTGTCTTTGCCCCCAGTCTGATAAGTCTCCCCCGAGTATCTTGCTCTGGTCTGCTCACTCCTGCAGAGGAGGGGGGGGGGCAGGACCCCCTGCAGAGGACATGGGAGGGGACTCAGCAGAGAGTGGCCCTGGCCATCTGAGAGGAGAGGAGGCCCCCACGGAGAGGGCAGGGAGGTGGGACAGAGGGTTTCCTCAGATAAAGACTTTGGTAAAGTTATGTGGGGCTCCGGGAGATCACGTCCGAGGATGCGGGTTCATGCCCCATGGCACGTGGGACTGAGGGCGAGGGCACAGGCTTGGTAGTCAGCACCAGGTACTGTGTGGCCTTTGGTAAGTAACGTGTCCTCCTGGTGCCTCAGTTTCCTAATCTATAAAATGGGAGTCACAGTGTTGAGGTGAAGACTGAGTGTCCAACCCAGGCCAAATCCACAGCGTCTGTCCCACCCGCTCACAGAGGGACATGGACAGGAGAGGGGAGAGTGCTGAGGCCTGACACAGGAGCTCGATCCTTCCACTGGAAGTTAAAGAGCCAGCAGGTGATTGCAGGGGGAGTGTCTGGGATTTCTGTCAGCTCGTTGGGTATGCGGGGGTCACTGAAAGCCTACACTCATGGGCAGAGCAGCGGAACAAACAGATAATGAGGAGACGTTACAGGACTGGCATTTGGTCAGATGAGGGCAGTGTGGGGGTGAGGACTGGGCTCCGGGGGATTGAGAAGAGGAGCCTCAGTGCTAAGAGGAGGTGTATGTGTTTCCAACGGCTGTATAACAAACTCACAAACTCAGAGGCTTAAAACAACACACCTATATCATCTCCGTTCCCTAAGGTCTGAAGTCCAGGGACAGCAAAGCTGGGTCCTCTCCTCAGGCTGTCATGAGGCCAGTGTGGGCATCAGCCGCACTTGGTTCTCTTCTGGAACTCCCAAGCCTGCTCAGGGTGTTTGTTGCAATTGCAGGGTTGAGGTCCCCACTTCCTTGTGAGCCACAAGCCCATGGCCATTCTCAGCTGCCAGAGACCACCCATGGCTCCTTGCCCTTGACCCCCATAGACTTCACAATGTCGCTGTTTGGTTCCCTCCAGGACAGCAGGAGTGTGTCTCTCGACTTCTGTCTCCAGCAACTAGACTCCCTTTGTAAGAGCTCACTAATTAGGGCAGGCCCACCGAGCAGAGTCTCCTGTTTGATGAACTCAGATGATTAGGAGCCTTGATCACATCTGCGGATGTCCCTTTTACCACACACAGCAGAGTAAAACCACAGCGGTGATATCTCACCTGAACTACAGGTTCCATCCATGCTCAAGAGGACCTTATAGAAGGGTGAGGGTCATTAAGGGTCATTTTATTCTTCTGCCTGTCACAAGAGGAAAGATAAGTTTGGGGAGATGAGGACAGGTCACAGCCACAGTATCCACAAGATGTCAAAATGGAGGTGTTGCAAGTACAGTCAGATGGACCGTCCTGGAATTCAGGCTCTTGGTGCAGATCCAGAAGCTATCAACGCTGATCATGGCAACAAAACCAGGAATGAACAAGGGCAGATAATGTCAGCCTTACGGTCAATTATAGCGTGTAGAGAAGAGCAGTCGAGGACAGAGCCCTGGGGAGCATGAGCATCTGGGAACAATGAAGGAGTAGGAGAAAAGGAATTGTAATGGAGGCCACAGAGGTGAGAACAGTTCCAAGGAAACCCAGTGATCCAGGAACCTGCAGGGAGCTGAGTTTTCCTGGACTTTACGCACAGGAAGGCATGATCGTGTATATAACCCTAAAGGACGCTACAAACAAAACCAAAAACTCTTGGAGTCAATCAATGAGTTTCAAGTTTAGTAAGGTCATAGGACACAAGGTCAACACACAAAAATAAAATGTCTATATGATAGAAACAAACAACTGGAAACCAAATTTAAAGCACAATATCATTTATAGTTGCTCTAAAAAATAAAATGCATAAGCATAAATGTAGCCAAAAATATCTAGACTCGGTGTGCTGAAAATGCAAAATGCTAATGAAGGAAACCAAAGAAGATCTATATAAATAGAGGGATACACTATATTCATGGATTGAAAAACTCAATAGAGCTAACATGTCAGTTCTCCCAAATTGATCTACAGTGAAAGAAATTCCCACAAAATCCAAGCAGGATTCTCTGTAGATATAGACAAACTGATTGTAAAATTTATATAGAAAGATAAAGAAACTAAAATAGTCACAGCCATTTTGAAAAATAATATAGTTAAATGAATAACATTACCTGATGTGGAG
Source organism: Prionailurus bengalensis (assembly GCF_016509475.1). Taxonomy (NCBI): domain Eukaryota; kingdom Metazoa; phylum Chordata; class Mammalia; order Carnivora; family Felidae; genus Prionailurus; species Prionailurus bengalensis. Next base: position 114,772,003 of record NC_057346.1, read on the forward strand.
ACTTACTATATAGCTACAAAAAACCAAGACAGTGTGTGGCATCCAAAAAGGAAAGGCACATAGTTAAATGTAACAAAATAGAGAGTAGGGTGTCACAAATAGAGGATAAGAGAACAGAATGTAACAGAGAACAAATGTAACAGAGCAGAATATAACAGAAATATAACAGAGAAAAGAATGTAACAGATAGAAAACAGAAGGTAACAGAACAGAATGTAACAGAGCAGAATGTAACAGATAGAGAACAGAAGGTAACAGATAGAGAACAGAAGGTAATGGAATCCAGAATCCAGAAACAGACCCATACAAGTAAGACCAGCTGGGTTTTGACAAAATACAAAAGGAATTCAATGGTAGAAGACTTCAAAAATAGCGTTGGGATAATTGGACATTTGTAGAGGAGAAAAGGAATTTTGACCTAAACCTCATATTTTATTAAATATTAACTCAAAACATATCACAGCATGTAAACCATAAAGCTATAAAATGCCCAGAAGAAAACAGAAAAATCCTCATGACCTAGGGTTTGACCAACAAGGCATTCTTAGATATAGCACCAAGACACAGTCCACAAAAGAGAAACCAGATGAATCAGACTTCATCAAAGTTAGAAGTGCTGCTCATGGAAGTCCCGCTAAGAGAGGGGAAAAAACAAGCACAGAGAGAAAACATTTGGAAATCACAAGTGGAACCAACGGTTTGGCTACAAAATACGCAAGGAACTCTCCAAATGTAACAGCGGAAAAAACACTCTACTAGAAAATGGGTAAGAGGTGGGACAAGGTTTTCCCGATTCTCCCCCTAGAGACTCCCTTGTGGTCCTAACGCCTCGATTTGGGATCTGGCCTCCAGAAGTGAGAGAGAATGAGCTCTCTTGTTTCACACCAACCAGTGTAGTATGATTAGTAACAGCAGCCGTACCCACTTGCCTAACACCCACACGGAGACATCGTGGCTCTGGGCCCCAGCCTGGAGGCCTGGGTGGAGCACCAGGCGTGGAGTTGTCTCCTCTTCCCCCAGAGCTGTCCGAACAGCTCTCTGCTTTGGGCAGGAAACGTGCTGTGTGTGTGCTGTGCACCCACTGACCACAAGAGGCCACTGCATACTTGCAATAGGAACTGAAGCCTTTCCTTCATAGGATTTTCTCTCAGCTTGAATTAAGCGGCCCCACATGGCAGGTGGCTACCAGAGGACAGCTCAGAACGGGCCTCAGCTGCTGACACGTCCCCTCCCCAGCAATGGGTCTTACCTCCTGCACAACTTGCTTCACAGAATCCAGGAAGGGGTTCCCACGTTTGGAGTCTGCAGGGATGTCCTCAGGCCACACAGGCTGCAGAGCCAGGCAAACGTACCCATCTGTGGGAGGAACAAGGTCAAGTATCCGGGGTCTCACGCATGTCCTTCACATTCCTCTTGACTCTGTAATTTAAAGAAATAGACATTCTGGCTTCTGTCTGTTGCCTCAGATTGCAGATTTTCCAAAGGCCATGAGACCCTTGAAGCAGGTGTCGTGTGGTTCCTGACCCCCTGGCCCTGCCCTCAGCCTGCCTAAGACAGGTGGCGTGCATGCACAGGTTGGTCACAGGAGTGGGTGGGCACAATATGATGTTGACCTCGCAAAGGGAGCTCGAGGAGGGGAGGAAAGCAGGAAGGGAACGGGACGCATCTAATCAGACACCAGAATGAAGAACCACAGTGATGGGGGTGTGGGGGTACTTATTTAGGGATTTCATGGTATAGTTCCTGCCTTGACACACAAATCAGAGGGATCCGGAACAGTTGCCAGCCAAACATAGATGCCATAGAGCAAGGCCCAACTCTTAGTGGTAAAGGGTCTCTAGGATTTAGGGGAACCCCTGTCTGCCACTCCCCTGCCACTCACACTGGAGTCAGAGGTCAGACAGACAAGAGGATAAGTTTTGGGGGTGGAGTAAATTCAGGATACTGAAGCCAGGAGTTTGTCCTATCTGTAAGAGCCCGGGTCAGGCCAGAGCCCAGCACGGGGGTGCAGGGGTCAGGACCCCGCGGAGACTGCAGACTGACAAAGGCAAAGGAGAAATACAGTTCCCCGAGAAAAGGCGAGAGGGACCTCATCCCACCAACTGAATGACGTCTGTCTTCTATGGCCGTGGGACTGGGTCCTTGTCAGCCTGTAGCCCACAGGCCGAAAGATAAAGGCTCCAGAAGTGAGCTTCAGGAGAGGATGCGTGAAAAGGAGCTGGTTCGGGTAAACCACAAGAAGACAGGTTTCACCAAACATTGAGAAACCCAAGGTCTGGGTTCAGAGCCTCAGGTCTTTTGCACTAGCAGCAGACAGGGACACAGCAGCTGGACTGGCAGCAGCCACAGGAGCCACAGGAGCCACAGCCCCCCTTGAAGCCCCCACACGAGCCGCCGCTGGAACAGGCACAGGCTGGCACACAGCAGCACACGGGCACACAGCAGCTGGAGTTGCAGCCCCCACAGCTGGAGCCACAGCCTCCAGAACAGCCACAGCAGCCCATGGTTCTGGTGGGTTTGGGGCGGAGTCGGTCAGAGACCCAGGTGCAGAGGGGAGGTGTTCAGGTGTGGAGCCTCCTGGGCCGGGGGCTTTACGTATCCACCGGGGTCAGCTGAGATGCTGGACAGTCACTTCCTTATTTCCACTCATGTTCTCTCCCTGGGGAAACTGTGTGTCATTTAAAAATAACACAAATATTGCTTTATGCATGTGACACACCTCCTCCTGGTGCAATGTTCCCCCTCCAAACCTTCAAGTCAGAGTCAGCTTCACTCCTGAGATCCTTTGGGAATGAGGCCAGATTGGTCTCCTCCTGCCCACCTGCCTTGTCTTCTGTCTCTATTCCAGAAGGGCTCGCCGTAGAGTTTTTTAGTGGTTTCTTTGTTTTATGGAGACCTTTGTAAAGCTTGGGCTCTCCCAGTTCCTGATCCTACTCAAGCACGATCAAAGGCTGTGTCCTCCAGTCTGTCTGGGAGCAGAAGCTACAGAGACATTTCTCTGTTCTGTCCCTTGTCCAGTGTTCAGGAATCCAAGGCTTTCTCAGGTTCCCGGTCACTGGGCCTCCCTGGAGCATCTCTCATGTCTGTGACCTTGTGACACAGGTGCTGCTTCTTCTCTTCAGAGGGTTCACTGTCCTCCAGTGTCTCCCCCCACAGGGCCCTGTCCTCGGCCCCTCTTGGGGTTCACTGTCCTCCAGTGTCTCCCACACGCAGGGCCCTGTCCTCAGCCCCTCTTGGGGTTCACTGTCCTCCAGTGTCCCCCCCCCCCGCCCAGAGCCCTGTCCTCGGCCCCTCTTGGGGCTCACCATCCTCCAGTGTTGCCCCCCACAGGGCCCTATCCTCAGCCCCTCTTGGGGCTCACTGTCCTCCAATGTCTCCCCCCAACAGGGCCCTGTCCTCGGCCCCTCTTGGGGTTCACTGTCCTTCAGTGTCTCACCCCCCAGAGCCCTGTCCTCATTCCCTCTTGGGGTTCACTGTCTTCCAGTGTCCACCCCTCCAACTGGGTCCTGTCCTCGGCCCCTCTTGGGGTTCACCATCCTACAGTGTTGCCCCCCACAGGGCCTATCCTCAGCCCCTCTTGGGGTTCACTGTCCTCCAGTGTCTCCCACACGCAGGGCCCTGTCCTCATTCCCTCTTGGGGTTCATTGTCCTCCAGTGTCTCCCCCCCACTGGGTCCTGTCCTCGGCCCCTCTTGGGGTTCACTGTCCTTCAGGGTCTCACCCCCCAGAGCCCTGTCCTCGTTCCTTCTTGGGGTTCACTGTCCTCCCGTATCTCCCCCCCAGAGCCCTGTCCTCGGCCCCTCTTGGGGTTCACTGTCCTCCAGTGTTCCCCCCCCCATCAGGACCCTGTCCTCAGCCCCTTTGCCAGCTCTTGGGGTCCTGGGGAACCTCCTTCCTCCTTGTGCTGCCCCTGTTCCCTGTGCCCAGGGACGGATCTCCCTCTCAGTCCTGAGCCCTAAAGACCCAGGGGCTTACCTTAGTTCTTCTCCCATGTCCTAGAGTTTCCTTCCTTTTCTGCAAATTTTCACTGTGGAAAAACACACATAACAGGAAGTTAGCCGTCTCCACCACTTTCGAGTGCACAGCTCAGTGGCACCACACCACGTACAACCATCACCACATCCATCTTCAGAATTCGTTTCACAAAACGAGACTCTGTCCCCATGAAACACTAACCCCCTCCCCTCCCCAGCCTCAGTGTCCACCATCTACTGTCCGTCTCTACGAATGTGACTCCTCCAGGGACCTCATATGAGGGGATCACACAATATTTGTCCTTTGGTGTCTGGCTTATTTCACTCAGCACCAGGTCCCTGAGATTCATCCATGTTGTAGCAGGGGTCAGGATTTCCTTCCTCCTCGTGGCTGAGTGACAGTCCCCTGCGTGGATGGGCCACGGTTTGCTCATCCATTCACCCATCCACGGACACTTGTGTCCACCCATTCATTAGCTGCTGTGAACATGGGTGCATGTTCACACGCACGTCTCTTTGAAACCCTGATCTCAGTTCTCTGGGGGGGGATGTGGCCACACATGGGGCTGCTGAGGCATGTGGTGATTCTATTTGTAACTTTTTCAGAAACTGGCACACCGTCCTCAATGCGGCTGTGCCAGCACTCATTCCCAGCGTTCACACCCTCGCCAGCGTTCATTCCCAGCATTCCCACCCTCGCAAGCATTCATTTCCAGCTTTCACACCCTCGCCAGCATTCATTCCCAGCATTTTCACCCTCACTGGCATTCATTCCCAGCATTCACATCCACACCCATGTTCATCCCCAGCGTTCACACCCTCACCAGCATTCATTCCCAGAGTTCACACCCTCACCAGCAGGTGGCATTCTCTATTTCTCTGATAGTCATCATCCTTCTGGGTGTGAGGGGCCACGTTTTCTTCCTTAAGGAATTATAGATAGGGGGGTCTCTCTCAGCACCCAGCCACTTTCTGGCCACCCCGTACATGGTGACCCCCCGCCCCGCGAGGATGTGTTTCCCAGGGTGTTCCCACCCTGGCATTTGGCGTGCTGCTCCTGAGAACTCGAAGATCCGTGGGAAGAGTTGGCATATGGTTGAGGGGCCTGAACCTGGGGGCCCTGCAGGAGTCTGGTCTGTTCAACAGCTCGCTTGCACCCCTTAACAACCTCTTAGCCAGTCAGCTGGCCTCTCCATTCTCTGTCCATCCAATGGGCATGAGCACGCCTGCGGGGGTGCTCTTCTCCCCTGGAGTTTGGTGAATTTACCTTTCTTTATGATCCTGACTCTCCAGTGGGTTTTACAACAATGAGCTTTTGTAGTTTGACTCATTTCAATCGAGGAGAGCAATGTTCTCTTGGGCTGTTCTCCCTCCGAATGAGAGTGGAGCTGCCACCATCTGTCTCTCACACACAGCAGAAGTTAGATTACAGATGAGAAAAGGAATACACACATCGAAAAGAAAAGACTATGAAAAACATAATGCTTACTAAAAGAAAAAGCAAATTGCCAACACCCTGTGGACATGTAGCAAAGACGAGATGTAGCCTCTTGCTAACCATTATCAGAGGTTGGACCACTCCTTCTGCAGCAGGGCGACTATTCATCCTGGTCCAGGACATATACCTCTAAAGAGAACTTGATCCTGGGGCACCTGGGTGGTCCAGTCGGGTGAGCATCTGACTCTTGATTTCAGCTTAGGTCATGATCTCATGGCTTGTGGGTTCAAGCCCTGCATCGGACTCTGTGCTGACAGCATGGAGCCTGCTTGGGATCCTCTCTCTCCCTCTCTCTCTGCTCCTCCCCTGCTCTCTCTAAATAAATAGATAAATAAATAAATAAGTAAACAAACAAAGTTTAAAAATAAAGAGAAACTGGTTCTTAAAATATCAGTGTATACATTAAAGGGCTGTTTGGACTCAAATAAACTTAGGTTTTGTAAGCCCAGAAAGCAGCACACAGACAGAAGACAGAACAAGTGAGAATAATGATGGGGTGAGATGGTCTGATACATGTGTAAGCAGAGTTGCAAAAGGAGACAGAGAATGGAGAAGAGGAAGGGCCTGAAGAAATATCTAGAACAAACAAATAAGTCCTCAACTCAATCATAAGACCACAAACAACCCAACTTAGAATGGACAATACATATACATGGATATTTTCCCAAAGAGGATGTAGAATGGATAATACCACAGAAGAGATGTTCACCATTGCTGGTCATTTCAGAAATGAAAATTAAGACCAGACAGCATCTCCACCCACGAGAGTGGCTGTAATCCAGAAGAAAGGCAGTAGGAAGTGTCAGCGAGGATGCCGAACAACACAAGCCTCACGCGTTGCTGGTGGGAATATGGTACGGCATAGCTGATTGGGAAAGTAATTTCTGTAAGTTCTGGAACAGGTAAACATACCTTTACCATAAGACCCATCAATTCCAGTCCTAAGTATCTACTCGGAAGAGATGAAAACACACAGCCCTCCAAAGACCTGCACAGAAATGTTCAAGGCAGCTTTATCCACAATAGCCAAAAAGTGGAAACAACTCAAATGTTCACCAACTAGTGATGAATAAACAAAATGTGGCAATCCACAAAGGAATACTCTTCAGCAAGGAAAATAAGTGGGGTATTGATAACACAGCTACAAATGCAACTCAATATTCCACTCAGTGAAAGAAGCCAGACATAGAGACCACATAGGATTCCACTGATGCAAAATGTCCAGAGAAGATGACTAAATAAATAAATAAATAAATAAGGAGAGAGGAAACCCCTCCATGAGGGAAATAAGGAAAGATTTGAACAAGAGTAAATACTTACCATGATCTCCTTGCATAGGAAGATTTTCCAGCAAAAAGATATCAGTTATTCCTAAATTAATCTTTACATTTACTTCAATCCAAATAAAAGCGCCAACAGGATTCCTTTTTGCAATGAACCCAACTGACTGTAAAGTTTATGTGTGTGTGTGGGGGGGGATCAGTGGTGGTTGATATTCAGTCACGGGGGACAGAATATACATCTACTTACGTTCCGTCCTGAATGCCTTCTGACATATAATAACGAGTAGGCAGAACTCCTCAGCTAAGAGAAGGAAAGACAACACAACAGTCAGGACGTATTGGAAACTGGAGAGCAGAGAGACTATTACAGACTCACTTCACAGTTAAGGGTGAGCTAGAGCTCAAGCCCCAGAGGATCCAAAGCTGAAAGGAAGAATCGCCACTGGGGCCAAAGTCATGTAGGGACTCAATTACGGGGACCTCTGAGGCTGGGAACAGGGGCAGGTGTGACTAAAACCAGGCAGATTGGTTGAAAGTCTATACAGGAAGGAGTTAGATGTTTAGATCATCTTCCCACTCATAGGGAAACTGAGGTAGGGAAACCATGGGACAGGGCGCAGGCTGAGTCCAAGAGTGCCACACTGAGGTCGTGGGGATAGAGGGAAGTACGGACACAAATATGAGACTCCAGCCTCTTCCCTACTCACTTCTGAGGACCCCGGGGGCTGGTCACAGCTTCCAGGAAAGACAGTGAGTGAATCCTCTACAGAAAAACAGAGTGGCCCAAGGTAGGGAGACATGTTGGGGGAAATGTTCTCCCAAAGGTCAAGAGGCAAAGCCAAGGATCACCAGACTGGAGGAGCAAGGCACCCCAGGGCACACGGGGAACCTGGCACATCTCCATCTGGCACAGCAGGATGACCCCTTGCCGATAGGTCACATGCAGTGTCCCTCCCGCCCCCTCCCTACCCTGCAGGTATTGGTGCCAGCCAGACATGGGCTGCCCCCTCCCCTGCCCAGAGCTTCTTGGGCACATCCTCCCTCTAGAGCTGACTCTTTAGGATGCTGCTGGTAGGTCCCACAGAATCTGTGGACATGTGACAAGTATGGTCAGCCACTGCTTTGGGACTATGTAGCTTCTTCACACAGACTCTTGGAATTCTCAAATACACAAACTGGAAAAAAGGGGTGGGGGGAGGAGAAAATTATTCAAGGAGTAAAAGAAGAATTCAAAATTGTATGAAGAGTATCTTCAAGTAGATAAGATGATATTTCCAATAGACCTGAGGCACTGAACAACAGTGAGCTACACAAAAGGGAAACACAAAGACTGAAAGAGAATTCTCACAAATTTAAAGTCCAACAGCAAGAAAAATGACTCAGGAGAGACTGAGAGCTAGTCTTGAATAGAAATTCCAGAAAACAGGACCAAGAGGCAGAGATGAATCGTGGAAGAATAAGATAGGGGGTTGGAGCCCCCACTGAGGAGGCCTCAGACAAGGAAACACAACCAGACAAAGCAAGGAGATGTGGAGACGCAGAACAGCATGTTAACAAAGATCTCATTTGGGAACATTCTGGTATTGAAAGGCCTCTGTTTCCACACCCAGGAGGAGCACCACACTATCAGCACAACAGGTGGGAGAAAAGAAAAAAAGGCCCAGAGCCTGGGCACACAAGGTGAGATTTCAGAATAAAGATCTAAAGCTTCCAGAGAGGAGAACACACAGATTGCACACACATACGTGAGAATGAGTGTGCAAATTCTCAACAGTCTCTCTAAGAGCCAGACAGAAATACAGCAATTTCATCCATATTTGGGGGGAAATTTTCTAATCCAGAATTGTATATGTAGCCAAACTATCAATCAGGTTTAAAGTGAGAATTATGATTCTCTTTAAGAAATGTAAATTTTCAAAAGATGTCACATAGATTGCTTTCTTCCTCAAGAAACTGCTGGGGGATGGGCACCATGGAGACAAGAATTTAAACAAAAATAAGTCCATGTGATCGAAGCAGCAGGAGATGGAGTGTCGTGAGCACGGAGGGAATCTCCAGAAGTAGGAAGACCATCCCCAGGCATCATCCCCAGGAAACACAGCAGAAATCAGGGGATGCCCAGAGAGCCAGAAGGGGGTTGACGGATAAGAATATGTACACTGGGCCAGAAGACACTGGCCAGGGGGGCACCAGGGGAGTTTAAGGAAAGCAAGACCCTCTGTCATTGTCCAGAACCCACAGACACCACTTGAAAAGGAATACCAATGGATGTAAAAACAGTCATGTTTTTCAAGAACAATGGTTGAGGTACTAACAGCTAAAACATTTGAGAATGTCAGAACCACAGAATGCTGTTTATTAAGGTCTGTGTTTGTTGGATTCCAACAGATTCCTCATACCACTTAGAAAAAAAGAAGATCAAAAGAAAAGAAGGAAGGAGGGAGGAAGCTGTGGGCACAGGAAGGCTGATTTACACGGAGACATGATGTAAGGCTGCAAGGTCAGTGGAGCCACACGGATAGAGAGAACTCGGATAGAACAGAACACAAAGTTCAGGGGTGTGAAATCTAAAAAAGCCAAGAGAATCCACAGGTGGATCAGAGCCCACGTTGAATGTACAACGTCAGTCAACACACATGACACAGAATTATTGAAAACAATCAGTAAAATACTAAACAGGAAAAAGTGTGACACAATTATAAACTTTCTAACATCTGCTATTAGAAAATGGCCAAATACGTACCTTGCCAGAGAAAAGAAACAATCAAAGAGAAGTGAACACATGCTCAGGTACAGAGAGGGATCCAGGCCCACGATACCAACACCTGAACACCTCCCATCGGCACCTACATTTCTGAAAACACAAAAAAAACTGACCAGAAAGACGGGTACCTGTGGTGGGCTAAGGACTGCAACTCAAAATGTGTGGGCTGATGATCTGGCTGTGGGGTATCAAAGGAAGGATTTGGCTCTTCTGGGACCCAATGGGGTTCTGACTCCTGTGGCTGCTGCCAGGCCAGCTGCTGCAAGGCGTGTTGCTGCCAGTCCAGCGGCTGCCAGTCTTGCTGCGCAAGCCCTGCTGCTGCTCTTCCGGCTGTGGGTCCTCCTGCAGCCAATCCAGCTGCTGTGTCCCCGTTTGCTGCCAGTGCAAGGTCTGAGGCTCTGGCTGATGGCCTCAGGGAACTCCGAAAGACCTGTGCTTGCCCTCAAGTGACTATAGGTACATCCTGGTTACACCCCCCCCAAAAAAAAACACACACACAAAGCCCGCTCCCCAAACACTTCCTCTCCACTTGCTGGATCCCTCCAGTGTCTTGGCTTAGACTTTGCCCCCAGCCCTTGTGGCAAAGCAATGGACTAGTCCCATACACATTCCCTACAAAGGCGATCCCATCCTGCAGGCCCTTTGGCCTCTCCTACTGCCATGCCTTCATGCCTGAGCCACACTACCTGGGGAAGGCCCACAGGGCCAGCACGGGGCCCAGATCCCCCTCTCTCATCATTCTCTGTGTCAAAGCACCACATCCTTGCTCTCCTCTGCTTGCCAGGAGCTTGATGGCATTGGCATCGCAATGTCTCCTGGAAGCTGCCTCACTAACACAGGTGTGTTAAGATCCAATGGGTCTTGGTGCACCACCCCCATGAGTGGTAAATAAACTCTCCCCCCATAAGTCTTGGTCTTCGTGTGGCGGTTTCCTTCCATCCGCGGTCTCACTTGCAAAACACACCGTGTGTCCCTCATCTCACTTCTCAAGGCACCACTGCTCCCCACATCTTCACTGCTGTCACTCCACTGTTGGCTCACTGCTCACTGCACATACGTTTGTGGAATTAAATCAGGAACGACTCACTACACGCATGGAGGAATGAGTCAATAAGTCAGGAAGAGACGACTGAATGTAAAAGAGGCGTTCTTATCAGGCTTAAGGGAGCCCAGACTGCTGAGCCTCCATGGGATTCAGACTTTGTTGGAATCGTGGAGGCTGCTCCTTCCCCATGCCAGGATCTGCTTCGCAAGGCATCCCATGAGTGGTGTCTGCGCCCATCCAGGCCGCAGAGCAGGAGCCAAGCCTAGAGAGAGGGCAGTGACTTCAAAATGGGCTGTGTTCCTCAGGTGTTCCGGATGACAAAAGGAGAAACGGTGCCGTTTTCAGACACCAGAGGCAGGGTGTCTCGGCACAGACTGACGAGCACTCTTTACATCTCTGGGCTCACGGTTCCACACAGGATGGAACAGAAGGCGACGTCCTCGACCCGATCAAAGGATCTACCAAACAGCCACAGCTGCCACCACACGTCCCACTGAAAGCCTGGAATTTCCTTTGAAGGTCAGGGACAGGAAAGGATGTCCACATTCACCACATCTACTCAACATTGCACTCAAGGTCTACCCAGGGTAATAAGGCAAGACAAGGACGTAAAAGGCATCCATGTGGGAAACGAAGAAGGAAAAGTATGTCTCTTCACAGAACACATAATCTTGCACAAACAAAAGAACCTAAGACGTGCACGCACACGCGCGCGTGCGCGCACACACACACACACATGCAAACCACAATCATAAATCAACTCAGTGGGTTGCACGATCCGTCCGCAATATACAACAATCAGCTGTAGTTCTAGACACGAGCAACGAAGAATCATCATTGAAATTCAGAAACAATGTCCTCAAAAAGAACAAATACTTAAGAATATACTTGAAGGGGCACCTGGGGGGCTCAGTCAGTCTAGCGTCCCACTCTTGATTTTTGCTCAAGCTGTGACGCTCAAGTTGTGAGTTGGATCCTCCAGTCGGGATCCATGCTGACAGTATCGAGCCTGCATGCGATTCTCTCTCTCTCTCCATCTCCCTCCCTCCCTCTCCCTCTCTCTCCCTCTCTCTCTCTCTCTCTCTCTCTCTCTCTCTCTGTCTGTCTCACTCAAAATAATTTAATAATTACACTTTAAGGAAAAAGAATGAACGGAACAAAAAATGTGCAAGACTGACATCCTGAAGACTGCAAAACAGCACTGAAAGAGGGTACAGAAGAGTACATTAAATACAAAGGCATCCAACGTTCATGGATCAGAAGACAGAATATGGTGAAAATGACAACACTGCAAAACATGATCTGCAGATTGAATGCAACCCCTCTCAAAATCCAATGTTGCTTTTCGCAGAAATTGACCATCTGACCCTAACTTTCCTATGACGATGAATGCGGAAATGAATGGAAGGGATGTCGGGTAACGAAAACAAGCTTGCCAAAGAAACTCAACGGTGGGGGACTCACACATCCCAATGGCAATGGGTGCTGCACGCCTACAGCGATGGAAGCACTGTGGTGCTGCCAGAAGGATAGACTCACAGATCAGTGCCATAGAATGGACAGTATGAAGAGGAGCCCTTGAACTTATGTTCCACTGACTTTCACCCAGAGTGCCAAAACAATCAGTGCAGGAGTCTTTTCCATAACGAGTGCTGACACACCTAGAAATCCACTTTCAAAAGAATGAAGTTGCATCTTTACATCCCATCGTATAAGAAAACCACATCAACAACAACAACAACAAACAACAAGAACAACACATACAACAACAAGAACAACAAAATTCCTTCTATCTAGATCAAGCATTTTAGCATAAAAGTTAAAACGACGCACTATCAAACTCTCAGGAGACATCCTGGGTTACGTCTTTGAGACCTTGTCTCGGCAATGGCTCTGAGATACGACAGAGAAAGCACAGGAAGAAAAACTCAGGAAAATTGGGTGCCATCAAAATGTAACACTGTTACATAGGCAAAACTCTCACTCCTCGAAATCAACCAGTCAATCCAGCAACCAATCAATGAATAAGAATGAACCCCCCCCCCCGCACACACACACACACACACACACACACACACACACACAAAAGAAAAAACAACTGAGCACTGGAGCACTGGATCTGGATAGACATTGGTCCAAGAAGGTACACGGTTGGCGAATAAGCCAATGAGAAGATGCTCAACGTTATTAGGAATCAGGGAAATGCAGATGAGAACCACAAGGCGATCCCCGTGCCTAGGATGGCTAGGATCCAAAAGACAGACAATAAGACGTGCTGGGGAAGGTGTGGAGAAACCAGAGCCCCGCGCGTTGCCGATGGGACTCAAATGGAGGCAACTGCTTTGCAAAAGAGGTTGACAGCTCCCCACGTGTTAAGTAGAGATTCCATGCCACTCAGAAATTGCACTGCTAGATATACGCCCAAGAGAAGAGAGAACGTACAGCATGCAAAAATTCGTGTGCTAAGTCACGTAGTAGCATTCTTCACAAAGGCCGCCACGGGGAAATAACCAAATGTCCGTCAACTGATGCGTGGGTAAACAAACTGGTCTATCCACGGGATGGGATCTTACTTAGCTCGTTTTCAAAGGCTATAAAGCTCTGATACATGCTAATCAAACAAAGAAACAAACAAAAACGTTGAAAACGGTATGCTAAGTGAAAGGAGTCACACGCAAAAGGCCACATACTATACGACCCCATTTCTCTGACAGTGTCCACAAAGCCATCTACACTAGCAATGAAGAATCATTCTAGATCAGTATGTTCTGGGGGCTGGGTGGGAAGGGACGAATGGATACCACGTGCTCGCGTTATGGAGTTGTGTTTGGGGGGCCATGAACATGTTCTGGAACGAGTCAGAAGTGATGCTTGTATCACTTTGCAAATCGACCAAACACCACTCAATTGCACACGTCAAAGGCTGAATTTTATCACATACGGAGTAGGTCTCCATTCTCAAATTCATGTGACGTGACGTTGTTTTGGCATCCTCTTCTATGGGGAAGAAACTCGTCCACGGTTAAGAATCTTCCCAAACCACCTTGGGATTTCCATCGAAGGTGCGCCTTTTAGTCATGGACTGCAGATGCCCATTTCAAGGCAAACGTCATGAACCACCCTAAGGAATATTCAAGACGGCACCAAAGTATTTCCCAGAAGCTGACATGTAATATATTCTACGGCTGTATTTCTTTGGTCCGTGGACATGACATGCTAGAAGAAGGTTTCATTGTGATAGGATGTGAAAGCGTCTTCAGGAGGGAAACCATGCCTGCAGAGCATGGGAGGAGCTTGGAGGTGGCCACGCCCCTCCACTCACCAAGAAAAGGCTCAACTGAAAAAACCAGCAGCCCTTGACCAGCAGATCCACCAAAGAACCCAGGTCACAGGGCATCCTGCTGCATGCCCCCCCACGCCCCGCCCTGTGTTGGAGAGACAGAGGGGCAGAGACAGAGAATCACAACTTACAGAAACAGAGGGTAAGTAAGCCAACCTCAGTGCAGACATGCCCGAGAGCTAACATCTCCAGGGGGACACACTCCAAAACTCCCCTCACGCTTTGGGCCAGAGGGAGCATGGAAGGAGACAGGTAGAATTATGCCAGAGCACGTCCCCACCTTCGTGAGGTCTGCCCTCAGGACACATGGTTTGACCAAGCCCAACGTTGCTGGGGTTTTATCAGAGCCCAGTGACCTGGAGGGGAGGAAATACTCAGCTCCAGTCCCACGCTGATTCATGACCACCTGGCGGCAGGGTGGCAGCCCGGCTGGCGGCGGGGGCGTGGTGGGGACCGACTGAGGCCGCCTAGTAAAGGTTGCAGGCCAGGTCACTAAAAGACGAAGAACATCCCCTCACCCCCAGCCCTTATTAACACACCCCTCCAGGCCTAGGTACCACCATTCCTCTTCCCCGGTGCATCACGTCCCGCTTTCGACATCAAAGTACAAGGCATACTAAAAGACAAAGAGCTCAGCTGGGAGACACAGAGCGGGCATCACAGCCGGACCCGGGCACGGCAGGGACTTTGAAATGATCAGACGAGGAAGTTAAAATAAATATGATTGACACGCTGAGCCTCTCAGGACACCTCCGAGAGGAAACGGGTGACGGAAGCAGCGACAGGAAATCCTACCAAAGATTCCCAGAAAGGGCTAGAGATCAAAGGCACTGTGACAAAGGCGAAGAAAGGCTTTGATGGACCCATCAGCTGACCGGACACGGTGTGCACGCACTCCGTGAACTCAGGCAGGTCAATGGAAACTTCCCAAGCCGGAAGGACAGAAAAATGCCGGGGGTGGGGACGGGGGGGGGGCGGGACAAGGTGGGGAAGGAAAGGAACACGCCCAACCGAGACCTAGACACAAAACATAGAAACCAAAGCTATCGACTTTGCACGTGTGGTTTAAATTGGAAGGGAATTTGTCAAACTAATAAAGGCGGTGGCATAGATAGTTAAGCCTAAGAGCCTGCAGGGCATTTCTCTTCGCGTTGCTCAGACTTGAGCCCTGCGTCCCTTTGGCAGGGAGTCTTAGCTTTGTCGTATTCGTTTGATTTTATCTTTCCGAAGAGGGGGCTATCAGCCTCCACAAGACACATTTATGCCACGTAGGTGTAAGCCGCCCTTGGAACGATGTACAGCCAAGTGTTTTCAACTGTCACGCGAGCAAATGGAATATTGATATCAAACCCGCAAGCCATCCAAATCTTCCGGGGCAGAAACCATTGTTCTCACGCGTGGTTCCCTGGTCCACGCGTTGAGGGCTGTCATGGCGGGCGAGGCCAGGGCGAGCCACCAGACCCCAAGGAGACAGGCTAGGAACGGTGGGTTGCGCTACACTCCTGAGGGACTCTACGGAGAGCATCGGCGTCAAGGACCTGAAAGACGCACGGCCGGTGATTCCTACCACATCCTCCTCACTCTTTTCCCTGCTGACCCGCTAGCAAAATGGTTCTTCTCTCCAGTCGCCGGGACCTCATGCGCCGCTGGCCTGAAGCTCTTGGTTGCGGAGGGAGAAAGGCTTCCAGCACGGACACACAACCATTCCGCTGGACTGGAGTGGAGGCGGCCACCCGGCCACTTTGGGCTCCTCGTGCCTCGGGGTCTACAGGCAAACAAGGGGCGTCGTACTGATAGCACGGATGGATCCTGATGCCCACAGTGCAATCGGGCGGCTCCGCTCCATAGAAGGAAGGCAGGGCACCTCGGGAGCACAGGAGCTGGCTCGAGGCATCTCTCAGCACCACCCTGCCCCGCGATTTCAGTCAAAGCAGAACTCCCACGAGGCCATTCAAGGAGGACCCTGAGTAGCCCGGGCTCCGCCATCAGGGTCCCAGCCCAGAACCGTGGGCGCCACCTGCTCCCAATGCCCATAAGCACCTCCTGCCCGGAGATGGACAGGAAGGGCCCTGCCCACTGCCCACCGCCACGGTGGCTTTCTGCTTCCCACACTCTCCACACCCTGAGCCCACCGGTCATGTGCTCTTTGGAATCATGCCAAGACTGTTGAGGGTCTCGAATCGGGTCAGGGTGGGACCACCAGGGCTCCGAGGCGCTGCTTCCGTCTCCCTGCAAACTCTGAAACACAAGCCCGTCAGGTGATGCAAGTCGGGCGCTGGGGAAAAGGCCAAACCCACCAAAGACGTTCTGGTCAATACAATCACATGGTCATGATGAAATTCTGAAAAATACTCATCCTTTGTCCGCTGCAAAGTGGCACAAACAGGAACCAGGAAGTGACAGTGTGTCAGCCTCTCACCTGACCCTGGCAGGTATATACAGGGCCCCCGGCCCAGGAGGCTCCACACCTGAACACCTCCCCTCTGCACCTGCATCTCTGACCGACTCCGCCCAAAACCCACCAGAAACATGGGCTGCTGTGGCTGTTCTGGAGGCTGTGGCTCCAGCTGTGGGGGCTGCGGCTCCAGCTGTGGGGGCTGCGGCTCCAGCTGTGGGGGCTGCGGCTCCAGCTGCTGTGTGCCCGTGTGCTGCTGCAAGCCCGTGTGCTGCTGCAAGCCCGTGTGCTGCTGTGTGCCAGCCTGTGCCTGTTCCAGCGGCGGCTCGTGTGGGGGCTCCAAGGGAGGCTGTGGCTCCTGTGGGGGCTCCAAGGGGGGCTGTGGCTCCTGTGGGGGCTCCAAGGGGGGCTGTGGCTCCTGTGGGGGCTCCAAGGGGGGCTGTGGCTCCTGTGGGGGCTCCAAGGGGGGCTGTGGCTCCTGTGGCTCCTGTGGCTGCTGCCAGTCCAGCTGCTGCAAGCCCTGCTGCTGCCAGTCCAGCTGCTGCCAGTCCAGCTGCTGCAAGCCCTGCTGCTGCCAGTCCAGCTGCTGCAAGCCCTGCTGCTGCCAGTCCAGCTGCTGCAAGCCCTGCTGCTGCCAGTCCTGCTGCTGCAAGCCCTGCTGCTGCTCTTCCGGCTGTGGGTCCTCCTGCAGCCAATCCAGCTGCTGTGTCCCCGTTTGCTGCCAGTGCAAGGTCTGAGGCTCTGGCTGATGGCCTCAGGGAACTCCGAAAGACCTGTGCTTGCCCTCAAGTGACTATAGGTACATCCTGGTTACACCCCCCCCCCAAAAAAAAACACACACACACAAAGCCCGGCCCCCAAACACTTCCTCTCCACTTGCTGGATCCCTCCAGTGTCTTGGCTTAGACTTTGCCCCCAGCCCTTGTGGCAAAGCAATGGACTAGTCCCATACACATTCCCTACAAAGGCGATCCCATCCTGCAGGCCCTTTGGCCTCTCCTACTGCCATGCCTTCATGCCTGAGCCACACTACCTGGGGAAGGCCCACAGGGCCAGCACGGGGCCCAGATCCCCCTCTCTCATCATTCTCTGTGTCAAAGCACCACATCCTTGCTCTCCTCTGCTTGCCAGGAGCTTGATGGCATTGGCATCGCAATGTCTCCTGGAAGCTGCCTCACTAACACAGGTGTGTTAAGATCCAATGGGTCTTGGTGCACCACCCCCATGAGTGGTAAATAAACTCTCCCCCCATAAGTCTTGGTCTTCGTGTGGCGGTTTCCTTCCATCCGCGGTCTCACTTGCAAAACACACCGTGTGTCCCTCATCTCACTTCTCAAGGCACCACTGCTCCCCACATCTTCACTGCTGTCACTCCACTGTTGGCTCACTGCTCACTGCACATACGTTTGTGGAATTAAATCAGGAACGACTCACTACACGCATGGAGGAATGAGTCAATAAGTCAGGAAGAGACGACTGAATGTAAAAGAGGCGTTCTTATCAGGCTTAAGGGAGCCCAGACTGCTGAGCCTCCATGGGATTCAGACTTTGTTGGAATCGTGGAGGCTGCTCCTTCCCCATGCCAGGATCTGCTTCGCAAGGCATCCCATGAGTGGTGTCTGCGCCCATCCAGGCCGCAGAGCAGGAGCCAAGCCTAGAGAGAGGGCAGTGACTTCAAAATGGGCTGTGTTCCTCAGGTGTTCCGGATGACAAAAGGAGAAACGGTGCCGTTTTCAGACACCAGAGGCAGGGTGTCTCGGCACAGACTGACGAGCACTCTTTACATCTCTGGGCTCACGGTTCCACACAGGATGGAACAGAAGGCGACGTCCTCGACCCGATCAAAGGATCTACCAAACAGCCACAGCTGCCACCACACGTCCCACTGAAAGCCTGGAATTTCCTTTGAAGGTCAGGGACAGGAAAGGATGTCCACATTCACCACATCTACTCAACATTGCACTCAAGGTCTACCCAGGGTAATAAGGCAAGACAAGGACGTAAAAGGCATCCATGTGGGAAACGAAGAAGGAAAAGTATGTCTCTTCACAGAACACATAATCTTGCACAAACAAAAGAACCTAAGACGTGCACGCACACGCGCGCGTGCGCGCACACACACACACACACGCAAACCACAATCATAAATCAACTCAGTGGGTTGCACGATCCGTCCGCAATATACAACAATCAGCTGTAGTTCTAGACACGAGCAACGAAGAATCATCATTGAAATTCAGAAACAATGTCCTCAAAAAGAACAAATACTTAAGAATATACTTGAAGGGGCACCTGGGGGGCTCAGTCAGTCTAGCGTCCCACTCTTGATTTTTGCTCAAGCTGTGACGCTCAAGTTGTGAGTTGGATCCTCCAGTCGGGATCCATGCTGACAGTATCGAGCCTGCATGCGATTCTCTCTCTCTCTCCATCTCCCTCCCTCCCTCTCCCTCTCTCTCCCTCTCTCTCTCTCTCTCTCTCTCTCTCTCTGTCTGTCTCACTCAAAATAATTTAATAATTACACTTTAAGGAAAAAGAATGAACGGAACAAAAAATGTGCAAGACTGACATCCTGAAGACTGCAAAACAGCACTGAAAGAGGGTACAGAAGAGTACATTAAATACAAAGGCATCCAACGTTCATGGATCAGAAGACAGAATATGGTGAAAATGACAACACTGCAAAACATGATCTGCAGATTGAATGCAACCCCTCTCAAAATCCAATGTTGCTTTTCGCAGAAATTGACCATCTGACCCTAACTTTCCTATGACGATGAATGCGGAAATGAATGGAAGGGATGTCGGGTAACGAAAACAAGCTTGCCAAAGAAACTCAACGGTGGGGGACTCACACATCCCAATGGCAATGGGTGCTGCACGCCTACAGCGATGGAAGCACTGTGGTGCTGCCAGAAGGATAGACTCACAGATCAGTGCCATAGAATGGACAGTATGAAGAGGAGCCCTTGAACTTATGTTCCACTGACTTTCACCCAGAGTGCCAAAACAATCAGTGCAGGAGTCTTTTCCATAACGAGTGCTGACACACCTAGAAATCCACTTTCAAAAGAATGAAGTTGCATCTTTACATCCCATCGTATAAGAAAACCACATCAACAACAACAACAACAAACAACAAGAACAACACATACAACAACAAGAACAACAAAATTCCTTCTATCTAGATCAAGCATTTTAGCATAAAAGTTAAAACGACGCACTATCAAACTCTCAGGAGACATCCTGGGTTACGTCTTTGAGACCTTGTCTCGGCAATGGCTCTGAGATACGACAGAGAAAGCACAGGAAGAAAAACTCAGGAAAATTGGGTGCCATCAAAATGTAACACTGTTACATAGGCAAAACTCTCACTCCTCGAAATCAACCAGTCAATCCAGCAACCAATCAATGAATAAGAATGAACCCCCCCCCCCGCACACACACACACACACACACACACACACACACAAAAGAAAAAACAACTGAGCACTGGATCTGGATAGACATTGGTCCAAGAAGGTACACGGTTGGCGAATAAGCCAATGAGAAGATGCTCAACGTTATTAGGAATCAGGGAAATGCAGATGAGAACCACAAGGCGATCCCCGTGCCTAGGATGGCTAGGATCCAAAAGACAGACAATAAGACGTGCTGGGGAAGGTGTGGAGAAACCAGAGCCCCGCGCGTTGCCGATGGGACTCAAATGGAGGCAACTGCTTTGCAAAAGAGGTTGACAGCTCCCCACGTGTTAAGTAGAGATTCCATGCCACTCAGAAATTGCACTGCTAGATATACGCCCAAGAGAAGAGAGAACGTACAGCATGCAAAAATTCGTGTGCTAAGTCACGTAGTAGCATTCTTCACAAAGGCCGCCACGGGGAAATAACCAAATGTCCGTCAACTGATGCGTGGGTAAACAAACTGGTCTATCCACGGGATGGGATCTTACTTAGCTCGTTTTCAAAGGCTATAAAGCTCTGATACATGCTAATCAAACAAAGAAACAAACAAAAACGTTGAAAACGGTATGCTAAGTGAAAGGAGTCACACGCAAAAGGCCACATACTATACGACCCCATTTCTCTGACAGTGTCCACAAAGCCATCTACACTAGCAATGAAGAATCATTCTAGATCAGTATGTTCTGGGGGCTGGGTGGGAAGGGACGAATGGATACCACGTGCTCGCGTTATGGAGTTGTGTTTGGGGGGCCATGAACATGTTCTGGAACGAGTCAGAAGTGATGCTTGTATCACTTTGCAAATCGACCAAACACCACTCAATTGCACACGTCAAAGGCTGAATTTTATCACATACGGAGTAGGTCTCCATTCTCAAATTCATGTGACGTGACGTTGTTTTGGCATCCTCTTCTATGGGGAAGAAACTCGTCCACGGTTAAGAATCTTCCCAAACCACCTTGGGATTTCCATCGAAGGTGCGCCTTTTAGTCATGGACTGCAGATGCCCATTTCAAGGCAAACGTCATGAACCACCCTAAGGAATATTCAAGACGGCACCAAAGTATTTCCCAGAAGCTGACATGTAATATATTCTACGGCTGTATTTCTTTGGTCCGTGGACATGACATGCTAGAAGAAGGTTTCATTGTGATAGGATGTGAAAGCGTCTTCAGGAGGGAAACCATGCCTGCAGAGCATGGGAGGAGCTTGGAGGTGGCCACGCCCCTCCACTCACCAAGAAAAGGCTCAACTGAAAAAACCAGCAGCCCTTGACCAGCAGATCCACCAAAGAACCCAGGTCACAGGGCATCCTGCTGCATGCCCCCCCACGCCCCGCCCTGTGTTGGAGAGACAGAGGGGCAGAGACAGAGAATCACAACTTACAGAAACAGAGGGTAAGTAAGCCAACCTCAGTGCAGACATGCCCGAGAGCTAACATCTCCAGGGGGACACACTCCAAAACTCCCCTCACGCTTTGGGCCAGAGGGAGCATGGAAGGAGACAGGTAGAATTATGCCAGAGCACGTCCCCACCTTCGTGAGGTCTGCCCTCAGGACACATGGTTTGACCAAGCCCAACGTTGCTGGGGTTTTATCAGAGCCCAGTGACCTGGAGGGGAGGAAATACTCAGCTCCAGTCCCACGCTGATTCATGACCACCTGGCGGCAGGGTGGCAGCCCGGCTGGCGGCGGGGGCGTGGTGGGGACCGACTGAGGCCGCCTAGTAAAGGTTGCAGGCCAGGTCACTAAAAGACGAAGAACATCCCCTCACCCCCAGCCCTTATTAACACACCCCTCCAGGCCTAGGTACCACCATTCCTCTTCCCCGGTGCATCACGTCCCGCTTTCGACATCAAAGTACAAGGCATACTAAAAGACAAAGAGCTCAGCTGGGAGACACAGAGCGGGCATCACAGCCGGACCCGGGCACGGCAGGGACTTTGAAATGATCAGACGAGGAAGTTAAAATAAATATGATTGACACGCTGAGCCTCTCAGGACACCTCCGAGAGGAAACGGGTGACGGAAGCAGCGACAGGAAATCCTACCAAAGATTCCCAGAAAGGGCTAGAGATCAAAGGCACTGTGACAAAGGCGAAGAAAGGCTTTGATGGACCCATCAGCTGACCGGACACGGTGTGCACGCACTCCGTGAACTCAGGCAGGTCAATGGAAACTTCCCAAGCCGGAAGGACAGAAAAATGCCGGGGGTGGGGACGGGGGGGGGGGGCGGGACAAGGTGGGGAAGGAAAGGAACACGCCCAACCGAGACCTAGACACAAAACATAGAAACCAAAGCTATCGACTTTGCACGTGTGGTTTAAAATTGGAAGGGAATTTGTCAAACTAATAAAGGCGGTGGCATAGATAGTTAAGCCTAAGAGCCTGCAGGGCATTTCTCTTCGCGTTGCTCAGACTTGAGCCCTGCGTCCCTTTGGCAGGGAGTCTTAGCTTTGTCGTATTCGTTTGATTTTATCTTTCCGAAGAGGGGGCTATCAGCCTCCACAAGACACATTTATGCCACGTAGGTGTAAGCCGCCCTTGGAACGATGTACAGCCAAGTGTTTTCAACTGTCACGCGAGCAAATGGAATATTGATATCAAACCCGCAAGCCATCCAAATCTTCCGGGGCAGAAACCATTGTTCTCACGCGTGGTTCCCTGGTCCACGCGTTGAGGGCTGTCATGGCGGGCGAGGCCAGGGCGAGCCACCAGACCCCAAGGAGACAGGCTAGGAACGGTGGGTTGCGCTACACTCCTGAGGGACTCTACGGAGAGCATCGGCGTCAAGGACCTGAAAGACGCACGGCCGGTGATTCCTACCACATCCTCCTCACTCTTTTCCCTGCTGACCCGCTAGCAAAATGGTTCTTCTCTCCAGTCGCCGGGACCTCATGCGCCGCTGGCCTGAAGCTCTTGGTTGCGGAGGGAGAAAGGCTTCCAGCACGGACACACAACCATTCCGCTGGACTGGAGTGGAGGCGGCCACCCGGCCACTTTGGGCTCCTCGTGCCTCGGGGTCTACAGGCAAACAAGGGGCGTCGTACTGATAGCACGGATGGATCCTGATGCCCACAGTGCAATCGGGCGGCTCCGCTCCATAGAAGGAAGGCAGGGCACCTCGGGAGCACAGGAGCTGGCTCGAGGCATCTCTCAGCACCACCCTGCCCCGCGATTTCAGTCAAAGCAGAACTCCCACGAGGCCATTCAAGGAGGACCCTGAGTAGCCCGGGCTCCGCCATCAGGGTCCCAGCCCAGAACCGTGGGCGCCACCTGCTCCCAATGCCCATAAGCACCTCCTGCCCGGAGATGGACAGGAAGGGCCCTGCCCACTGCCCACCGCCACGGTGGCTTTCTGCTTCCCACACTCTCCACACCCTGAGCCCACCGGTCATGTGCTCTTTGGAATCATGCCAAGACTGTTGAGGGTCTCGAATCGGGTCAGGGTGGGACCACCAGGGCTCCGAGGCGCTGCTTCCGTCTCCCTGCAAACTCTGAAACACAAGCCCGTCAGGTGATGCAAGTCGGGCGCTGGGGAAAAGGCCAAACCCACCAAAGACGTTCTGGTCAATACAATCACATGGTCATGATGAAATTCTGAAAAATACTCATCCTTTGTCCGCTGCAAAGTGGCACAAACAGGAACCAGGAAGTGACAGTGTGTCAGCCTCTCACCTGACCCTGGCAGGTATATACAGGGCCCCCGGCCCAGGAGGCTCCACACCTGAACACCTCCCCTCTGCACCTGCATCTCTGACCGACTCCGCCCAAAACCCACCAGAAACATGGGCTGCTGTGGCTGTTCTGGAGGCTGTGGCTCCAGCTGTGGGGGCTGCGGCTCCAGCTGTGGGGGCTGCGGCTCCAGCTGTGGGGGCTGCGGCTCCAGCTGCTGTGTGCCCGTGTGCTGCTGCAAGCCCGTGTGCTGCTGCAAGCCCGTGTGCTGCTGTGTGCCAGCCTGTGCCTGTTCCAGCGGCGGCTCGTGTGGGGGCTCCAAGGGAGGCTGTGGCTCCTGTGGGGGCTCCAAGGGGGGCTGTGGCTCCTGTGGGGGCTCCAAGGGGGGCTGTGGCTCCTGTGGGGGCTCCAAGGGGGGCTGTGGCTCCTGTGGGGGCTCCAAGGGGGGCTGTGGCTCCTGTGGCTCCTGTGGCTGCTGCCAGTCCAGCTGCTGCAAGCCCTGCTGCTGCCAGTCCAGCTGCTGCCAGTCCAGCTGCTGCAAGCCCTGCTGCTGCCAGTCCAGCTGCTGCAAGCCCTGCTGCTGCCAGTCCAGCTGCTGCAAGCCCTGCTGCTGCCAGTCCTGCTGCTGCAAGCCCTGCTGCTGCTCTTCCGGCTGTGGGTCCTCCTGCAGCCAATCCAGCTGCTGTGTCCCCGTTTGCTGCCAGTGCAAGGTCTGAGGCTCTGGCTGATGGCCTCAGGGAACTCCGAAAGACCTGTGCTTGCCCTCAAGTGACTATAGGTACATCCTGGTTACACCCCCCCCCCAAAAAAAACACACACACACAAAGCCCGGCCCCCAAACACTTCCTCTCCACTTGCTGGATCCCTCCAGTGTCTTGGCTTAGACTTTGCCCCCAGCCCTTGTGGCAAAGCAATGGACTAGTCCCATACACATTCCCTACAAAGGCGATCCCATCCTGCAGGCCCTTTGGCCTCTCCTACTGCCATGCCTTCATGCCTGAGCCACACTACCTGGGGAAGGCCCACAGGGCCAGCACGGGGCCCAGATCCCCCTCTCTCATCATTCTCTGTGTCAAAGCACCACATCCTTGCTCTCCTCTGCTTGCCAGGAGCTTGATGGCATTGGCATCGCAATGTCTCCTGGAAGCTGCCTCACTAACACAGGTGTGTTAAGATCCAATGGGTCTTGGTGCACCACCCCCATGAGTGGTAAATAAACTCTCCCCCCATAAGTCTTGGTCTTCGTGTGGCGGTTTCCTTCCATCCGCGGTCTCACTTGCAAAACACACCGTGTGTCCCTCATCTCACTTCTCAAGGCACCACTGCTCCCCACATCTTCACTGCTGTCACTCCACTGTTGGCTCACTGCTCACTGCACATACGTTTGTGGAATTAAATCAGGAACGACTCACTACACGCATGGAGGAATGAGTCAATAAGTCAGGAAGAGACGACTGAATGTAAAAGAGGCGTTCTTATCAGGCTTAAGGGAGCCCAGACTGCTGAGCCTCCATGGGATTCAGACTTTGTTGGAATCGTGGAGGCTGCTCCTTCCCCATGCCAGGATCTGCTTCGCAAGGCATCCCATGAGTGGTGTCTGCGCCCATCCAGGCCGCAGAGCAGGAGCCAAGCCTAGAGAGAGGGCAGTGACTTCAAAATGGGCTGTGTTCCTCAGGTGTTCCGGATGACAAAAGGAGAAACGGTGCCGTTTTCAGACACCAGAGGCAGGGTGTCTCGGCACAGACTGACGAGCACTCTTTACATCTCTGGGCTCACGGTTCCACACAGGATGGAACAGAAGGCGACGTCCTCGACCCGATCAAAGGATCTACCAAACAGCCACAGCTGCCACCACACGTCCCACTGAAAGCCTGGAATTTCCTTTGAAGGTCAGGGACAGGAAAGGATGTCCACATTCACCACATCTACTCAACATTGCACTCAAGGTCTACCCAGGGTAATAAGGCAAGACAAGGACGTAAAAGGCATCCATGTGGGAAACGAAGAAGGAAAAGTATGTCTCTTCACAGAACACATAATCTTGCACAAACAAAAGAACCTAAGACGTGCACGCACACGCGCGCGTGCGCGCACACACACACACACACGCAAACCACAATCATAAATCAACTCAGTGGGTTGCACGATCCGTCCGCAATATACAACAATCAGCTGTAGTTCTAGACACGAGCAACGAAGAATCATCATTGAAATTCAGAAACAATGTCCTCAAAAAGAACAAATACTTAAGAATATACTTGAAGGGGCACCTGGGGGGCTCAGTCAGTCTAGCGTCCCACTCTTGATTTTTGCTCAAGCTGTGACGCTCAAGTTGTGAGTTGGATCCTCCAGTCGGGATCCATGCTGACAGTATCGAGCCTGCATGCGATTCTCTCTCTCTCTCCATCTCCCTCCCTCCCTCTCCCTCTCTCTCCCTCTCTCTCTCTCTCTCTCTCTCTCTCTCTGTCTGTCTCACTCAAAATAATTTAATAATTACACTTTAAGGAAAAAGAATGAACGGAACAAAAAATGTGCAAGACTGACATCCTGAAGACTGCAAAACAGCACTGAAAGAGGGTACAGAAGAGTACATTAAATACAAAGGCATCCAACGTTCATGGATCAGAAGACAGAATATGGTGAAAATGACAACACTGAAAAACATGATCTGCAGATTGAATGCAACCCCTCTCAAAATCCAATGTTGCTTTTCGCAGAAATTGACCATCTGACCCTAACTTTCCTATGACGATGAATGCGGAAATGAATGGAAGGGATGTCGGGTAACGAAAACAAGCTTGCCAAAGAAACTCAACGGTGGGGGACTCACACATCCCAATGGCAATGGGTGCTGCACGCCTACAGCGATGGAAGCACTGTGGTGCTGCCAGAAGGATAGACTCACAGATCAGTGCCATAGAATGGACAGTATGAAGAGGAGCCCTTGAACTTATGTTCCACTGACTTTCACCCAGAGTGCCAAAACAATCAGTGCAGGAGTCTTTTCCATAACGAGTGCTGACACACCTAGAAATCCACTTTCAAAAGAATGAAGTTGCATCTTTACATCCCATCGTATAAGAAAACCACATCAACAACAACAACAACAAACAACAAGAACAACACATACAACAACAAGAACAACAAAATTCCTTCTATCTAGATCAAGCATTTTAGCATAAAAGTTAAAACGACGCACTATCAAACTCTCAGGAGACATCCTGGGTTACGTCTTTGAGACCTTGTCTCGGCAATGGCTCTGAGATACGACAGAGAAAGCACAGGAAGAAAAACTCAGGAAAATTGGGTGCCATCAAAATGTAACACTGTTACATAGGCAAAACTCTCACTCCTCGAAATCAACCAGTCAATCCAGCAACCAATCAATGAATAAGAATGAACCCCCCCCCCCCGCACACACACACACACACACACAAAAGAAAAAACAACTGAGCACTGGATCTGGATAGACATTGGTCCAAGAAGGTACACGGTTGGCGAATAAGCCAATGAGAAGATGCTCAACGTTATTAGGAATCAGGGAAATGCAGATGAGAACCACAAGGCGATCCCCGTGCCTAGGATGGCTAGGATCCAAAAGACAGACAATAAGACGTGCTGGGGAAGGTGTGGAGAAACCAGAGCCCCGCGCGTTGCCGATGGGACTCAAATGGAGGCAACTGCTTTGCAAAAGAGGTTGACAGCTCCCCACGTGTTAAGTAGAGATTCCATGCCACTCAGAAATTGCACTGCTAGATATACGCCCAAGAGAAGAGAGAACGTACAGCATGCAAAAATTCGTGTGCTAAGTCACGTAGTAGCATTCTTCACAAAGGCCGCCACGGGGAAATAACCAAATGTCCGTCAACTGATGCGTGGGTAAACAAACTGGTCTATCCACGGGATGGGATCTTACTTAGCTCGTTTTCAAAGGCTATAAAGCTCTGATACATGCTAATCAAACAAAGAAACAAACAAAAACGTTGAAAACGGTATGCTAAGTGAAAGGAGTCACACGCAAAAGGCCACATACTATACGACCCCATTTCTCTGACAGTGTCCACAAAGCCATCTACACTAGCAATGAAGAATCATTCTAGATCAGTATGTTCTGGGGGCTGGGTGGGAAGGGACGAATGGATACCACGTGCTCGCGTTATGGAGTTGTGTTTGGGGGGCCATGAACATGTTCTGGAACGAGTCAGAAGTGATGCTTGTATCACTTTGCAAATCGACCAAACACCACTCAATTGCACACGTCAAAGGCTGAATTTTATCACATACGGAGTAGGTCTCCATTCTCAAATTCATGTGACGTGACGTTGTTTTGGCATCCTCTTCTATGGGGAAGAAACTCGTCCACGGTTAAGAATCTTCCCAAACCACCTTGGGATTTCCATCGAAGGTGCGCCTTTTAGTCATGGACTGCAGATGCCCATTTCAAGGCAAACGTCATGAACCACCCTAAGGAATATTCAAGACGGCACCAAAGTATTTCCCAGAAGCTGACATGTAATATATTCTACGGCTGTATTTCTTTGGTCCGTGGACATGACATGCTAGAAGAAGGTTTCATTGTGATAGGATGTGAAAGCGTCTTCAGGAGGGAAACCATGCCTGCAGAGCATGGGAGGAGCTTGGAGGTGGCCACGCCCCTCCACTCACCAAGAAAAGGCTCAACTGAAAAAACCAGCAGCCCTTGACCAGCAGATCCACCAAAGAACCCAGGTCACAGGGCATCCTGCTGCATGCCCCCCCACGCCCCGCCCTGTGTTGGAGAGACAGAGGGGCAGAGACAGAGAATCACAACTTACAGAAACAGAGGGTAAGTAAGCCAACCTCAGTGCAGACATGCCCGAGAGCTAACATCTCCAGGGGGACACACTCCAAAACTCCCCTCACGCTTTGGGCCAGAGGGAGCATGGAAGGAGACAGGTAGAATTATGCCAGAGCACGTCCCCACCTTCGTGAGGTCTGCCCTCAGGACACATGGTTTGACCAAGCCCAACGTTGCTGGGGTTTTATCAGAGCCCAGTGACCTGGAGGGGAGGAAATACTCAGCTCCAGTCCCACGCTGATTCATGACCACCTGGCGGCAGGGTGGCAGCCCGGCTGGCGGCGGGGGCGTGGTGGGGACCGACTGAGGCCGCCTAGTAAAGGTTGCAGGCCAGGTCACTAAAAGACGAAGAACATCCCCTCACCCCCAGCCCTTATTAACACACCCCTCCAGGCCTAGGTACCACCATTCCTCTTCCCCGGTGCATCACGTCCCGCTTTCGACATCAAAGTACAAGGCATACTAAAAGACAAAGAGCTCAGCTGGGAGACACAGAGCGGGCATCACAGCCGGACCCGGGCACGGCAGGGACTTTGAAATGATCAGACGAGGAAGTTAAAATAAATATGATTGACACGCTGAGCCTCTCAGGACACCTCCGAGAGGAAACGGGTGACGGAAGCAGCGACAGGAAATCCTACCAAAGATTCCCAGAAAGGGCTAGAGATCAAAGGCACTGTGACAAAGGCGAAGAAAGGCTTTGATGGACCCATCAGCTGACCGGACACGGTGTGCACGCACTCCGTGAACTCAGGCAGGTCAATGGAAACTTCCCAAGCCGGAAGGACAGAAAAATGCCGGGGGTGGGGACGGGGGGGGGGGGGGGGCGGGACAAGGTGGGGAAGGAAAGGAACACGCCCAACCGAGACCTAGACACAAAACATAGAAACCAAAGCTATCGACTTTGCACGTGTGGTTTAAAATTGGAAGGGAATTTGTCAAACTAATAAAGGCGGTGGCATAGATAGTTAAGCCTAAGAGCCTGCAGGGCATTTCTCTTCGCGTTGCTCAGACTTGAGCCCTGCGTCCCTTTGGCAGGGAGTCTTAGCTTTGTCGTATTCGTTTGATTTTATCTTTCCGAAGAGGGGGCTATCAGCCTCCACAAGACACATTTATGCCACGTAGGTGTAAGCCGCCCTTGGAACGATGTACAGCCAAGTGTTTTCAACTGTCACGCGAGCAAATGGAATATTGATATCAAACCCGCAAGCCATCCAAATCTTCCGGGGCAGAAACCATTGTTCTCACGCGTGGTTCCCTGGTCCACGCGTTGAGGGCTGTCATGGCGGGCGAGGCCAGGGCGAGCCACCAGACCCCAAGGAGACAGGCTAGGAACGGTGGGTTGCGCTACACTCCTGAGGGACTCTACGGAGAGCATCGGCGTCAAGGACCTGAAAGACGCACGGCCGGTGATTCCTACCACATCCTCCTCACTCTTTTCCCTGCTGACCCGCTAGCAAAATGGTTCTTCTCTCCAGTCGCCGGGACCTCATGCGCCGCTGGCCTGAAGCTCTTGGTTGCGGAGGGAGAAAGGCTTCCAGCACGGACACACAACCATTCCGCTGGACTGGAGTGGAGGCGGCCACCCGGCCACTTTGGGCTCCTCGTGCCTCGGGGTCTACAGGCAAACAAGGGGCGTCGTACTGATAGCACGGATGGATCCTGATGCCCACAGTGCAATCGGGCGGCTCCGCTCCATAGAAGGAAGGCAGGGCACCTCGGGAGCACAGGAGCTGGCTCGAGGCATCTCTCAGCACCACCCTGCCCCGCGATTTCAGTCAAAGCAGAACTCCCACGAGGCCATTCAAGGAGGACCCTGAGTAGCCCGGGCTCCGCCATCAGGGTCCCAGCCCAGAACCGTGGGCGCCACCTGCTCCCAATGCCCATAAGCACCTCCTGCCCGGAGATGGACAGGAAGGGCCCTGCCCACTGCCCACCGCCACGGTGGCTTTCTGCTTCCCACACTCTCCACACCCTGAGCCCACCGGTCATGTGCTCTTTGGAATCATGCCAAGACTGTTGAGGGTCTCGAATCGGGTCAGGGTGGGACCACCAGGGCTCCGAGGCGCTGCTTCCGTCTCCCTGCAAACTCTGAAACACAAGCCCGTCAGGTGATGCAAGTCGGGCGCTGGGGAAAAGGCCAAACCCACCAAAGACGTTCTGGTCAATACAATCACATGGTCATGATGAAATTCTGAAAAATACTCATCCTTTGTCCGCTGCAAAGTGGCACAAACAGGAACCAGGAAGTGACAGTGTGTCAGCCTCTCACCTGACCCTGGCAGGTATATACAGGGCCCCCGGCCCAGGAGGCTCCACACCTGAACACCTCCCCTCTGCACCTGCATCTCTGACCGACTCCGCCCAAAACCCACCAGAAACATGGGCTGCTGTGGCTGTTCTGGAGGCTGTGGCTCCAGCTGTGGGGGCTGCGGCTCCAGCTGTGGGGGCTGCGGCTCCAGCTGTGGGGGCTGCGGCTCCAGCTGCTGTGTGCCCGTGTGCTGCTGCAAGCCCGTGTGCTGCTGCAAGCCCGTGTGCTGCTGTGTGCCAGCCTGTGCCTGTTCCAGCGGCGGCTCGTGTGGGGGCTCCAAGGGAGGCTGTGGCTCCTGTGGGGGCTCCAAGGGGGGCTGTGGCTCCTGTGGGGGCTCCAAGGGGGGCTGTGGCTCCTGTGGGGGCTCCAAGGGGGGCTGTGGCTCCTGTGGGGGCTCCAAGGGGGGCTGTGGCTCCTGTGGCTCCTGTGGCTGCTGCCAGTCCAGCTGCTGCAAGCCCTGCTGCTGCCAGTCCAGCTGCTGCCAGTCCAGCTGCTGCAAGCCCTGCTGCTGCCAGTCCAGCTGCTGCAAGCCCTGCTGCTGCCAGTCCAGCTGCTGCAAGCCCTGCTGCTGCCAGTCCTGCTGCTGCAAGCCCTGCTGCTGCTCTTCCGGCTGTGGGTCCTCCTGCAGCCAATCCAGCTGCTGTGTCCCCGTTTGCTGCCAGTGCAAGGTCTGAGGCTCTGGCTGATGGCCTCAGGGAACTCCGAAAGACCTGTGCTTGCCCTCAAGTGACTATAGGTACATCCTGGTTACACCCCCCCCCCCAAAAAAAAACACACACACACAAAGCCCGGCCCCCAAACACTTCCTCTCCACTTGCTGGATCCCTCCAGTGTCTTGGCTTAGACTTTGCCCCCAGCCCTTGTGGCAAAGCAATGGACTAGTCCCATACACATTCCCTACAAAGGCGATCCCATCCTGCAGGCCCTTTGGCCTCTCCTACTGCCATGCCTTCATGCCTGAGCCACACTACCTGGGGAAGGCCCACAGGGCCAGCACGGGGCCCAGATCCCCCTCTCTCATCATTCTCTGTGTCAAAGCACCACATCCTTGCTCTCCTCTGCTTGCCAGGAGCTTGATGGCATTGGCATCGCAATGTCTCCTGGAAGCTGCCTCACTAACACAGGTGTGTTAAGATCCAATGGGTCTTGGTGCACCACCCCCATGAGTGGTAAATAAACTCTCCCCCCATAAGTCTTGGTCTTCGTGTGGCGGTTTCCTTCCATCCGCGGTCTCACTTGCAAAACACACCGTGTGTCCCTCATCTCACTTCTCAAGGCACCACTGCTCCCCACATCTTCACTGCTGTCACTCCACTGTTGGCTCACTGCTCACTGCACATACGTTTGTGGAATTAAATCAGGAACGACTCACTACACGCATGGAGGAATGAGTCAATAAGTCAGGAAGAGACGACTGAATGTAAAAGAGGCGTTCTTATCAGGCTTAAGGGAGCCCAGACTGCTGAGCCTCCATGGGATTCAGACTTTGTTGGAATCGTGGAGGCTGCTCCTTCCCCATGCCAGGATCTGCTTCGCAAGGCATCCCATGAGTGGTGTCTGCGCCCATCCAGGCCGCAGAGCAGGAGCCAAGCCTAGAGAGAGGGCAGTGACTTCAAAATGGGCTGTGTTCCTCAGGTGTTCCGGATGACAAAAGGAGAAACGGTGCCGTTTTCAGACACCAGAGGCAGGGTGTCTCGGCACAGACTGACGAGCACTCTTTACATCTCTGGGCTCACGGTTCCACACAGGATGGAACAGAAGGCGACGTCCTCGACCCGATCAAAGGATCTACCAAACAGCCACAGCTGCCACCACACGTCCCACTGAAAGCCTGGAATTTCCTTTGAAGGTCAGGGACAGGAAAGGATGTCCACATTCACCACATCTACTCAACATTGCACTCAAGGTCTACCCAGGGTAATAAGGCAAGACAAGGACGTAAAAGGCATCCATGTGGGAAACGAAGAAGGAAAAGTATGTCTCTTCACAGAACACATAATCTTGCACAAACAAAAGAACCTAAGACGTGCACGCACACGCGCGCGTGCGCGCACACACACACACACACGCAAACCACAATCATAAATCAACTCAGTGGGTTGCACGATCCGTCCGCAATATACAACAATCAGCTGTAGTTCTAGACACGAGCAACGAAGAATCATCATTGAAATTCAGAAACAATGTCCTCAAAAAGAACAAATACTTAAGAATATACTTGAAGGGGCACCTGGGGGGCTCAGTCAGTCTAGCGTCCCACTCTTGATTTTTGCTCAAGCTGTGACGCTCAAGTTGTGAGTTGGATCCTCCAGTCGGGATCCATGCTGACAGTATCGAGCCTGCATGCGATTCTCTCTCTCTCTCCATCTCCCTCCCTCCCTCTCCCTCTCTCTCCCTCTCTCTCTCTCTCTCTCTCTCTCTGTCTGTCTCACTCAAAATAATTTAATAATTACACTTTAAGGAAAAAGAATGAACGGAACAAAAAATGTGCAAGACTGACATCCTGAAGACTGCAAAACAGCACTGAAAGAGGGTACAGAAGAGTACATTAAATACAAAGGCATCCAACGTTCATGGATCAGAAGACAGAATATGGTGAAAATGACAACACTGAAAAACATGATCTGCAGATTGAATGCAACCCCTCTCAAAATCCAATGTTGCTTTTCGCAGAAATTGACCATCTGACCCTAACTTTCCTATGACGATGAATGCGGAAATGAATGGAAGGGATGTCGGGTAACGAAAACAAGCTTGCCAAAGAAACTCAACGGTGGGGGACTCACACATCCCAATGGCAATGGGTGCTGCACGCCTACAGCGATGGAAGCACTGTGGTGCTGCCAGAAGGATAGACTCACAGATCAGTGCCATAGAATGGACAGTATGAAGAGGAGCCCTTGAACTTATGTTCCACTGACTTTCACCCAGAGTGCCAAAACAATCAGTGCAGGAGTCTTTTCCATAACGAGTGCTGACACACCTAGAAATCCACTTTCAAAAGAATGAAGTTGCATCTTTACATCCCATCGTATAAGAAAACCACATCAACAACAACAACAACAAACAACAAGAACAACACATACAACAACAAGAACAACAAAATTCCTTCTATCTAGATCAAGCATTTTAGCATAAAAGTTAAAACGACGCACTATCAAACTCTCAGGAGACATCCTGGGTTACGTCTTTGAGACCTTGTCTCGGCAATGGCTCTGAGATACGACAGAGAAAGCACAGGAAGAAAAACTCAGGAAAATTGGGTGCCATCAAAATGTAACACTGTTACATAGGCAAAACTCTCACTCCTCGAAATCAACCAGTCAATCCAGCAACCAATCAATGAATAAGAATGAACCCCCCCCCCCCGCACACACACACACACACACACAAAAGAAAAAACAACTGAGCACTGGATCTGGATAGACATTGGTCCAAGAAGGTACACGGTTGGCGAATAAGCCAATGAGAAGATGCTCAACGTTATTAGGAATCAGGGAAATGCAGATGAGAACCACAAGGCGATCCCCGTGCCTAGGATGGCTAGGATCCAAAAGACAGACAATAAGACGTGCTGGGGAAGGTGTGGAGAAACCAGAGCCCCGCGCGTTGCCGATGGGACTCAAATGGAGGCAACTGCTTTGCAAAAGAGGTTGACAGCTCCCCACGTGTTAAGTAGAGATTCCATGCCACTCAGAAATTGCACTGCTAGATATACGCCCAAGAGAAGAGAGAACGTACAGCATGCAAAAATTCGTGTGCTAAGTCACGTAGTAGCATTCTTCACAAAGGCCGCCACGGGGAAATAACCAAATGTCCGTCAACTGATGCGTGGGTAAACAAACTGGTCTATCCACGGGATGGGATCTTACTTAGCTCGTTTTCAAAGGCTATAAAGCTCTGATACATGCTAATCAAACAAAGAAACAAACAAAAACGTTGAAAACGGTATGCTAAGTGAAAGGAGTCACACGCAAAAGGCCACATACTATACGACCCCATTTCTCTGACAGTGTCCACAAAGCCATCTACACTAGCAATGAAGAATCATTCTAGATCAGTATGTTCTGGGGGCTGGGTGGGAAGGGACGAATGGATACCACGTGCTCGCGTTATGGAGTTGTGTTTGGGGGGCCATGAACATGTTCTGGAACGAGTCAGAAGTGATGCTTGTATCACTTTGCAAATCGACCAAACACCACTCAATTGCACACGTCAAAGGCTGAATTTTATCACATACGGAGTAGGTCTCCATTCTCAAATTCATGTGACGTGACGTTGTTTTGGCATCCTCTTCTATGGGGAAGAAACTCGTCCACGGTTAAGAATCTTCCCAAACCACCTTGGGATTTCCATCGAAGGTGCGCCTTTTAGTCATGGACTGCAGATGCCCATTTCAAGGCAAACGTCATGAACCACCCTAAGGAATATTCAAGACGGCACCAAAGTATTTCCCAGAAGCTGACATGTAATATATTCTACGGCTGTATTTCTTTGGTCCGTGGACATGACATGCTAGAAGAAGGTTTCATTGTGATAGGATGTGAAAGCGTCTTCAGGAGGGAAACCATGCCTGCAGAGCATGGGAGGAGCTTGGAGGTGGCCACGCCCCTCCACTCACCAAGAAAAGGCTCAACTGAAAAAACCAGCAGCCCTTGACCAGCAGATCCACCAAAGAACCCAGGTCACAGGGCATCCTGCTGCATGCCCCCCCACGCCCCGCCCTGTGTTGGAGAGACAGAGGGGCAGAGACAGAGAATCACAACTTACAGAAACAGAGGGTAAGTAAGCCAACCTCAGTGCAGACATGCCCGAGAGCTAACATCTCCAGGGGGACACACTCCAAAACTCCCCTCACGCTTTGGGCCAGAGGGAGCATGGAAGGAGACAGGTAGAATTATGCCAGAGCACGTCCCCACCTTCGTGAGGTCTGCCCTCAGGACACATGGTTTGACCAAGCCCAACGTTGCTGGGGTTTTATCAGAGCCCAGTGACCTGGAGGGGAGGAAATACTCAGCTCCAGTCCCACGCTGATTCATGACCACCTGGCGGCAGGGTGGCAGCCCGGCTGGCGGCGGGGGCGTGGTGGGGACCGACTGAGGCCGCCTAGTAAAGGTTGCAGGCCAGGTCACTAAAAGACGAAGAACATCCCCTCACCCCCAGCCCTTATTAACACACCCCTCCAGGCCTAGGTACCACCATTCCTCTTCCCCGGTGCATCACGTCCCGCTTTCGACATCAAAGTACAAGGCATACTAAAAGACAAAGAGCTCAGCTGGGAGACACAGAGCGGGCATCACAGCCGGACCCGGGCACGGCAGGGACTTTGAAATGATCAGACGAGGAAGTTAAAATAAATATGATTGACACGCTGAGCCTCTCAGGACACCTCCGAGAGGAAACGGGTGACGGAAGCAGCGACAGGAAATCCTACCAAAGATTCCCAGAAAGGGCTAGAGATCAAAGGCACTGTGACAAAGGCGAAGAAAGGCTTTGATGGACCCATCAGCTGACCGGACACGGTGTGCACGCACTCCGTGAACTCAGGCAGGTCAATGGAAACTTCCCAAGCCGGAAGGACAGAAAAATGCCGGGGGTGGGGACGGGGGGGGGGGGGGGGCGGGACAAGGTGGGGAAGGAAAGGAACACGCCCAACCGAGACCTAGACACAAAACATAGAAACCAAAGCTATCGACTTTGCACGTGTGGTTTAAAATTGGAAGGGAATTTGTCAAACTAATAAAGGCGGTGGCATAGATAGTTAAGCCTAAGAGCCTGCAGGGCATTTCTCTTCGCGTTGCTCAGACTTGAGCCCTGCGTCCCTTTGGCAGGGAGTCTTAGCTTTGTCGTATTCGTTTGATTTTATCTTTCCGAAGAGGGGGCTATCAGCCTCCACAAGACACATTTATGCCACGTAGGTGTAAGCCGCCCTTGGAACGATGTACAGCCAAGTGTTTTCAACTGTCACGCGAGCAAATGGAATATTGATATCAAACCCGCAAGCCATCCAAATCTTCCGGGGCAGAAACCATTGTTCTCACGCGTGGTTCCCTGGTCCACGCGTTGAGGGCTGTCATGGCGGGCGAGGCCAGGGCGAGCCACCAGACCCCAAGGAGACAGGCTAGGAACGGTGGGTTGCGCTACACTCCTGAGGGACTCTACGGAGAGCATCGGCGTCAAGGACCTGAAAGACGCACGGCCGGTGATTCCTACCACATCCTCCTCACTCTTTTCCCTGCTGACCCGCTAGCAAAATGGTTCTTCTCTCCAGTCGCCGGGACCTCATGCGCCGCTGGCCTGAAGCTCTTGGTTGCGGAGGGAGAAAGGCTTCCAGCACGGACACACAACCATTCCGCTGGACTGGAGTGGAGGCGGCCACCCGGCCACTTTGGGCTCCTCGTGCCTCGGGGTCTACAGGCAAACAAGGGGCGTCGTACTGATAGCACGGATGGATCCTGATGCCCACAGTGCAATCGGGCGGCTCCGCTCCATAGAAGGAAGGCAGGGCACCTCGGGAGCACAGGAGCTGGCTCGAGGCATCTCTCAGCACCACCCTGCCCCGCGATTTCAGTCAAAGCAGAACTCCCACGAGGCCATTCAAGGAGGACCCTGAGTAGCCCGGGCTCCGCCATCAGGGTCCCAGCCCAGAACCGTGGGCGCCACCTGCTCCCAATGCCCATAAGCACCTCCTGCCCGGAGATGGACAGGAAGGGCCCTGCCCACTGCCCACCGCCACGGTGGCTTTCTGCTTCCCACACTCTCCACACCCTGAGCCCACCGGTCATGTGCTCTTTGGAATCATGCCAAGACTGTTGAGGGTCTCGAATCGGGTCAGGGTGGGACCACCAGGGCTCCGAGGCGCTGCTTCCGTCTCCCTGCAAACTCTGAAACACAAGCCCGTCAGGTGATGCAAGTCGGGCGCTGGGGAAAAGGCCAAACCCACCAAAGACGTTCTGGTCAATACAATCACATGGTCATGATGAAATTCTGAAAAATACTCATCCTTTGTCCGCTGCAAAGTGGCACAAACAGGAACCAGGAAGTGACAGTGTGTCAGCCTCTCACCTGACCCTGGCAGGTATATACAGGGCCCCCGGCCCAGGAGGCTCCACACCTGAACACCTCCCCTCTGCACCTGCATCTCTGACCGACTCCGCCCAAAACCCACCAGAAACATGGGCTGCTGTGGCTGTTCTGGAGGCTGTGGCTCCAGCTGTGGGGGCTGCGGCTCCAGCTGTGGGGGCTGCGGCTCCAGCTGTGGGGGCTGCGGCTCCAGCTGCTGTGTGCCCGTGTGCTGCTGCAAGCCCGTGTGCTGCTGCAAGCCCGTGTGCTGCTGTGTGCCAGCCTGTGCCTGTTCCAGCGGCGGCTCGTGTGGGGGCTCCAAGGGAGGCTGTGGCTCCTGTGGGGGCTCCAAGGGGGGCTGTGGCTCCTGTGGGGGCTCCAAGGGGGGCTGTGGCTCCTGTGGGGGCTCCAAGGGGGGCTGTGGCTCCTGTGGGGGCTCCAAGGGGGGCTGTGGCTCCTGTGGCTCCTGTGGCTGCTGCCAGTCCAGCTGCTGCAAGCCCTGCTGCTGCCAGTCCAGCTGCTGCCAGTCCAGCTGCTGCAAGCCCTGCTGCTGCCAGTCCAGCTGCTGCAAGCCCTGCTGCTGCCAGTCCAGCTGCTGCAAGCCCTGCTGCTGCCAGTCCTGCTGCTGCAAGCCCTGCTGCTGCTCTTCCGGCTGTGGGTCCTCCTGCAGCCAATCCAGCTGCTGTGTCCCCGTTTGCTGCCAGTGCAAGGTCTGAGGCTCTGGCTGATGGCCTCAGGGAACTCCGAAAGACCTGTGCTTGCCCTCAAGTGACTATAGGTACATCCTGGTTACACCCCCCCCCCCAAAAAAAAACACACACACACAAAGCCCGGCCCCCAAACACTTCCTCTCCACTTGCTGGATCCCTCCAGTGTCTTGGCTTAGACTTTGCCCCCAGCCCTTGTGGCAAAGCAATGGACTAGTCCCATACACATTCCCTACAAAGGCGATCCCATCCTGCAGGCCCTTTGGCCTCTCCTACTGCCATGCCTTCATGCCTGAGCCACACTACCTGGGGAAGGCCCACAGGGCCAGCACGGGGCCCAGATCCCCCTCTCTCATCATTCTCTGTGTCAAAGCACCACATCCTTGCTCTCCTCTGCTTGCCAGGAGCTTGATGGCATTGGCATCGCAATGTCTCCTGGAAGCTGCCTCACTAACACAGGTGTGTTAAGATCCAATGGGTCTTGGTGCACCACCCCCATGAGTGGTAAATAAACTCTCCCCCCATAAGTCTTGGTCTTCGTGTGGCGGTTTCCTTCCATCCGCGGTCTCACTTGCAAAACACACCGTGTGTCCCTCATCTCACTTCTCAAGGCACCACTGCTCCCCACATCTTCACTGCTGTCACTCCACTGTTGGCTCACTGCTCACTGCACATACGTTTGTGGAATTAAATCAGGAACGACTCACTACACGCATGGAGGAATGAGTCAATAAGTCAGGAAGAGACGACTGAATGTAAAAGAGGCGTTCTTATCAGGCTTAAGGGAGCCCAGACTGCTGAGCCTCCATGGGATTCAGACTTTGTTGGAATCGTGGAGGCTGCTCCTTCCCCATGCCAGGATCTGCTTCGCAAGGCATCCCATGAGTGGTGTCTGCGCCCATCCAGGCCGCAGAGCAGGAGCCAAGCCTAGAGAGAGGGCAGTGACTTCAAAATGGGCTGTGTTCCTCAGGTGTTCCGGATGACAAAAGGAGAAACGGTGCCGTTTTCAGACACCAGAGGCAGGGTGTCTCGGCACAGACTGACGAGCACTCTTTACATCTCTGGGCTCACGGTTCCACACAGGATGGAACAGAAGGCGACGTCCTCGACCCGATCAAAGGATCTACCAAACAGCCACAGCTGCCACCACACGTCCCACTGAAAGCCTGGAATTTCCTTTGAAGGTCAGGGACAGGAAAGGATGTCCACATTCACCACATCTACTCAACATTGCACTCAAGGTCTACCCAGGGTAATAAGGCAAGACAAGGACGTAAAAGGCATCCATGTGGGAAACGAAGAAGGAAAAGTATGTCTCTTCACAGAACACATAATCTTGCACAAACAAAAGAACCTAAGACGTGCACGCACACGCGCGCGTGCGCGCACACACACACACACACACGCAAACCACAATCATAAATCAACTCAGTGGGTTGCACGATCCGTCCGCAATATACAACAATCAGCTGTAGTTCTAGACACGAGCAACGAAGAATCATCATTGAAATTCAGAAACAATGTCCTCAAAAAGAACAAATACTTAAGAATATACTTGAAGGGGCACCTGGGGGGCTCAGTCAGTCTAGCGTCCCACTCTTGATTTTTGCTCAAGCTGTGACGCTCAAGTTGTGAGTTGGATCCTCCAGTCGGGATCCATGCTGACAGTATCGAGCCTGCATGCGATTCTCTCTCTCTCTCCATCTCCCTCCCTCCCTCTCCCTCTCTCTCCCTCTCTCTCTCTCTCTCTCTCTCTCTGTCTGTCTCACTCAAAATAATTTAATAATTACACTTTAAGGAAAAAGAATGAACGGAACAAAAAATGTGCAAGACTGACATCCTGAAGACTGCAAAACAGCACTGAAAGAGGGTACAGAAGAGTACATTAAATACAAAGGCATCCAACGTTCATGGATCAGAAGACAGAATATGGTGAAAATGACAACACTGCAAAACATGATCTGCAGATTGAATGCAACCCCTCTCAAAATCCAATGTTGCTTTTCGCAGAAATTGACCATCTGACCCTAACTTTCCTATGACGATGAATGCGGAAATGAATGGAAGGGATGTCGGGTAACGAAAACAAGCTTGCCAAAGAAACTCAACGGTGGGGGACTCACACATCCCAATGGCAATGGGTGCTGCACGCCTACAGCGATGGAAGCACTGTGGTGCTGCCAGAAGGATAGACTCACAGATCAGTGCCATAGAATGGACAGTATGAAGAGGAGCCCTTGAACTTATGTTCCACTGACTTTCACCCAGAGTGCCAAAACAATCAGTGCAGGAGTCTTTTCCATAACGAGTGCTGACACACCTAGAAATCCACTTTCAAAAGAATGAAGTTGCATCTTTACATCCCATCGTATAAGAAAACCACATCAACAACAACAACAACAAACAACAAGAACAACACATACAACAACAAGAACAACAAAATTCCTTCTATCTAGATCAAGCATTTTAGCATAAAAGTTAAAACGACGCACTATCAAACTCTCAGGAGACATCCTGGGTTACGTCTTTGAGACCTTGTCTCGGCAATGGCTCTGAGATACGACAGAGAAAGCACAGGAAGAAAAACTCAGGAAAATTGGGTGCCATCAAAATGTAACACTGTTACATAGGCAAAACTCTCACTCCTCGAAATCAACCAGTCAATCCAGCAACCAATCAATGAATAAGAATGAACCCCCCCCCCCGCACACACACACACACACACAAAAGAAAAAACAACTGAGCACTGGATCTGGATAGACATTGGTCCAAGAAGGTACACGGTTGGCGAATAAGCCAATGAGAAGATGCTCAACGTTTTTAGGAATCAGGGAAATGCAGATGAGAACCACAAGGAGATCCCAGTGCCTAGGATGGCTAGGATCCAAAAGACAGACAATAAGACGTGCTGGGGAAGGTGTGGAGAAACCAGAGCCCCGCGTGTTGCCGATGGGACTCAAAATGAAGCAACTCCTTTGAAGCCCTGCTGCTGCCAGTTCAG
Source organism: Prionailurus bengalensis (assembly GCF_016509475.1). Lineage (NCBI taxonomy): Eukaryota > Metazoa > Chordata > Mammalia > Carnivora > Felidae > Prionailurus > Prionailurus bengalensis. The sequence goes on from NC_057346.1 coordinate 114,813,354, forward strand.
CTGTCGTGTCCCCTTTTGCTGTCAGTGTTTGGTCTGAGGGGTTGGCTGTGGCCTTCACATCATTCCTACAATTCCAGGATCTCTAGAATGTGATTAGTGTCCCATAACAGAGTCTGCATGTAGATCCAGATGTGTCTTTTCTACGTTTCACATTCCACATGTGCAGTCTCGGTTGGCTTGCTCTCCAGAGTATGAAGTATTGCATCTACCCGTGCCTTTTTTTCTATTCTAGATCCCCTTCCTCTATTCCTTTGGAGAAGAGTAATTTTATTTTTCCTCAATACTTCTGTTTCCCTCAGGACGCTGATCTCCTGAACCATGATGTCCCCTCCCCATTCTTGTGATTTGGCTGAGTCTGGGGATACCACATGTCCAGTGTCTGAAGTCCAGCCCCAGGAGGTACACCCCCAGCACACATCACCAGGTCCCACTCTGGTACTTCATTCTAATTTCCCCTTCTTCTTTTGTCTCCCAAGGTCCAGACTAGACCTTGTGATAGCCCTAAATAAACACATTTCTAACCCAAGCACCCTGCCTCTCCATGATTCTTCTTTAGTAGGTAGGGAAATTGAAAACCAACTGTGCATTACTGATGGGAGGAAAACAGGTGCAATTATTTTTTTCTGAAGATAACTTGGCAATATTTCCTCTGATCTCATTTTGTCCATATTATTTTACTTGGTTTAGTGGCATTATCCAATACAATTATTAAAGGGAATGAAACACAAAATATAACAATTGAAAAGAGAAAGCACAATTATCATTATTTACAGGTGATTCCATTGCATATCTGTAAGAAAAACAAAAACAAAACAGGTCAGGGGTACCTGGGTTGCTCAGTTGGTTGAGTGTCCTACTATGACTCAGGTTCTGATCTCTTGTGTTCATGAGTTCAAGCCCCACATGGGGCTCTGTGCTGACAGTTCAGAGCCTTCAGCCTGCCTCGGATTCTGTGTCTCCCTCTCTCTGTCCCTTCCCTGCTCATGGCATCTCTATCTCTATCTAAAATGAAAAAAAAAAACAGATCAAATGAAAAATACTCAGAATGTAAATGCATTCAGATAGTAGGCTGGATACATAATTAGCATGTAAAATTAGTATCACTCTATTCACACATAACAAACAAAATATAATAAAACAATACATCCCCACCCCTTAAATATGAGCCCTGTAAGAAACATTTTTAAAAACCTATTTAAAAAAATTGGGACTTCTTATATTAAAAGGAAAACTGTCCAGATGTCCACTAATAGAGGGAAAGGACATCATTTTTGGTATAGACACTCAGTGGAATAGTATGTGGCAATGAGAATCTTACAGACTTAATGTTGAGTAAAAGAAGCCAGGCAAAAAGCCAGTCGTACAAAATGTACGACTCCTTTTATATGAAGCATACATGCAAAAACAAAAATTGAACAACAACAACAACAACACCAGTCTCTTTCATTAAAGCTCATGAAAGGGGTTCCTTTAAAGGGAAGTGGATGTAAGGGAGATACAAAGACAGCTTCTGCAGTCTAGTCATGTTCTATTTCTAAATCTGGGTGCTGGTTACATGTGTATTCTGTTTGTAGAATTTCACCAAGCTGTCTTCTGTGCATTTTCCTCCATGAATTTATATTTCAGTAAAATTTTTAATGGAAGTTTTTACATATCTATGTGAAGAAAAAATAAACATAAAAAATAAAAACCTATGCGAATAAAATTTTAATATAGAAGAGACAGAAAAGGAGTCATGAATAAAAGAATAGATAATTCTTATTTCAATAAGAAGTTTTAATATTATAATTAAGACAATTCTTCCTAGGTTAACCTATACATTTGATCTGGATAAATATACCAATAAGGTATTTTAAATAGCTTTGCTGTTTGTAACATTTGTACAGAAAACAAAGAAAATGCTAAAAAGGAAGGGGACCAGATATCAAAAGTTATTTCAAAGTTATAATCCAAACAACTTGACACAAACACATTAAAATCGAACAGATAGGGGCGCCTGGGTGGCTCAGTTGGTTAAGCGTCCGACTTTGGCTCAGGTCATGATCTCACGGTCCGTGAGTTCAAGCCCCACGTCGGGCTCCGTGCCAACAGCTCAGAGCCTGGAGCCTGCTTCAGATTCTGTGTTTCCCTCTCTCTCTGACCCTCCCCCGTTCATGCTCTGTCTCTGTCTCAATCTCACGGTCCGTGAGTTCGAGCCCCACGTCGGGCTCTGTGCCAACAGCTCAGAGCCTGGAGCCTGCTTCAGATTCTGTGTTTCCCTCTCTCTCTGACCCTCCCCCGTTCATGCTCTGTCTCTGTCTCAAAAATAAACATTAAAAATAAATAAATGAATAAACAAATAAATAAAATCCAACAGATAAATGTAAAAGAAAAGAAACACCAGAAAGAGAATCAAACACACATGAGAAATACCTACATGAAAAAGATGGCATTTTAAACTTGGAAGAAAAAATATCGTTCCCTAAATGGTGTTAAAACAATTATGTAGGATCTAGGAAAATTACAATTGGATCCTTACCTCACCTCTTACTCCAAAAATAAATTCCATACAGAGTAAAGACATAAACAGAAATACAAACGTAAAACAGGGCACCTGGGTGGCTCATCCAGTTAAGCACCCGACTCTTGATTTCGGCTCAGGTCATGATCCCATGGTTCACGAGATCAAGTTCTGTGTTGGGCTCTGTATTGACAGCATGGAGTCTACTTAGGATTCATTCTCTCTCTCTCTCTCTCTCTCTCTCTCTCTCTCTCTCAAAATAAATAAAAACATTACAAAAATAAAATAAACTAAATAGGAATTTTAAGTAATATTGGAATAGAATAGTTCTTTCTAAGGATGATGCAAAATTCAGCAGCCCTCTAAAGAGGAGTGATAAATTTGGTATAAAATAAAAATAAACAGTAAAATTAAAAGAAATTATCTGCATGGCAAAAGAAAAATTTTCTAAAATATCAACTGATAATCAACAAAGAACAAACTGATGTCTGAGGCACTGCCATCTGTCTTGCCTAACTCACAGTACTGACTGGACTGGTGGCCTTGTTTAGAAGCCACTGCAAGCGGACACAATCATATGGCACATTAGAGCCACAGTTCCAGAGACAGGTGCCAGGGGGCTTTTTTTTTTTATTTTTTCTAATGTTTATTTTTGAGAAAGAGCATGAGTGGTGGAAGAGCAGAGAGAGAGGGAGACACAGAATCTGAAACAGGCTCCAGGCTCTGTGCTGTCATCACAGAGCCCGATGGAGGGCTTGAACCCACAAACCGCAAGATCATGACCTGAGCCTAAGTCAGTGTTTAACAGACTGAGCCACCCAGGTGTTCCAAGATTACATGCTTCTGGGAAGAAGCAGGGACAAAATGCTTGGAGAATTTGAGACGACTAAAAGCACACACACACAAACCCCAGGAAGATACAGCCTCAGAAAAGGTTTGAGAGCTAGGCTAGGTAAGGTTAATCACTGAACATTTCCCACTGCACAAAGCCAGTCAGCGGAACTGGGAGGGGTGGTTATTTTTTAAATAACCAAGTCTCAATGACAACAATAAAACTTCAAGTCATACAAAGAAACAGAGAAACATGGCCTGACCAAATGAATAAAATAAAGCCCTAGAAACCAACCAACCCTAAAGAAATGCAGATCTATGAGCTGCCTGACACAGAATTTAAAATAAATGTCATAAAGATGCCCAATGAGCTAAAACAGAGCACAGAATGACAATTGAATGAAACCAGGAAAATGATGCATGCATAAAACTAGAATATCAACAAAGAAATTTTTTTCTCAAAAAAAAAAAAGAAAAGAAAAAAAACCACCCAGGAATTCTGGAGCTGAAAAATACAATAACTGAACTGAAAAACTCCCTAGAGTGGTTCAACTACAAACTTGTGATCAAGTCCTAAAACTGACTCAGTGAATTTGTAAACTAGTTGTTGAAATCAAGTCAGAGGAGCATAAAGAAAAAAGAATGAAGAAAAGTGAAGAGAGCTTAAGGGACTTATTGGTCATCAACAAGGAGATCAATATATGTCTTGTGGGAGTCCCAGCAACATCAGAAGTGAACATGGAAGAGAGTTTATTTGAAGAAACAATAGACAAAAACTTGTAATCTGAGGAAATAAATGGATATGTAAATTCAAGAAGCTCAAAGAACTTCAGACATACTAAATCCAAAAAGATCCATGTCAAGATACATTATAATCAACTGGCATTTGCAATTTTTTCCCTTAGAACATATTTCTATTTATTTATTTATTTATTTATTACTTACTTACTTATTTTAATATGAAATTTGTTGTCAAATTGGTTTCCATACAACACCCAGTGCTCATCCCAACAGGTGCCCTCCTCAATACCCCTCACCCACCCTCCCCTCCCTCCCACCCCGCCATCAACCCCCAGTTTGTTCTCAGTTTTAAGAGTCTCTTATGTTTTGGCTCCCTCCCTCTCTAACCTTTTTTTTCCTTCCCCTCCCCCTGAGAAACTTAACAGAAGACCATGGGGGAGGGGTAGAACATATTTCTTGAAGGCTAATGGCTAGGCAAATGTGTATGTACATCAAGTGCTGATAAATATATATTACAAAGTATTGATTTGTTTCTGATAAGTAATAATCACACATAATTAAATGTAGTAGTCCATTGCTGCTGCACAAATTACCACAAACTTAATGTCTTAAAGTAACACCAACTTATTATCTTAACGTTCTGGAAGTCAGAAGCCTCACCAGGTTTACATCGGGAGTCAAAAAGGTTGTGTTTCCTCTGGAGGCTCAAGGGAAGAATCCATTTCCTTGCCTTTTACAGTTTCTAGGAATTGACTGCATTCCTTGGCTCATCCCCCTTGCATCTTCAAAGCACATCACTCTGACTCCAGTTTTGTAATCACATCTCATTCTCTGGCTCTCAAAGGACCTTCATATAAAGCTTCCCTCTTATAAGGATCCTGGTGATTAGATTGTGTACACCAGGATTATCCAGAATAACCTCGCATCTCAAGACCTTTAACTTAATCATATCTGCAAAGTCTCTTTTACCATGCCAGGTAACATATTTGAAGGTTACAGGGCTTAAGACATGGACATCCTTGGGCGACTGGAATCCAAACCACCCAGGATATAGGATCTGCACTGGTTTGCAATGCACTAAGAATGCATTGCACTCTTAATGGATTAGGAATGAAGGAAAAGGAACAGAATAATAAGCATTGCTAAAGATGAGTTTATAATACAAAAAGTTAAAAAATAAACTCTGATGAGCAAGAATAAGTGTTTATAATAAACAGAAGGATTAGAAACCTAAATTCATAAAATAAAAGAAAAACAATATGAAAAGATGCTATAAATACATATACCCAAAACTATTAAAGACATCAGAAAGAACTGTATCCATAAAGAGAGAATAATAAACTGAAAAGATATTTATAAGAACGTGCATAAAGAGTATCCAATACAAAATATTATGTCTCTGAAATTAAAAATCCCAGGTTCCAGTTAAACAGAAAAGTACATACAACTGCAGAGAGAATTGTTAAACAGGAGAGAAATACCAAGTGAAATTAATTGCAATGGAGTATGGAAAAAAATTAAATATGAAAAAACCCTTAAGATACATAAAGAATAGAATGAAGATGTTCAATATATATCTTATGTGAGTTTTGGAAGAAGAATAAAGATACAGTGGATAAAATTCAATATTTGGAAACAATAATCATCCAGAATTAATAAAAGAATACATTTCATATTGAATAATCACAAATCTAAAGCTTGATAAATAAAAATATAAATAAGCTGAAACCTAGTCACAGCATAGTAAAACCTCAGAACACAATGGCAAGCAGAAAACCTTAAAAGGTATCAGACAAAAAAGATTAATCAATAATTCAATTGACAACAAATTTCTCAGTGAAAGACTTGGGGGTGGAAACATGGAAAAATAAAATAAAATTCTAAGCAGAAATTTCTGCCAACCTGGAATTCTATACCCAGATAAACTATCAGTCAATAATTAAGTATAAGACACTTTGCAGATAAATTAAGAGCTTACCCGCCATCAGACCTCTGCAGTAGTAACTTATTCAGAATTCAGGAAAAAGGAAATTAAACTTACAGGCAAAGAGTAAGTTACTAAAGGCAATCATCATTTAATCATGAGTAACTATAAATCATGTTGACTAACCAAAACAAACAAAAAATTCATGACACATTTTGGGGGCATTATAAACAAGGTGGCAAAAAAATACCAGCAATGATAACATGCAATGGCTCCAGAAGCATCATTGTCATGAGAGTATGAGAGTTAAAGTGATTCAAGACTCTTCAATTGATAAGTAGGATCAATAAACTTTGGGCTCCAATTTGGAATTAGAATTGCTTTACCTTTAGTAATGTTTTAACCTCTATTTATTCTTGCTAAGATAAGTTGACCCATGGTGGGAAATATCTGAAGTTGGAGTCTGTGATTTTAGAATCCTGATTTTCTGTAGTTGTTTGGAAAGCTAATACCCACGCAAGGAATAGCTTCTAACACTGTAGACACACCACACAGATTCTTCAATATTTGTGTGGAGTAGGAACTGAGTATTATATTTGACTTCTCCCCCATCCTTTCTCTCAACTGATTACCTTGCTTCCTATTTCACTGAGAAAATCGAACGCTCAGGAGATGACTGTCACAGCCTCATGCCCCCACATCTACTTCCCCTAGCTTCTGTGCCCATCACTGGCCCACCCTCCCAAGATAGCAGATAAACAGTCCCTTCTCCTACTTGAAGCAAACCCCTGCCCCATTTGTCCCCTCCTGTCTGTTAAAGGACATCTCTCCGAGATTTTCCCCCACTCACCTGTATGACCTACAGAAGCATATAAAATACCTTGGTATAGAAACATTCTGGAGGTGGTGATGGTACCAGCACAGCATGAGTGCACTTAATACTACTGACTGTATTCTTAAAAATGGTGGAGACAACAAAGTTTATGTCACGTGTTTAATTGTTACCACAATTAAAAAAAAGAAACTATGGTGTTATTTTTCACATCTTAAGCTCTTGAATCGACTTCTCTCTCAACCTATTGCCCTATTTTCCTACTCAACCTACCAGGACATCCTTTGAAAGACTTATATTCACCATCTCCTGTCCCTTTCTCCCTACTCCCACCCTTCCTCTTGTGAAATTTTGCCTTAAAAGCCTACTTTGTCTGACACTAAAGCATATTATGCTCAGGTTTTTTTGGTTAATATTTTCCAGGTATATATTTTTCATATTTATTTTCAACATTTCTGAGTCACTATGTTTTACAACTATTCTTCTAAAAGATTTTTTAAAACCTGAAGATTTGTCTTGGGAATGATGAGATCAGTTCTTTTTTATTGGGATTGCTGATATACCTGGCTGGATTTCTTTTGTCTTTTTTTTTTTTTTTTTTTTGATGCTTTCTACTCACCATACTATTTCTATGCCCTCCCTTTCTTTAATATCCTCCTTTGTATTCATCTAGTTTTTTCTTTTTTTTCTTTCTACCCCACTTAAACCTCTGGGCTTGTTAAGAAAGTTTACCATTTATTTCTGCTGATTTGGGCAGGGTTTTTAGGTGTACGTCAGGGCAAGTTTTGCTGAGTGGTTACTGATATGACTTGAACGCCCACACCATTGCCTACCTGGACAGTAGTCTGAGAACACAGGAGCCTGAGAGGTGAGCAGAGTCACTACTGAAACCACAGTCAGTGTGGAAACGGCTGCTGCCCTTCCTAAATGGGCACCAGACATGACCACCAGCACAGCTGTTTGTATTGCCAGTCTCTGAGTTGGTGTGTGGGCAGATTGCTCCAAATGGACAAGCCTTGGTCATATGCCCCTGCACTCATGAAAGGAAAGTCAGGAGAGAGAATATTGGCCATTCTGACTTTTATCCTGGGAGACAGCTTGGCCTCTACTGAGAACTAACACTGAAGAATTTCCCAAATATAAGAAGATGGCCCCAAAACATGGTAAATGACACTAATATGCTTTTAGTCATCACCTTTAAATATCAAAAGCACTTCATGATCAAAGGACAAACTCACTAGCCAGATATAGCATTCCCAAACGTGGATGCATCTGCCAACACAGTCTCAAAATATATAAAGCAAAAATGGAAGGACTACAAGGAGAAGTTGATAAACCTACAGCTACAATGAGAGATTTTTGACAAACCTCTCAGAAATTATGAGAACAAAAATATAAAGTAGTAGTAGTACAATTACAGGAAATTCAAATAGCTTAACTAAACAGTTTTACCACCTGAATATAAATAGAACACAGTTCCCAACAATTAGAGAACATATATTCTCCTCTCAAAGACACATTGGAACATTGATCAAAATTAACCACATTACTGAATTGGATCTATTTTTGTATGAACCCTTAAAAAGATGTCAAAATGTGGGGCACCTGGGTGGTTCAGTTGGTTAAGAGCACAGCTCTTGATTTTGGCTCAGGTCATGATCTCACAGTGTGTGAGACTGAGCCCCACGTCGGGCTCTACACTAATAGTGCAAAGCCTGCTTGGGATTCTCTCTCCCCTTCTCTCTTCGCCCCTCCCCTACTTATGCACCTTCATTTTCTCTCTCTCTCTCTCTCTCTCTCTCTCCCTCTCCCTCTCTCTCTCTTGCTCTGTCTCTCTCAAAATAAATACAATTTAAAAACAGTTTTTAAAAAGATGTCAAAATGCTAAAACAAAGGTGACTAATTTATCCAAAAGAGTTTGTAAAAATGCCACCAAAACAAGTAAGGATGTGCACAAAATAAACTGATAATAAAATGAACCAGATGCCAAATGCCTCTTCACTATGATGGGTTCTACTTTGGAAATGGTGGGCCCTGAGCAGTTGGCAAGTAGGTGGGCATTGCCACTTTTACAGGAAACCTTATAAACAATATCAGACATGTCCACCAACTGAAAATCATCTCCTTGTGATTTTAGTCAACAAAGTGAAACAATTGGGGGGTACTCCTGCCAGCTGTTGGACAGCATTTGCAGTCAGTCCTAGAACAGTGCACGGGTAATGGTCACATGCTGCAGGTGGTCCCCAGAAGCATGAGTGCACGTGCACAACCCCCCCCCCCATGTGCAGCTCACAGCCCCAGTCACCGCAGATCACACTGCCTCCAGAGTCCCTGAGGGCAGCCCCTGCATGTCTTGCTACAGGTTCGTCCATGATTGGAATATATCTAACTCGCACAGCACCTGGCATCTTTCCAGAAAGAATCTAGAGGTAATGAGACGAGCTCCCCAAGGCAAGCCTGCTGCAGTCTCGCAACATGGGTTCAGTATCTTCAGAACTCTCAAACATATTTTCAAAACTTCGGAAGAGAAAGCTGAACACAAACAACATACAAAAAAGTATACGTGGAAACTCTTAAGGCACGAATTTGTCTTTGGAACTGCAGTTTGGAAATATGTTTGTTGAACATCTCGATTAAAAAGGGAGAAAGCACCAGATCCTGGATTGAACATAAACAAAGCAAACTTTATTCTATCGTCTTTGTATTTGTTCCCTTAAAAGCTAAGGGGGACCTCTCATAAAAATTAACATAAAGGGAAATAAGCATGGTTAGCTATATAAATTATTCTGACCGGAGTCACAAACTGCAACAAAATGTTCCTATTGCAGCAAGAACAGAATCCATTGAGAGGAGCCTCACTTCAAACAGAAGTAATGAAGGCTCATGAATTATTTGAAAATCTAATTCGTGTAGAACAGCAAATCATAAATATTTTAGGAAATATTTCAGCCTGCTGCCAATTTGACATGAAAGGACTGAGTGGCCAAAGATGCTGCAAAGCACAGGACAGGCCACTGCAAGGTGGACGGAATCACAACGGGCTGACGGAGGTGGTTAAACAAATAAGAATGAAAAATCAAACACAGAACCACACAAAAACGAAATGCTGATGCCCTCCACTTCTGCGGCATGCATGGGCAAACATTTGCTATCTTCCTGGGTTTGATAAGAAACTGATAACTGACATGACAATACCACAAGGTGAAAAGAACTTTTCAAAACCAACAATCAAAAAACAAATCATAAGCATCCATGCCACAGGAAAAAACTAAAATGTCCTTCTATTCTTTCTTTAGAAAATAAAATTCGGGGTGCCTGGGCAGCTCAGTTGGTCTGACTCTTGATTTTGGCTCAGGTCGTGATCCCCCAGTTCATGGGTTTGAGCCCCGGTCGGCTCTGTGCTGACAATGCAGAGCCTGCTTGGGATTCTCTCTGTCCTTCTCTTTCTGCCCCTTACCCACTCACTGTCTCTGTCAAAATAAATAAATAAACTTTTAAAAAATTTTTAACGAAAATAAAATTATAAAATTGTCATATGAAGAGTGAACAGAAAGAACTTGGCCACAAACTATAATGGAAAAAAGGAGCATGGGGCAGGGCGGAGAATTCAGGCAATTAATTCGATAAAATCATGTTATTTTCCTAGATTTGGCCACGTGTGTGGTCGTCGCCATCTTCTTTAAATGTCTGATTTATTGTGATCTCTTTTCTCATTCCAATTATTAACTATAATATATACACACACTTTCTGAATTGGGCCTCCGAAATCAGAGGAAGCACACAGATCTTCAAATCAAAAGGTGATGCTTAAATGAGCTTAACTCCTGGAAGGCAAGACCCATGCTTCTGCCTGATACAGCGCCCCCTCGTGGCCGGCCTGATAAAACCAAGGCCCCGCGACACGTGGCCCACCACCCTGTAGAACACAAGATGCCAACCCCCCGCCCCAAAGCCATTGGGCACAGAATCCGCATCCTCCAAGATAAACACTCTTACTGAAAAATCCAAAAAGTAAAGCACTAACCCTGTGGCTTGTGTGCTTAAAAAAAAAAACAAAAACAAAAACAAAAAAGAAAACAAAAAACCAGGTCAGGATATTTAAAAAAATTTTGACAAAACATTCAAGGAACTTAACACCTCCCTGCACAGAAACTGTTCCACGGGACAGAACAACATGGCACGTTCCCCAGCTCATTGACTGGGGCTCTCAGTGACGGCAGGGAGCGGGGATGCGGCCAGGGACAGATGCCTGATGGAGGCCCTTCTGTGTAAAAACGAATCCCCACAGCGGGAAGGTCGGGCAGTGGGGCCTCAGCCGGGGGCACTTCTCAGGGCTGGGACTCAAAGGTTCACTCAGTTTTCCCTTCTTCCCTATTTTTGCGCTGGCTGGGAGGTGTGGTGCCCTCCCTCCCGCCTCCCCACCTCGGCATGTGATGAGCCTAGCAGAGCAGGAGGATGCCCTTCCTTCAGGTTCCCCCCGAATCTTCAGGACGCCTCACTCTGAGGTTCACCCAGAGACACCCTCCCGCCGCCACCGCCTGCCCTGCTCCCACCTGCAGGGTGTCCACTTCCCGCCTCCGGAGCCTGAGGTAGTGAGTGCTGGACAACATACCATGACAGCCAGCCCCTAAACACCCCAGGCCCCTCCCTGCCTCACGGCCTTCACACCAGCTCTTCCCTCCACATGGAATGTCCTTCCAAACATTTTTCACCAGAGTCACCTCTTCAAAGGATTTTCTGTTGACCAACCTCATCAAGGTGGCCAACCCCTCAAGCACAGGCTCACACCAGTGCACCGAGTAGGGGTCCCTTCCCAGAAGGAGCCCCACCCTCTGCTCCCCTGCTCAGCCCCACGCCAGAGCCAGAGTGAGCCCACTGGTGCCTGGATCACAAGCAGAAGGCCTTCACCACCACCCCCCATCCCCTTGTGGTGCAGCCTTCTTTACTGCGGTCACTCAGCAGCTTCCCGTCTTGAAAAATGATTCCCATTAACCAGATGCCCAGCGTTCGCCCCTCTCATGTGCACCAGCCTGAGGTCACTGGGATGGCGCCCCAGTAACCCGACCCTGGGTCTTGGCCGTGAAGTCTCCAGCCAGACGCACGACCACCAGCTCCCTGCATTACACGGGCTCAGGAGACGCCCGCACGGCCCAGCTGGACAGGAGGCACACCTGTCTTCTCTCAACAAGCTGCAGGCTCCACACTCACACCGTCCTCACGTTCGTCCATGACTCACAGAGCCCAGCTCTCCTGAGCGCATAGCAGGTCTGGGGGATAACTCCAGTCAGAGCCCCAGGCTCCATGTGGGGCCCCACAGGGGATAGAGGGAGGCTGAGAGGGGGCTGCATCCCCGGCCCCACTGAGAAGAGGGCGCCCACTCTCATGACCCTGGGAAATGGCCAAACAGCATCTGAGAAAGGCCCAGCACTGTGAGCACAGAAACAAGCCTCTACCCAAGACCAGATGGCTGACCTGAAGAATACACACAGCAGGTGAGAGAACGGGCAGCTTCCGGGAAGGAGGAGAACAGGAGGGACAGAGAGCCAGGGAAGCACCGGCAACAGGAGGTGACCCCGTGCCAGCATCTGACCTGACCCCGGTGGGTACGTAAAGCCCCCCGCCCAGGAGGCTCCACAACTGAACACCTCGCCTCTGCACCTGCGTCTCTGACCAACTCTGCCCAAAACCCACCAGAACCATGGGCTGCTGTGGCCGTTCTGGAGGCTGTGGCTCCAGCCGTGGGGGCTGCAGCTCCAGCTGCTGTGTGCCAGCCTGTGCCTGTTCCAGCTGTGGCTCGTGTGGGGGCTCCAAGGGGGCCTGTGGCTCGTGTGGGGGCTCCAAGGGGGGCTGTGACTCCTGTGGGGGCTCCAGGGGGGGCTGTGGCTCGTGTGGGGGCTCCAAGGGGGGCTGTGACTCCTGTGGGGGCTCCAAGGGGGGCTGTGGCTCCTGTGGCTACTGCCAGTCCAGCTGCTGTGTCCCCGTCTGCTGAGGGAACGGCCAGTCCAGTTTTCAGTTAACTTCTTCCAACTGCACCATCTGGGAAGGCCTCTCATCACCCCTGCACTCGTCTCTCCCCTGCGTGTCCCCATCTGCTGCACCAGAAACACCATTCCACACACGTGGCTCTGGCCCCCTCTGCTGTCCACCTGAGATATTCTCACCCAGAGGAAGGCCCAGGCTAATGCTGAGCAGCAGTCCTGTAATGTGCAAGTGGTCATTTGTAGGCACTGACCCACGTCCAGGGCCCACCACTGACTGGTCAGGAACGTCTACTGCTGGCTCCCCCAGTCCGAGAAAGCACTGTCCCCGTCACCCCTGAGCTTCCTCCTTTCACCAACAAAGCCCTGTCTGGCAGGGCTGCTTCCTGACCTGTCACCATATGTTTCTGTTAAAACACAATAAAATTCCCTTTCAATAAAATCATCTCTGTGGCCACAAAACGATTTCATTCACAGTGCGATTCTTTCGCCGTGGTCCGTTCACTGTGTACGGATGAACAAGGAATCTCCCTGGAAATGGGTCCCGGGGGCCCCTGCCAGGTCACCAGGCACGGCCCCCTTACATGCACGTCTCCAGCTGCCTCCCACCGTGAGTGTCTCCACCGAGCTTTTGGCGAGGGATGTTCTGAGGCATGGTAAAGAGGGCAGAGAGTCCCGGGCTCCAAGGCAGGATGTGGCACTCGAGTCCTGTGCCTATGACTGTCCGGCTGGGGAACTTTCCCTTTGGGGGCGGTGAACTGGGAGGGTTGGGGCCAACAGAGTCTCCATCCTCCTTCCGTGCTGTATGGGGGCAGAAAGCTTCCTCCTGCTGCCCTAGAAGCTCTGGCTCTGGGCGTAATCAGGTTTGACCTGTCGTTGCTTTCTCGTGATATTTGGAAAGCCAGTAAGGCAGAAGCACCAGGGCGTCTGGGACCCCAGGAGGTGACATCAGCAATGTCCCACTGTCCATCGATGGGCATGACGCTTGTCCAGGTGCAGAGCCGGGGAGCCAGTCCTGGAGGCTGGGCCTGGGGCTGGATTCGGTAGCCCTTCCCGCAGACTCTATAGCCAGCTAGTCTTCCTGTCACCTCCACTTGGCTGAGACGATGGTAGCAGGATGTGTCCCCCCAAGACACCCTCTCCTAACCCCAGAACCACACAGATGTTAGGCTAAGGGACTAACTAAGGGATTTTAGGCAAAGGGACTTCAGCTGAGCCTGGGGAAACCGGACTGGGTCACCTGATACAGGGGTCCTGACAAGGGAAGGGGGAAAGCAGAAGAGTCACGAGCAGAAAGCTGGCAGGCGTGAGGGCTTTCCCGGCCACTGCTGTTGGCTCGGAAGACGAGAAAGCAGTCGTGACCCAGGGGAAGCAGGCAGCACCTGGGGGCTGGAAAAGATAAGGGGAAGGATGCTCCCCCGGAGGGCCCACAAATGAGCGTGGCCCTCACATGCGGCGACTTTGGCACAGTGAGACCCACCGTGGACATGGCGCTGAGAACCACAGTGTGTGGCAGGCATTTACAGCAGCACCAATTGTGGGAATTATATCACCTGGGACGAAACCGGGCTGGCCCATCCATCCTGGGGTCCCTGTGGCTCCGGCACCCCTGGAATGGAGTGTAAGTGTGGGGGTGCAGGGCCCCCCTGCTTGGGCTGCACCAGCCCTAAATCTCATGCCTGTTTGGCTGGCTCCCAGGAGGCCCAACAGAGTCACCGGGGCAGACGCCGGCACCCTCTGGTCATCCCGTCCGGCGGCTCACCTCTCCCTCGGAGCTTGTGTAAGGCCTGTGCCCCTCGTGCCCACATCCCCGTGTGAACCTCAGAGTGAGCACAGCTAAAAAATGTGGTCACCAGCCGACTCACACTTCAAGAAATGTGGAAAGAAGATCCTCGGGGCAAAGGAAAACAACCCCATAAAAACACAGATGTACAGGAAGGAATGAGGAACCCTAGAAAGCGTACATGTAAGAGTAAGGGTTGGTAGGGACCGCATCATGCCCCCCTGCAATGCAGATACTGAAGCCCCAACCCCCGGTGCAGCCGTATGTCGGGGGGGGGGGGGGGGGAGCGTCCAGGGAGGCAATGAAGGGTAAATGGGGCCATGAGGGTGAGACCCAGACACAGCAGGACTGGTGTCCTTATAGGAAGGGGAAGAGACACCAGACCTCCCGCATCCCCTCTGCACACACGGGAAGCTCGTGTGTGGACACGGTGAAGAGGTGGCGGAGGGCAAGCCGGAGAGAACTCAGTCTTGCTCCTGGACCGGCAGCCTCCAGAACAGAGAGGAAATAAGTGTCCGTGGTCGGGGGCCCCCCACCCGTGGCGCTCTGCTATGACAGTGCCCGCTTCGGGGGCCAGTGGCTGTGGCTCCGGGGGTTACACATGGCACAGGGGAAGCGCATGACCACGTCCCCGAGCCAGCGGGAGGGCGCCAGGGTCAGGGGGCCGCTGTCCTATTCCCAGCTCCCGTGTCGGAGTAAAAGCACTGATTTTGAGGGCAGACTGTAGTGTCTCACGGACGCGGTCGAAAAAAAATAAGTGGACAGACACAAGAGACAATCCCAAATAATCTACAGATTAAGCATTATAACAAGGAGGTAAAGTTAGCAAGGTCACTGAATAAAAGGTCGCTCTGAAGTTAATTTTCCTCAAACGCTAAACAAGTTTGAAAATTCCACTAAAAATCAGAACCATTTATAATTCATCCCCCCAAAATCGCATATGTACCTAGAAGTGTAAATCATGCAAAAGGTGCACCAGACCTCGAAAGTGAAAATCACAAAACCTCCGAGAGAAATTAAAGAGCGCTTCAAGAACGGAAAGCAGCCTCACACAGACCGGAAGGCTCGCTCTGGGGAGACCCGGCTTCCCCAACGTTTATCTACGGGGCCCGTGGTTCCACTGAAATGCCAGCAGGGTTTCCACAAATCTAGAGGCTCAGCCTCAACAGAGTGGCGATCCTGGGCATCGTCCCTGCCCCCGATCTCGGGCACGGCGCACCGTCTTGTACCGCGTGGAGGATGCTTGGGGCAGGTCTTCCCGGGCGCTCACGGGGCACACGCTCGGTGGGCCGCGGGTTTCCTGCAGGTCTGCACCTCTCGTGAGCTGGGCGCCAGCCTGAGCCCCCCTTTCCCGATGGCCTGGGAGGGCAGAGACCAGGTCTCGTCCCGAACAAGGTGCAGACACGCTTCCTGCCTGCAGGGGGCGCTGCAGACCCTCCGCGTTCCAGGCCCCTGGCGCCAGGCGCGCACAGGTGCCCCGCACGAGACCGCGCGGGGCTGGAGCTCAAGGCCGCGGCCCTGCACACGCTGCTGTGGACCACGGCCTGCTCCGTCTCGCGGTGGCCGTGAACCCCGCCCGCCGTCTGACTGGCTGGCTTGCGGTCGGGAACGTGGCCCCCTCAGTTCCGGACCTCTGTCTCATCGCGCTGAGGGGTGCCTGTCTGTTTTCACCACGAATGGCATCGGATTTTGTCTAATGCTCGCTTGTGATTTCTCCGTAAGATCAGGTGGGTTTTCTCCCCTGTTCCGCTCCCACGGTTGATTACATCGATTCATTTTCAGATGTTAACCCAGCTTTGAATCCCTGGTATAAAGCCCGGCTTATCAGAGCGCATCATTCTCTCGACACGTTGCTGGGCTCCGGTTTGCTGAGGGCTTTGGCCGTGTTGCCTCGTGCACCTCCTGGCCTGAACACTCACACCAGCAAAAACATCCTTGAGAACTGAGGGGCCAGTACATATATTTCCAGACAACAAAGACTGCAGGGGGTCACCAACCACGCGTGCCAGGCCGCAGGGACGATGGAGAGGGGGTGGTTTTCTTCCGACAGAGGCGGCGGCTCCAAGGTGCAGGGAGGAGAGCCAGGAGGAAAGGGCAAATGTGGGTGAATCCACAGAGAACTTGACTCCACAGAGCAAAGGTAATAACGGACAGCGGGGTGTTAAATTTTACTTAAAATAAGAGTCACAATGTGGAAAGCACCCGCGTGGGATGAGGACCAGCCCCAAAGGACCTCTGTCCTCGGCCACGCACGGAAACGGTAAAATAACTATCTCTGACTTGATTTTTGTGAGTCAGAAATGTGCATTTTCGTCTCTAGGGTAGCCCCGAAAAGCACCCTAAAATCAGGTTGATACCTCACAGGAGGGAAAGAGTAAAAATTAAGTTTTGGATCAATGGAGAGGGAGGGAACCCACAGAAAGCAAATAGTGAAAAGGTTCATTTAAGCCCAAACAGTGGACATCAGATATAAGCACACCAAATACCCAGTTAGAGGACAAATGTCCTTGACAGGCTGCTTTTTAAAACTTAAAAAAAAAAATTTTTTTTAACCCCGCATAGAAGAGACACACGTTAGAAATAAAAACACAGAATCCTTGAAAGCAAAGGATAGAAAAATAAGTAACCTGCAAATCAAACACTGAGCACAGATTTCTTAACCGGGACAAAAACACTGAGCACAGCGTGAACGGGGCCAGTGACCTGTGCTGTGCCCTGCCTGGCGCCCAGGAAGGGGTCGCAGAGGCAGTGCCAGCCGGCGTCTGTCCCCGGGCCGGCTCCGAGGGCTGACGCTCCAGGGTAAGCAGGGAGCTGCCACAAAACGGTAACGAAAATGAAAAGATGGAGAGAGAAGAGAGAGGCACGAGGAGGACCCTGGAACGGGCACTTTTCTAATCGACCAGTACCCACAATAAATGGTTCTCTGCCTCGTTAAAAACGCAAAGTAAAAGCAGAGAACGATTGTCACACACGTGGCACGAGAGCCAGCCGGGCGACCCCACATTCAGGGAAGGACGGGAGGCCGTCAGTGCTCCTGCACGTGGCTCACATGCTGCTCCCACCCACTGAAGCTGCACGATGTCCCGTGACTCGGCCGACCCACTCCGAGGGCACACCCAGAAATGTGCCCAGATGCACGCCTGGCTGGACACGCGCAGGAACGTTTCCGGAGCGTCGTGGACCCGAGTGCCCGTTGACAGTGGAAGACATAAATGAACGGTGATGACAGAATGCTATTAAGAAATGAAAATAAAAGAACTTCAGCTGTGGCCAACACGACATGGGCTGGGAACAAGCCAGACAGCAGAGGACACGTCCCACCTTGTTCCACTTAGATGAAGTTCATCTTCATCTTCGAAGATGAAGAGCAGGCAAAGTTGACCTCTGGACTCACCAGTCAGGACAGCAGGTGTTTGAGGAGACGGGGCGGTGTTCGGAGAGGGGGTGGCAGGCTCTGGATTCGGGGTGGGAGTCGTTTAGTATCAGGACCCGAGGGGCGGGGACCTCACTGTGCTCACATTGTGATGATGTCACAATCCGTGTGCCTGTGATCTGTGCATTTGACCGTCAGCCTGGCACACCCCGTTAAAGACAAGCTTGTTCAAAAGTCGATGCCGGACACGTGCTCCTCTCTCTCCTGTCCTGAAGCCCCGCGAACGTTCCTGAATCCATTCGGCGAATTTGCGGTGCTCCTGTTATGTCTCAGACACTGTTCAAACACGGGGAAGGCAGGTGAATGAAATGTTCATGCTTTATGGAGCTTAGGTCTGGGGACAGCGGGGGAGGCAGGAGAGAGAGAGAGAGAGGTAAATGAGTAAATGGAACATCAACATGATGGATAAACTGGGAAGGAAGGAAGGAAGGAAGGAAGGAAGGAAGGAAGGAAGGAAGAAGCAGAGCAGGGGGTGAGCGAGGTAATGGCAACACTTCTGGAGGCAGAGCCCTGCCGAGACCTTGTCGTTTGAGCAAGGGTCTGAAAGAGGTGAGGACACGTAGGGATGGCAAGGGCAGAAGCCACGGGCACATGCTGGGGTGTGGGAGGGACGCGTAGCTGGACACACAGGAGCCGAGGGGGCTGGAGGGGCTGGTCTTGCAGCCCGTGGAGACGGGGGGACAGCAGCCCGGGAACTTGTGCAGAAGACCAGCCAGCCCAGCAATCACACGAGGTGCCTCTTGCTGCTGTGGTGGACAGATGAGGTGCTCCGGAACTCTGGCTGGACCAGGCAAAGTGTGAGGATGGGTCTGCACACGCGTGGAGCCTGGGGAGACCAGAGCGGGGCTTCTGAGGGCTTAGCCAGCGGCCACACTCCGAAGGCAGAGGGGTGGGGGTGGCGGGTCTGGGGGAGGTGAGCACCTCGTGGCTCTGGGTGGGTCGGGACGTCCCAGGCGCCCATTAGACCCCCCACAAGTGGGGACACGAGTGGAAGTAGGGTGTGGGAGCTGGGCAGGGGGCAGCCCCGGGCAGCGGCAGATACTGCCTCCAGGCGCCAGCCTGCAGAAGCCCATCTGGCCTCAGGGTAGAGGACACAGCCCTGCGAGGACGGAGGCCTGGCGGGAGTACTGTTTCCTTAAGAGAATGGTAAAGAATTTTAAAACTATGTGTTGGTTGTTTTGATTAAAAAATTAATTTTAGGGGACGCCCGGGTGGCTCAGTCAGTTGAGCATCCGACTTCGGCTCAGGTCATGATCTCACGGTTCGTGAGTTCGAGCCCCGCATCAGGCTCTATCCTGACAGCTCAGAGTCGGGAGCCTGCTTCCGATTCTGTGTCTCCTTCTCTTTCTGTCCCTCTCTCCCTCACGCTCTGTCTCTTTCTCTCAAAAATAAATAAATGTTAGAAAAAATATGTTTTTAATTAATTTTACGGGCACCTGAGTGGCTCAGTTGGTTGAGCGTCGGACTCTTGGTTTCAGTTCAGGTCGTGATCTCAGGGTCATGAGATGGAGCCACACATCGGGCTCTGCACTGACAGTGCTTGGGATTCCCTCTCTCCCTCTCTCTCTCTGCTCCTCACTTTCTCTTTCTCTCTCCAAATAAATAAATAAACCTTAAAATAATAATAATAAATTTCAAACTTAATTTTAAAATACTAAATAATAAAATTGGTCTAAAAATTAATTGGAAATTCACAGTCTTCTAAATATGCAAAAAGGAGGTGGATTCTGGGCACTGAGTAGATGAGCCCCACTGACTGCGGCCACGGGCCTCTTCCCAAGCAGCAGCCACTGAGAAGTGGGACCCACCAGCTAACCCTGGCCATGCTGGGACCAGTTCCTAGGAATGCCAGGACGCAGAGGCAGGCAGGAGCTGGGATTCAAATTATAGGGACCAAGGGAGTGGAAGACATCATATTTAGAAACTTCAGAAAGTAGTGCAGCCACAGCCAGTGGGAGGTGACCCTGTGCCAGCATCTGACCTGACCCTGGCAGGTACGTAAAACCCCCGGCCCAGGAGGCTCCACACCTGAACACCTCCCGTCTGCACCTGTGTCTCTGACCGACTCCACCCAAACCATGAACCAGAACCATGGGCTGCTGTGTGCCAGCCTGTGCCTGTCCCAGCAGTAGCTCACGTCGGGGCTCCAAGGGGGGCTGTGGCTCCTATGAAGGCTCCAAGGGAGGTATGGCTCCTGTGAGGGCTCCAAGGGGGGCTGTGGCTCGTGTGGCTGCTTCTCTTCCAGCTGTGGGTCATCCTTCAGCCGGTCCAGCTGCTGTGTCCCCGTTTGCTGCCCGTGCAAAATGTGAGGTGCTGACCACAGGCTCAGGTGGCTCCCGCCAATCCAGGCTCCCTGGCCGTGAGTGGTGACACATCCCGTACCCTCAACACACAGTCCTGTGTCCCTCCCCTTCAGGAGTGATGCAGACTGAATCTTCAGGACCAGAGATCCTGTTCCACGTTTCCTGATGGACATGGGGATTTCTCTCACACTCTCTGAACCATGCAAGGATTCACTACTATACTTAACAACCAAGAGGAAACTTCCTCCTTGCCAGATCAACTCTGCCATCTGCAGGCTCCTCGGGGAATAAGCCCCAGAAAAACCACACACACACACACACACACACACACACACACACACAGCCTGGGTCCCAGAGCTGCCCTAGCCATCCCCCTTCCCAACCTCTTCCTGCTCAGCCCTCCTCCCCACACGACCTCGGGCTGGCGCTGCCCAGACCCACTCCACACTCCGCCCCTCCTCTCTGAGCATCTCCCCGGCCACCAGCTCATCTGATTCTTGGTCTGATAAATTCGACTCTGAGATTTACGAAGCTTCTAAACAAACAGATTCTCCAAGGACAAGCCTCCTTCTTACAGCGGTGGTAGAAACCAGGGTTCACGGGGTCAGTACATGCAGACTCTTTTATTCAGAGTTTATCCAGGACACAGGACACTGGATGTGCATAGATTTTGTGAACAAAGTTGGTTAACGCAAAACTACCTAGAAGAGGATGGGATTAGCAGCCACCTAAACTGTAAAAGTGACGCTTGTCTGTGTAATGTGGATACGTTTGATATATTCCGGGCTGCTGGGATTCCCAGCAGATGGGTTCTTTACAACCTGGGAACGTGGTGGTGTTACTATGTAACGGGGAAAAAGCAGGACACGGAGCATGTGAACACAGCCATGTGTGCCCCACCACGGATGAGGTGGGGTTCTTTAATTTTCTTATTTGTAATATTAAAACTGAATAAGCTTCAACAAACACACCGAGGTGGGGCGCCATGGGCACTCCTCAGTGAGACACGGGTGCCATTCACACAGGCACAAAAGTTCAGTGAGCTGTGAACTTTTCAGACACTACATTTTCCCACCTCAAATCCAAAGCAAAACACAAAATGAAAATAAAACATGCAGGTGCTCTTAAGTGACACACGAAGAAACAGCTGGTGCCCAGGCCCTGGTGGATACCATGGGAAAGTCCTTTATCTGGTTTGACCAGACTATAAAGAAGAATTACAGGCCAATATCCCTGATGAATATGGATGCAAAAATTCTCAACAAGATACTAGCAAATCAAATTCAACAGTATATTAAAAGAATTATTCAGGGGCGCCTGGGTGGCGCAGTCGGTTAAGCGTCCGACTTCAGCCAGGTCACGATCTCGCGGTCCGCGAGTTCGAGCCCCGCGTCAGGCTCTGGGCTGATGGCTCAGAGCCTGGAGCCTGTTTCCGATTCTGTGTCTCCCTCTCTCTCTGCCCCTCCCCCGTTCATGCTCTGTCTCTCTCTGTCCCAAAAATAAATAAACGTTGAAAAAAAAAATTAAAAAAAAAAAAAAAAAGAATTATTCACCATGATCAAGTGGGATTCATTCTGGGCTGCAGGGCTGGTTCAATATTCACGAATCAATTAATGTGATACATCACATTAATAGAAGAAAGGATAAGAACCTTTCTTTATCCTTTAATAGAAAAAAAGGATAAGAACCTGATCTTGTTAATAGATGCAGACAAAACATTTGTCAAAAACACAGCATCCTTTCTTAATAAAAACGCTCAAGAAAGTCGGGATAGAAAGAACATACCTTAACATCATAGAAGCCATATATGAAAGGCCCACAGCTAATATCATCTTCAATGGGGAAAAACCGAGAGCTTTCCCCCTGAGATCAGGAACAAGACAGGGATATCCACTCTCACCACTGTTGTTTAAATAGTATTGGAAGTCCTAGCCTCAGTAATCAGATAGCGAAACGAAATAAAAGGCATCCAAATTGGAAATAAATAAATGTAAAAAAAAAATTTTTTTTAAAGGTGGGGCGCCTGGGTGGCTTGGTTGGTTAAGCGTCTGACTTTGGCTCAGGTCATGGTCTCACGGTCTGTGAGTTCGAGCCCCGCATCGGGCTCTGTGCTGACAGCTCAGAGCCTGGAGCCTGTTTCGGGTTCTGTGTCTCCCTCTCTCTCTGCCCCTCCCCTGTTCATGCTCTGTCTCTGTCTGTCTCAAAAATAAATAAACGTTAAAAAAAATTTTAAGGCATCCAAATTGGCAAAGAAGTGTCAAACATTCACTTTTCACAGATGACATGATACTCAATATGGAAAACCCAAAAGACTCCACCAAAAAGCTACTAGAACTGACACATGAATTCAGCAAAGTCACAAGATATAAAATCAATGTATATAAAGCAGCGGCATTTCTATACACCAATAATGAAGCAACAGAAAGAGAAATCAAAAACTCAGTACCATTTACAATTGCACCAAGAACCATAAAATACCTAGGAATAAACCTAACCAACGATGTAAAAGATCTGTATGCTGAAAACTATAGAAAACCTATGAAAGAAATTGAAGACACAAAGAAATGGAAAAACATTCCATTCTCATGAATTGGAAGAACAAATATTGTTAAAATATCAATACTACCCAAAGCAATCTACACATTCAATGCAATCCCAATCAAAATTGCACCAGCATTCCTTTCAGAGCTAGAACAAACAATCCTAAAATTTGTATGGAACCACAAAAGACCCCAAATAGTCAAAGTAATGTTGAAAAAGAAAACCAAAGTGGGAGGCATCACAATCCTGGACTTTAGCCTATACTACAAAGTTGTAATCATCAAGACAGTATGGTACTGTCACAAAAACAGACACATAGACCAATGGAATAGAACAGAAAACCCAGAATGGGACCCACAAATATATTGCCAACTAATCTTTGACAAACCAGGAAAAAATATCCAATGGAAAAAAGAACTTGTAGCAAATGGTGATGGGAGAACTGGACAGCAACTTGACATGCAGAAAAATGAAACTGGACCACTCTCTTACACCACACACAAAAATAAACTCAAAATGGATGAAAGACCTAAATGTGAGACAGAAAACCATCAAAACGCTAGGAGAAAACAAGACCTCGGCCACAGCAACTTTTTACTCTACACATCTCCAAAAGCAAGAGAAATTAACTATTGGGACTTCATCAAGATAAAAAGCTTCTGCACGGCAAAGGAAACAATCAACAAAATGAAAAGACAACCGACAGAATGGGAGAAGATATTTGCAAATGACATATCAGATTTTAGTATCCAAAATCTATAAAGAACTTACCAAACTCAACACCCAGAAAACAAATAATCTAGTAAAGAAATGGGCAGGAGACATGAACAGACACTTTTCCAAAGAAGACATCCAGATGGCCAACAGACACATGAAAAGATGCTCAAAGTTGCTCATCACCAGGGAAATACAAATCAAAACCACACTGAGATACCACTTCATACTGGTCAGCGTGGCTAAAATTAACAACTGAGGAAACAATAGATGTTGGCGAGGATGCAGAGAAATGGGAACCCTCTTGCACTGTTGGTGGGAATGCAAACTGTGCAGTCACTCTGGAAAACAGTGTGGAGGTTCCTCAAAAAAATTAAAAATAGAATTTCCCTATGACCCAGCAATAGCACTACTAGGAATTTATCCAAAGGATACAGGAGTGCTGACTCATAGGGGCACATGTACCCCAATATTGCTTTCAACAATAGCCAAATTATGGAAAGAGCCCAAATTTCCATCAACTGATGAATGGATAAAGAAGATGTGTTTTACAGCACAGGGGAAGTGCCCTGCAGGTCCTCACCACGCCAGGGACTATCCAAAATGACCAAGCGGAAGAATTCCCCTCAGAAGAATCTCCAGGAAATAACAACAGCTAATGAGCTGATCAAAAAGGATTTAAATAATATAACAGAAAGTGAATTTAGAATAATAGTCATAAAATTAATCGCTGGGCTTGAAAACAGTATACAGGACAGCAGAGAATCTCTTGCTACAGAGATCAAGGGACTAAGGAACAGTCACGAGGAGCTGAAAAACGCTTTAAATGAAATGCAAAACAAAATGGAAACCACCACGGCTTGGATTGAAGAGGCAGAGGAGAGAATAGGTGAACTAGAAGATAAAGTTATGGAAAAAGAGGAAGCTGAGAAAAAGAGAGATAAAAAAAAATCCAGGAGTATGAGGGTAAAATTAGAGAACTAAGTGATACACTAAAAAGAAACAATATACGCATAATTGGTATCCCAGAGGAGGAAGAGAGAGGGAAAGGTGCTGAAGGGGTACTTGAAGAAATAATAGCTGAGAACTTCCCTGAACTGGGGAAGGATAAAGGCATTGAAATCCAAGAGGCACAGAGAACTCCCTTCAGACGTAACTTGAATCGATCTTCTGCACGACATATCATAGTGAAACTGGCAAAATACAAGGATAAAGAGAAAATTCTGAAAGCAGCAAGGGGTAAACGTGCCCTCACGTATAAAGGGAGACCTATAAGACTCGTGACTGATCTCTCTTTTGAAACTTGGCAGGCCAGAAAGAATTGGCACGAGATTTTCAGGGTGCTAGACAGAAAAAATATGCAGCTGAGAATCCTTTATCCAGCAAGTCTGTCATTTAGAATAGAAGGAGAGATAAAGGTCTTCCCAAACAAACAAAAACTGAAGGAATTTGTCACCACTAAACCAGCCCTACAAGAGATCCTAAGGGGGACCCTGTGAGACAAAGTACCAGAGACATCACTACAAGCATAAAACATACAGACATCACAATGACTCTAAACCCGTATCTTTCTATAATAACACTGAATGTAAATGGATTAAATGTGCCAACCAAAAGACATAGGGTATCAGAATGGATAAAAAAAACAAGACCCATCTATTTGCTGTCTACAAGAGACTCATTTTAGACCTGAGGGCACCTTTAGATTGAGAGTGAGGGGATGGAGAACTATTTATCATGCTACTGGAAGCCAAAAGAAAGCTGGAGTAGCCATACTTATATCAGACAAACTAGACTTTAAATTAAAGGCTGTAACAAGAGATGAAGAAGGACATTATATAATAGTTACAGGGTCTATCCATCAGGAAGAGCTAACAATTATAAATGTCTATGCGCCGAATACCGGAGCCCCCAAATATATAAAACAATTACTCATAAACATAAGCAACCTTATTGATAAGAATGTGGTAATTGCAGGGGACTTTAACACCCCACTTACAGAAATGGATAGATCATCTAGACACACGGTCAATAAAGAAACAAGGGCCCTGAATGAGACAATGGATCAGATGGACTTGACAGATATATTTAGAACTCTGTATCCCAAAGCAACAGAATATACTTTCTTCTCGAGTTCACATGGAACATTCTCCAAGATAGATCATATACTGGGTCACAAAACAGCCCTTCATAAGTTTACAAGAATTGAAATTATACCATGCATCCTTTCAGACCACAATGCTATGAAGCTTGAAATCAACCACAGGAGAAAGTCTGGAAAACCTCCAAAAGCATGGAGGTTAAAGAACACCCTACTAACGAATGAGTGGGTCAACCAGGCAATTAGAGAAGAAATTAAAAAATATATGGAAACAAACGAAAATGAAAATACAACAATCCAAACGCTTTGGGATGCAGCGAAGGCAGTCCTGAGAGGAAAATACATTGCAATCCAGGCCTATCTCAAGAAACAAGAAAAATCCCAAATACAAAATCTAACAGCACACCTAAAGGAACTAGAAGCAGAACAGCAAAGGCAGCCTAAACCCAGCAGAAGAAGAGAAATAATAAAGATCAGAGCAGAAATAAACAATATAGAATCTAAAAAAACTGTAGAGCAGATCAATGAAACCAAGAGTTGGTTTTTTGAAAAAATAAACAAAATTGACAAACCTCTAGCCAGGCTTCTCAAAAAGAAAAGGGAGATGACCCAAATAGATAAAATCATGAATGAAAATGGAATGATTACAACCAATCCCTCAGAGATACAAACAATTATCAGGGAATACTATGAAAAATTATATGCCAACAAATTGGACAACCTGGAAGAAATGGACAAATTCCTGAACACCCACACTCTTCCAAAACTCAAACAGGAGGAAATAGAAAGCTTGAACAGACCCATAACCAGTGAAGAAATTGAATCAGTTATCAAAAATCTCCCAACAAATAAGAGTCCAGGACCAGATGGCTTCCCAGGGGAGTTCTACCAGACGTTTAAAGCAGAGATAATACCTATCCTTCTCAAGCTATTCCAAGAAATAAAAAGGGAAGGAAAACTTCCAGACTCATTCTATGAAGCCAGTATTACTTTGATTCCTAAACCAGACAGAGACCCAGTAAAAAAAGAGAACTACAGGCCAATATCCCTGATGAATATGGATGCAAAAATTCTCAATAAGATACTAGCAAATCGAATTCAACGGCATATAAAAAGAAGTATTCACCATGATCAAGTGGGATTCATTCCTGGGATGCAGGGCTGGTTCAACATTCGCAAATCAATCAACGTGATACATCACATTAACAAAAAAAAGAGAAGAACCATATGATCCTGTCAATCGATGCAGAAAAGGCCTTTGACAAAATCCAGCACCCTTTCTTAACAAAAACCCTTGAGAAAGTCGGGATAGAAGGAACATACTTAAAGATCATAAAAGCCATTTATGAAAAGCCCACAGCTAACATCATCCTCAACGGGGAAAAACTGAGAGCTTTTTCCCTGAGATCAGGAACACGACAGGGATGCCCACTCTCACTGCTGTTGTTTAACATAGTGCTGGAAGTTCTAGCATCAGCAATCAGACAACAAAAGGAAATCAAAGGCATCAAAATTGGCAAGGATGAAGTCAGGCTTTCGCTTTTTGCAGATGACATGATATTATACATGGAAAATCTGATAGACTCCACCAAAAGTCTGCTAGAACTGATACATGAATTCAGCAAAGTTGCAGGATACAAAATCAATGTACAGAGATCAGTTGCATTCTTATACACTAACAATGAAGCAACAGAAAGACAAATAAAGAAACTGATCCCATTCACAATTGCACCAAGAAGCATAAAATACCTAGGAATAAATCTAACCAAAGATGTAAAGGATCTGTATGCTGAAAACTATAGAAAGCTTATGAAGGTAATTGAAGAAAGACATTCCCTGCTCATGGATTGGAAAAATAAATATTGTCAAAATGTCAATACTACCCAAAGCTATCTACACATTCAATGCAATCCCAATCAAAATTGCACCAGCATTCTTCTCGAAACTAGAACAAGCAATCCTAAAATTCATATGGAACCACAAAAGGCCCCGAATAGCCAAAGGAATTTTGAAGAAGAAGACCAAAGCAGGAGGCATCACAATCCCAGACTTTAGCCTCTACTACAAAGCTGTCATCATCAAGACAGCATGGTATTGGCACAAAAACAGACACATAGACCAATGGAATAGAATAGAAAGCCCAGAACTAGACCCACAAACGTATGGCCAACTCATCTTTGACAAAGCAGGAAAAAACATCTAATGGAAAAAAGACAGCCTCTTTAACAAATGGTGCTGGGAGAACTGGACAGCAACATGCAGAAGGTTGAAACTAGACCACTTTCTCACACCATTCACAAAAATAAACTCAAAATGGATAAAGGACCTAAATGTGAGACAGGAAACCATCAAAACCTTAGAGGAGAAAGCAGGAAAAGACCTCTCTGACCTCAGCCGTAGCAATCTCTTACTCGACACATCCCCAAAGGCAAGGGAATTAAAAGCAAAAGTGAATTACTGGGACCTTATGAAGATAAAAAGCTTCTGCACAGCAAAGGAAACAACCAACAAAACTAAAAGGCAACCAACGGAATGGGAAAAGATATTCGCAAATGACATATCGGACAAAGGGCTAGTATCCAAAATCTATAAAGAGCTCACCAAACTCCACACCCGAAAAACAAATAACCCAGTGAAGAAATGGGCAGAAAACATGAATAGACACTTCTCTAAAGAAGACATCCAGATGGCCAACAGGCACATGAAAAGATGTTCAGCGTTGCTCCTTAACAGGGAAATACAAATCAAAACCACACTCAGGTATCACCTCACGCCAGTCAGAGTGGCCAAAATGAACAAATCAGGAGACTATAGATGCTGGATAGGATGTGGAGAAATGGGAACCCTCTTGCACTGTTGGTGGGAATGCAAATTGGTGCAGCCGCTCTGGAAAGCAGTGTGGAGGTTCCTCAGAAAATTAAAAATAGACCTACCCTATGACCCAACAATAGCACTGCTAGGAATTTATCCAAGGGATACAGGAGTACTGATGCATAGGGCCACTTGTACCCCAATGTTCATGGCAGCACTCTCAACAATAGCCAAATTATGGAAAGAGCCTAAATGTCCATCAACTGATGAATGGATAAAGAAATTGTGGTTTATATACACGATGGAATACTATGTGGCAATGACAAAAAATGAAATATGGCCTTTTGTAGCAACGTGGATGGAACTGGAGAGTGTGATGCTAAGTGAAATAAGCCATACAGAGAAAGACAGATACCATACGGTTTCACTCTTATGTGGATCCTGAGAAACTTAACAGGAACCCATGGGGGAGGGGAGGGAAAAAAAAAAAGAGGTTAGAGTGGGAGAGAGCCAAAGCATAAGAGACTGTTAAAAACTGAGAACAAACTGAGGGTTGATGGGGGGTGGGAGGGAGGAGAGGGTGGGTGATGGGTATTGAGGAGGGCACCTTTTGGGACGAGCACTGGGTGTTGTATGGAAACCAATTTGTCAATAAATTTCATATATAAAAAAAAATAAAATAAAGTTTAGCTAAAAAAAAAGAAGATGTGTTTTATATATACAATGGAATACTACTTGGCAATGAGAAAGAATGAAATCCTGCCATTTGCAACAATGTGGATGAAACTGAAGAGTATTATGCTAAGTGAAATAAGTCAGAGAAAGGCAGATATATGTTTTCACTCATATGTGGAACTTGAGAAACTTAACAGAAGACCATTGGGAAAGGGAGGGGGATTTTCTGTTGAAAATAGTTTCAAACAGAGAGGGAGGCAAACCATAAGAGACTCTTAAATACAGAGAACAAACTGAGGGTTGATGGGGAGGTGGGGGGCAGGATAAAATGGGTGATGGGCATTGAGGAGAACACTTGTTGGGATGAGCACTGGGTGTTGTCTGTAAGCAGTGAATCGTGGGAATCTATGTATAGAGCACACCGTATACACTGTATAATAGCTAACTTGACAATAAATTATATTTATAATTATTTAAACACAAAAAAATAATAGTAGTATTCTGAGAGAAAACCTAACCCTAACCCAAACCCTCAGCCTAGCCCCTGAACCCAAAGCCTAAGTCTGATCCTCACCCTAATCCTCCCCTTTAACTCAGTCCTCTGGGGAGGTCTCTGTACCACAGATAGGCCCCAACCATCTCCTGGGCCCTAACCCTAACCCTAGCCACAGCTTTGGCCCTGACCTGAACTCTACCCCTTGATCTGAGGGAAACCAAGATTTGGTATACACAGAGGATGGAATATTACTCAGCCACAAAAAAAAGAATGAAATCTTGCCATCTGCAATGACATGGCGAGAGCTAGAGTATAATGCTAAGCAAAATAAGTCAGTCAGAGAAAGAAAAACATCATATGATCTCACTCACATGTGGAACTTAAGACACAAAACAAATGAGCCAAGGGGGGAGAAAAGACACAAACCAAGAAGCAGACTCTTCACTTTAGAGGACACGCTGATGGTCACCAGAGGGGAGGTGGTGGGGGGGGCGATGGATGGGCGGTGGGGATTAAGGAGGGCACTTGTGATGGTGTGTGGAAGTGTTGAATCACTAAATTGTACACCTGACGCTAACACAATACTGTGTGTTAACTACACTTCAATAAAAAAGGGAAAAATGGAGATATTTTGTACAGTTTGTTACCAAAATGAGATCCTATTACACTTGTGCCTCTACTTCTACTTTCCTGACTAACTAATGCCTTGGGGAAATTTCTCTATCTCAACTGGTATGGCTAATTTAATGTTTCTGAAAGGTTTTATTATTGGTTTCCAATCTGGTGATATTTTTTGCCAATGCATATATATATATGTGGGGTGTGTGTGTGTGTGTGTGTGTGTGTGTGTGTGTGTGTATTAAGTGTGTGTTTCTATTTTCTTTTACTTTTAGTCATTTCAAGGTCAATTGTGTTGATATTACCTAATTTTATTAAGTTCTGCTTCAAAAAACTGTACCAACTTCCGCCCCCAAGAACAATGTACAAGAGCACCTTTTCCCCTATGTCACTAACAACAGGTGTCATTGGTGGATATCAACTATCTTATTCTTTACTTTGCTTTTACCTGACTACTGGTGGATTTGACCCACTTGTCCATGTGTAGGAGCCACCCATGCCATACATACTGGAGCCAGTGAGTGAGTCCAGCGAGGTCTCAGGACACAAGATCAAGACACAAAAACTGATTGTAAGTCTATTCACTTCCCATGAACAATCTGAACATGAAAGTAAGAAAATAACTTCAGGAGGAGCCAAGACGGCGGAACAGCATGGAAGTTTTTTGTGTGTCTCGCGTCCGTGAAACACAGCCAGACCAACACTAAACCATCCTGCACACCTAGAAAACCGATCTGAGGATTAACACAACAACCTGCACAACCTGAACCACAGAATTCAACAGGTACGTGGCTCGGAGAGGTGGAGGGGGGAGAGAGAAGCTGCGGAGGACAGGGAGCCGCTTTTGCGTGCAGAGAGTGGACGGGGGAGGGGGGAGAATACGGGAAAAGCACCCCCCCCAAAGCAGCTGGAGAGAAAGTGGAAAAGTGGAAACAGCCGCAGGGACTGACCTAGAAAGGGAGAAGGGAGAAAGGAGAAAAGAGGGGGTTTAAATTCCATTAATACTGTAAACAGGGGGAGCACAGAGTCTGAAACTCCACAGCTCGATACCTGGCGGTGCTCTGGTGGGAAGGGCGAATCCCCAGGAGCAGAGTGGAGTCCGGGGTTCTTCGGGACACACGGGAAGAGGTGGTTCCCCTGCCGGAGGACACCTGGTAGAAGCTGTGTGGGTCCCCCAAAGGCAAGGCCCCCGTGGACCCAGGAGCACAACCACATTCGCTGGTGCTGGAACAAGGTCGTGGGGGGTGGTGGTGAGGCCTGGTACCAGATGCGTGTTGTGATTTGCCATAATCCCTGAAGTGCTGCTGGTACACTGCCTCACGAACTTTTTCTGGGGCGGGCTGGCACCCGGCCGCAGTCTCTGGGCACCAGCGGCAGCAGCCTGGTCCTGCAAACTTTCCTGGGTGCAGCCGGCACCAGCCATTGCTCAGTGAGACCCTCCCGCAGAGGGGAACAGGTGAAAGCCGCAGTCCCTCAGAAGTAAGGGGTCGGGAAAAACAGCCACAGCTGAGACAAAACTCAGGAGGAAGGTGCTGCCTGGGGCTCGGTCACGGACAGTGTAAAAGCGGGGAGCAGACAGAAGCTGAACGCAAAGGACAGGGCATGATTGCTGATCGGGGAGAACAGAGTTCCGATACTAGAGACTGGGTAGCTGGGTGACGCCATTTTCAGCACTCCTGCGCATGCGCATACACACCCACAAGCCCCACAGCAATCCACCCCAGTAGGCTAGCAGCGCCATCTAGTGGAAAACAGAAGCGTTACACTAAGCTCCGCTCAGCTGGGCCAACCTCACTCTTTAGGAACACAAGTCTCTCCGTCTGCTTAGTTTACGGACTATAAAGCGCTTCATAGTTTGACTGCTAGGGGAAATCGAAGTGATTTCAGTCATATTTCAGTCTGTTCGCTGGTCCATCTATTCAATTTTCTTTCTCTTTTTTCAGTTTTCTCCTTTCCGTTTCTTTTCTTTTTTTTTTTTTGAATACAGAAAGAGAAAAAAATACATTTTTATTTTCAATTTTTATTAGAAATATTTTTCCTTAATTTTTTTCTACTATACTTTTTTCTTTTGTATAAATTTTTTCAAATTATTTTTTGCTTCCATCATTTCATTTTAGTCTACTTCAGTGTATTCATTTTTTTTCAAATTTTCAAGTGATTTTCAAGTGTCTTTTTTTTCTTTCCCCTTTTTTCTCTAATCTATCAAGCCCCTTTCAACACCCAGACCAAAACACACCTAGGATTAAGCATCATTTATTCGATTTTGTGTGTGTGTGTCTGTTTGTTTTTAATTTTTAATTTTAATATTTTATTTTTTTACCTCATTAATTACTTCTTCCCTTCAAAAGGATGAAATGGAGGAATTCACCCCAAAAGAAAAGCAGGAAGAAATGACAGCCAGGGACTTAACCAACACAGATACAAGCAAGATATCTGAACCAGAATTTAGAATCATGATAATAAGAATACTAGCTGCAGTTGAAAACAGATTAGAATCCTTTTCTGCGGAGATAAAAGAAGTAAAAACTAGTCAGAATGAAATTAAAAATGCTATAACTGAGCTGCAATCTAGAATGCCACAGTGGCAAGGATGGATAAGGCAGAACAGAGAATCAGCAATATAGAGGACAAACTTGTGAATAATGAAACAGAAAAAAAGAGGGAGATTAAGGCAAAAGAGCATGATTTAAGAATTAGAGATATCAGTGACTCATTAAAAAGGAACAACATCAGAATCATAGGGGTCCCAGAAGAGGAAGAGAGAGAGAAATAGGGGTAGGAGGGTTATGTGAGCAAATCATAGCAAAAAACTTTCCTAACCTGGGGAAAGACACAGACATCAAAATCCAGGAAGGACAGAGGACCCCCATTAGATTCAACAAAAACCAACCATCAACAAGGCATAACATAGTCAAATTCACAAAATACTCAGGCAAGGAGAGAATCATGAAAGCAGCAAGATATAAAAAGTCCTTAACCTACAAGGGAAGACAGATCAGGTTTGCAGCAGAACTACCCACAGAAACGTGGCAGGCCAAAAAGGAGTGGCAGGATATATTCAATGTGCTGAATCAGAAAAATATGCAGCCAAGAATTCTTTATCCAGCAAGACTGTCATTCAAAATAGAAGGAGAGATAAAAAGTTTCCCAGACAAACAAAAATTAAAGGAGTTTATGACCACTAAACCAGCCTTGCAAGAAATTTTAAGGGGGACTCTCTGAGGGGAGAAAAGATGGGAAAAAAAACAAATAAATAAATACCAAAAGCAACAAAGACTAGAAAGGACCAGAGAACGCCACCAGAAACTCCAGCTCTATGAGCAACATAATGGCAATAAATTCATATCTTTCAGTACTCACTCTAAATGTCAATGGACTAAATGCTCCAATCAAAAGACATAGGGTAACAGAATGGATAAGAAAACAAGATCTATCTATATACTGTTTACAAGAGACCCACTTTAGACCTAAACACACCTTCAGATTGAAAATAAGGGGATGGAGAACCATCTATCATGCTAATGGTCAACAAAAGAAAGCCAGAGTAGCCATACTTACATCAGACAATCTAGACTTTAAAATGAAGACTGTATCAAGAGATTAAGAAGGCATCATATCATAATTAAGGGGTCTATCCACTAAGAAGACCTAACAATTGTAAACATTTATGTGCCAAATGTGGGAGAACCCAAATATATCAATCAATTAATCACAAACATAAAGAAATGCACTGATAGTAATACCATAATAGTAGGGGACTTCAACACCCACTCACAGCAATGGACAGATCATCTAATCAAAAAATCAACAAGGAAACAATGGCTTTGAATGACACATGGGACCAGATGGACTTAACAGATATATTCAGAACATTTCATCCTAAAGCAGAAGAATATACATTCTTCTCCAGTGCACATGGAACATTCTCCAGAATAGACCACATACTGGGACACAAATCAGCCCTCAACAAGTACAAAAAGATCGAGATCATACCGTGCATATTTTCAGACCACAACACTATGAAACTCGAAATCAACCACAAGAAAAAATTTGGAAAGGTAACAAATACTTGGAGACTAAAGAACGTCCTACTAAAGAATGAATGGGATAACCAAGAAGTTAAAGAGAAAATTAAAAAGTTCATGGAACCAATGAAAATGATAACACCACAACCCAAAACCTCTGGGACGCGGCAAAGGTGGTCATAAGAGGAAAGTATACAGCAATCCAGGCCTTCCTAAAGAAGGAAGAAAGATCTCAGATACACGACCTAACCTTACACCTTAAAGAGCTGGAAAAAGAACAGTAAATAAAACCCAAAGTCAGCAGAAGACAGGAAATAATAAAGATTAGAGCAGAAATTAATGCTATTGAAACCAAAACAAAACAAAACAAAACAAATCAATGAAACCAGAAGCTGGTTCTTTGAAAGAATTAACAAAATTGATAAACCACTAGCCATTTTGATCAAAAAGAAAAAGGAAAGGACCCAAATAAATAAAATCAAGAAAGAAAGAGGAGAGGTGACGACCAACACAGCAGAAATAATAATAATAAGAGAATATTATGAGCAATTATATGCCAACAAAATGGGCAATCTGGAAGAAATGGACAAATTCCTAGAAACATATACACTACCAAAACTGAAACAGGAAGAAATAGAAAATTTGAATAGACCCATAACCAGTAAAGAAAGCGAATTAGTAATCAAAAATATCCCAAAAAACAAGAGTCCAGGGCCAGATGGCTTTCCAGGGGAACTCCAGCAAACATTTAAGGAAGAGTTAATACCTATTCTCTTGAAGCTGTTCCAAAAAATAGAAATGGAAGGAAAACTTCCAAACTCTTCCTATGAAGCCAGAATTACCTTTATTCCAAAACCAGAGACCCCACTCAAAAGGAGAACTATAGACAAATTTCCCTGATGAATATGGATGCAAAACTCCTCAACAAGATATTAGCCAACCAGATCCAACAATACATTAAAAATTATTCACCACCACCAAGTGGGATTGATATCTGGGATGCAGGGCTGGTTCAACATCCACAAAACAATCAATATGATTCATCACATCAATAAAAGAAAGGACAAGAACCATATGATCCTCTCAATACATGCAGAGAAAGCATTTGACAAAATACAGCATCCTTTCTTGATAAAAACCCTCAAGAAAGTGGGGATAGAAGGATCATACCTCAAGATCATAAAAGCCATATATGAAAGACCCAACGCTAATATTATCCTCAATGGGGAAAAACTGAGAGCTTTCCCCCTAAGGTCAGGAACAAGGCAGGGATGTCCACCCTTGCCACTGTTATTCAACATAGTATTGGAAGTCTTAGCATCTGCAATCAGACAACACAAAGAAATAAAAGGCATCCAAGTAGGCCAGGAGGAGGTCAAGCTTTCACTCTTCACAGATGACATGATACTCTATATGGAAAACCCAAAAGATTCCACCAAAAAACTTCTAGAACTGATTCATGAATTCAGCAAAGTTGCAGGATATGAAATCAATGCACAGAAATCAGTTGCATTCCTATACACCAACAATGAAGCAACAGAAAGGGAAATCAAGGAATCCATCCCGTTTACAATTGCACCAAACACCATAAAATACCTAGGAATAAATCTAACCAAAGAGGTGAAAAATCTATACACTGAAAACTATAGAAAGCTTATGAAAAAAAATTGAAGAAGACCCAAAAATGGAAAAAGATTCCATGCTCCATAGGAAGAACAAATATTGTTAAAATGTCGATACTACCCAAAGCAATCTACACATTCAGTGCACTCCCTACCAAAATAACACCAGCATTCTTCACAGAACTAGAACAAATACTCCTAAAATTTTTATTGAACCAGAAAAGATCCCAAAGCAATCTTGAAAAAGAAAACCAAAGCAGGAGGCATCACAATCCTGGATTTCAAGCTATATTACAAAGCAGTAATCATCAAGACAGTATGGTACTGGCACAAAAAACAGACACATAGATCAATGGAATAGAACAGAGAACGCAGAAATGGACCCACAAATGTATGGCCAAATAATCTTTGACAAGGCAGGAAAGAATATCCAATGGAATAAAGACAGTCTCTTCAGCAAGTGGTGCTGGGAAAACTGGACAGCGACATGCAGAAGAATAAACCTGGACCACTTGCTTACACCATACACAAAATAAACTCAAAATGGATGAAAGACCTAAATGTAAGACAGGAAGCCATCAATATCCTCAAGGAGACAGTAGGCAAAAGCCTCTTTGATCTTGGCCACAGCAACTTCTTACTCCACACGTCTCCAGAGGCAAAGGAAACAAAAGCAAAAATGAACTATTGGGACCTCATCAACATAAAAACCTTCTGCACAGCAAAGGAAACGATTAGCAAAACTAAAAGGCAACTGATGGAATGGGAGAAGATATTTGTAAATGGCATATCAGATAAAGGGTTAGTATCCAAAATCTATAAAGAACTTATCAAACTCAATGCCTAAAAAACAAATAATCCAGTGAAAAAATGGGCAAAAGACATGAACAGACACTTCTCCAAAGAAGACATCCAGATGGCCAACTGACACATGAAAAAATGCTCCACATCACTCATCATCAGGGAAATACACATAAAAACCACAAAGAGATACCACCTTACGCCTGTCGGAATGGCTAACATTAGCAACTCAGGAAACAACAGATGTTGAAAAGGATGTGGAGAAAGAGGATCTCTTTTGCATTATTGGTGGGAATGCAAACTGGTGCAGCCACTCTGGAAAACAGTATGGAGCTTCCTCAAAAAAAAGTAAAAATAGAAGTACCCTACAACCCAGCAATTGCACTACTAGGTATTTATCCAAGGGTTACGGGTGTGCTGTTTTGAAGGGACACATGCACCCCAATGTTTATAGCAGCACTATCAACAATAGCCAAATATGGAAAGAGCCCAAATGTCCATTGATGGATGAATGGATAAAGAAGATATGGTATGTATATACAATGGAGTATTACTCGGCAATCAAAAAGAATGAAATCTTGTCATTTGCAACTACATGGATGGAACTAGAGGGTATTATGCTAAGCAAAATTAGCCAGTCAGAGAAAGACAAATATCATATGACTTCACTCATATGAGGACTTCAAGACACAGAAAAGATGAACATAAGGGAAGGAAAGCAAAAATAATATAAAAACAGGGAGGGGACAAAACATGAGACTCTTAAATATGGAGAACAAACACAGGGTTACTGGAGGGGTTGTGGGAAGGGGGATGGGCTAAATGGATAAGGGGCACTAAGGAATTTACTCCTGAAATCACTGTTGCACTATATGCTAACTAATTTGGATGTAAATTTAAAAAATAAAATTAATTTTAAAAAAAGAAAGAAAATAACTTCAAGATGCCTGGGTGGCTCAGGCAGTTAAGTGTCTGACTCTTGGTTTTGGCTCAGGCCATGATCCCAGGGTTGTGATTCTCTCTGTCCGTGTCTCTCTGCCCCTCCTCCACTCCCTCTCAAAATAAATAAATACACTTTAAAAAAAAAAAAAAGTTCACATGGAAACTCAAGGGACCTTGAGTAGCCAAAACAATGTTTAAAAAGAAGAGCAGAGGGGCGCCTGGGTGGCTCAGTTGGTTGAGCATCCGACTTCGGCTCAGGTCATGATCTCGCGACTCACGAGTTCAAGCCCTGCGTCGGGCTCTGTGCTGACAGCTTGGAGCCTGGAGCCTGTTTTGGATTCTGTGTGTGTGTCTCTCTCTGCCCCTAACCCACTCGCATTCTGTCTCTGTCTCTCCAAAAATAAATAAACATTAAAATTTTTTTAAAAAAAAGAAGAGCAGAGTTGGGGCTCCACATTTCCTGATTTCAAAGCCACGGTGATGAAGACAGTGTAGCACTGGCCTAACGACAGACACACAGACCAATGGGATAGGACAGAGAGCCCAGGCATACACGGCCAGGTTTTGGCAAGGGAGTCCAGATCAGAGGGAAAGGACCGTCTCTTCAGCATATGATGCTGGGGAAACTGAACAGTCACATGCAAGGGAATAGTCAGAGCCTTACTTTACTCCATATGAAAAAGTTAACTCAAAATGGATCAAAAGGCCCAGATTTAAGAGTCAAAACTATAAAATTCTTGGAAAAAGACTTGGGGCAAATCTTCACAAACTTGGGTCTGCCAGCGGTTTCTCAGATGTGACACCACAAGCACAGGCAACAGTAGACAAATTGGACTTCATCAAAATTTTAAGATTTCGTGCAGCAAAGGACTTGGTCCAGACAGTGAAGCGACAGCCTCCAGATGAAGGAAATACCTATGGATCGAGAACTGATAAGGGTCAAGTGTCCAGAATACATGGAGAACTCTTGCATCTCAAAAATACAAAGACAGAGAGGGGCACCTGGGGGGCTCAGGTGAGCGTCCAACTTCAGCTCAGGTCATGATCTCATGGTTCGAGGGTTTGAGCCCTGCCTCAGGCTCTGTGCTGACAGCTCAGATCCCGGAGCCTGCTTCCGATTCTGTGTCTCCCTCTCTCTCTGCCCATTCCCCCTGCTTGTGCTCTCTCTCTCTCTCTCTCTCAAAAATAAAATAAACATTTAAGAAAGATACAAAGATAACACAACTAAAACATGGGCAAAGGATCTTCATAGGTATTTCTCTGAAGAAGACATACAGAAGGCCAACAAGCACATGAAACTGTTCCCAACATCATTCGCATCAGAACCACAGAGTGCACCATTCCACCCTCACTAGGATGGCCACGATATGAAAGGGGACATAATAGCAGACACTGGACATAATGGAACCCCTTTAGCTGCTGGTGGGAATGTGAGTCGATGCAGCCAGGCAGTTCCTCCAAAAGTTAAACCTGAAGCCATCGCGTGACCCAGGAAGTCCACCCCGGGCATCCGTCCAAGAGAAATGACAACATCCATCCACAGAGGGACGTGCACTCAGTCACTCAGAGCACCATAATTCACAACAGCCAGATGTCCATCAGTGGACGGACAGATTAAAAAGATGTAGTTTATCCATAAGATGAAATACTATTGCTAAACAATGTACAATAAAAATAAATGATGCACAAGATAGAGGAGGCTCAGAACATCACACTCAGCGGAAGGAACCAATGACAAAAGACCGCGGATTATAGCGTTTCATTTTTGCATAATTTCCCAAACAGGCGAACATATAGAGGCAGAAAGAAACGAGTGGCTGCATAAGGCGGGGCCGGGGGAGGGTGAATGGGAGGTGGGAGCTAGAGAGTATGGGGTTTCTTTCTGAGGTGGTGCACGTGCTCCACAATTGATGACGGTGGCACAACTAGGAACACGCGAGAAACCACTCAGCTGTGCACCCTCAGTGGGTGAACTGTATGGTGCGCGAATTTTATCCCAACCAGCCATTACCAAAGAAGAAGAAGTCATCAGAGAGACTGAGGGTCGGTGAAGAGGGTCTGGTGTCCCTGGACTGAGGGTCCTGGTGAGGTCAGGGCACAGGAGAGTAGGCAGAGTGGGGGAGGGGCTGCACTTGTTAAGAGCAAAGTTAAGGAGACCACCTGCCGAGGGCAGAGGAGGTGAAGAAACTGAAAAGGCCTGGAAGGATGGTCCACTTGCACAAAGAAATCACCAGGAATCAACCCAGAAACTGTTGGAGAGCATGGCCTTGAGTCAGTAGCCAACACCCCACCTGCAGCCATAACCGTGGCCAAGCTGCAGGGTCCTGGCAGGGGGCGGCCTGGACCACGTCGCCCTACAGTCGGAGTCAGCTCCCAAGCTCAGCACTGGGACTTGTCATTTGCATAATTCAGTCTCTATCTTTTTATTTTTGTGTCCAAAGATAAGCCCAGTTCCAAAAGACTGGTGGGAATGACAGACCGAAATCTCCCTCCGTAACTCCATTGTTGACCATTTCCCTGGGGAACTCCTCAGGCTTCATTTTCCCAGCAACCTTCCTTGAGACCCAGTGAGCTTCTCAGCGGCTGACTGGCCTGCTGCTGGGCTTTAGGAATGTCTTCCAGCAGGTGCTTCGTGACTGCCCCATCCCCCATCTCTCTGCCTCCCTGTGAAACTCCTGCAGTGGCCGTACGGTGTCCTGGTCCGGTCCTCACCCCTCCTCTTGTGGCTTCACCTTCTTGATCCCGCTCTGTGATCTGACATGTTCCTTCTGCCGCATCTTCCAGAGCACTGTTTCAGCCCCATCGCTCTCCGAGTGGTCCAGAGGCCTCACACAGGACCCTGTCCCCACACACGCAGCCTGGGCACTGTCCACGTCCCCTCCAGAGGCTGCGTTTGTTAAAACAGATGTGTCTGTGCAGACGTCATTGGGTGCAAAGTCCTCGGTGCACAGTACGGTTCACTCGTGATGTCATATATCCCACGGGTTTTAACACATGTATAATGGCCTCTACTTACCACTTCGGTGCCACATGGAGTCGTTTCCCTCCGTGTTCTGCCCATTATCCCTCCCTTCCCTCCACTCATCTCTTTACTGTCTCCCCAGTTCTGCCTTTTCCGGAACGTCATGGCATTGGGATCACACAGTCTGTGGCCAACTCAGATTGGCTTCTTTCACTTAGAAAGGGGCCTTTAACGCACCTCCGTGACTTTTCATGGCTTGATAGCTCGGTTTTTAGCACTAAATGGTATTCCATCATCTGGATGTCCCACACTTTGTCCACCACCTATTGAAGGGCACCTTGGCCACCTTCAAGTTTTGACAATTACGAACAAAGCTGCTGTAGACATCTGTGTGCAGGAGTTTGTGTGGACATGAGTTTTCAGCTCCTTTGGATAAATACTAAGGAGTGTGGTTGCCAGATCCCATGGTAAGAGTACGCTAAGTTTGGCAAGAAATGGTTAAAGTATCTTCCAGCGTCCTGCATTCCCACCGGCGGTGAGGAGTTCCCACATCCTTATCAGCACCTGCTACTGTTAGTTTAGTTTTTTTTAATCATGGTTTTCTAGTTTTCAGTGACATGACATGAAAATCCCGCATAACCAACAAAATAATCTAGAACTAATAAGTGACTGTAGCAAAGTTGCAGGATACAAGGTTAATATAGGAAGTCAACTGTTTTGGGGGGGTGGCACCTGGATGGCTCAGTCAGTTCAAGCATCTGACCCTTGATTTCAGCTCAGGCCATGATCTCACAGTTTGTGAGTTTGAGCCCTGCATCAACTTCTGTGCTGACAGCACAAAGCCTGCTTGGGATTCTCTCTCTCTCTCTCTTTCTCTCTCTCTCTCTCTCTCTCCCTCCCTCCCTCCCTCTCTCTTCTCTCTCTCTCTCTCTCTCTCTCTCTCTCTCTCTCTCAAAATAAATAAAATAAACTTGAAAAAAATGATGCTAGAACTCTTGGACATCTACATGCAAAAAAAGAAAAAAAAGTAAGAAAGAAGCTGTGTCCAGACCATACACTCTTCACAAAAATAAACTCTAAATGGATCACAGACCTAAATGTAAGACACAAAGCTATTAAAGTCCTAGAAGACAACAGGAAAAAATCTAGGTGATCTTGGGTTGGGTGACGATTTAGACACAACACTGAAAGCTCATCTTTGAAAGAAAGTTGTGGTAAGTTGTACTTCACTAACATGAAAGACATCTGCTCTAGGAAAGACACTGAGAGAATGACAACACAAGACACAGCCCAGGGGTA
The DNA here is from genome assembly GCF_016509475.1 of Prionailurus bengalensis. Classification (NCBI taxonomy): domain Eukaryota; kingdom Metazoa; phylum Chordata; class Mammalia; order Carnivora; family Felidae; genus Prionailurus; species Prionailurus bengalensis. The sequence goes on from NC_057346.1 coordinate 114,855,286, forward strand.
AAAGCCCAAACCACTTGTCAGATACAGGACTGGCATCCAAAATATACAAAGAACTTTTAAAATTCAACAATAGGAAAAACAAACAACTCAGCTTAAAAATGGGCAAAAGGTCCAAATGTACACACCACCTGAGAAGAAACACAGATGGCACAGGAAAAGATGTCCCACATCACATGTCATTCAGGAAATGCCTATCAAAACAACAGTGAGACACCATCACACACACCCAGCTGGGAATGCAAAATGGCGCATCCACTTTGGGCAATTTCTTACAAAACTAAATATGCTCTTACCTTATGATTCAGCAATCACATTCCTTGGTACTAAGGGAGTTGACAACTTATGTCCACACAAACACCTGCACATGGATGTTTACAGCAGCTTTATTCATATTGTCAAAACTTGGAAGAGGCCAAGATGTCCTTCACCAGATGAATGGATAAACTGTGAGATATCCAGACAATGAAATATTATTCCATATTAAAAATAAATGACCTATCCAGCCATGAAAAGTCATGGAGGTATGTTAAATGTGTCTTACTAAGTGAAAAAAATAGTCTGAAATGGCCACATACTGTGTAATCCCTATGCTGTGACATTCTAGAAAAGGCAGAACCATGGAGGCAGTAACAGGACCAGTGGCTGCCAGAGGTTGGGGGAGTAAGAGAAAGAGAGATGAACAGGCAGAGCACAGAGGATTTGGTGGCAGTGAAACTATTATTCTGTACGATACCATAGTCACAAACACATGTCGTTATGATTTTTCAAAAACCACGTAATGTGCAACAACAGCGAGAGTGGCCCTAATGCAAACCATGGGCTTTGGTTAATAATAACGTATCAGTGTTGGTTCATCACTTGCAGCAAAGGAACCATATTAACACCAGATGTTAGAAATATGGGAAATTGAGCAGTTGTGGGTAAAGGGGGCTTATGGAATCCTCCGTACTTTTCGTTGAACTTTTTCTGTAAATGTAAAACTGCTAAAAAAAAAGTTGTTTATTAATTTTTTTAATCTTCATGCATGTGTACTCAACTAGCCTGAACTAGTTTTCTTCTCTTGTTTGTCTGCCATTCATCCCCCAGAAACTCCTGGTATCCAGGCTCCTCATCCCCCCAACTTGACCATCCTTAGTGTGATGCATGTTCCCTGTTGCCCTGCGGGGCCCACTTCACTTGCCAGGGCACCTGTAAGGGCTGCATTCCCACAAGATGTGGAAGGTCAGATCCCCAGTGAGGCTGTGGGTGGGATCACTCTGCTCCCCAATGTTTCCAAGTCCTTCCAGAAGTAGAGAGGACACATCCTACCTTCTTTTTCCCAGTTGTGTGGAGACAGAGACAGGCAAACCTCAATACAGGACAGGCAATGACTTGTGCTCTGTTCCATGGCTCTCTGTGGTCAGTCCTTGCCCAGGCCAGGGTCTCTGACTCTGCTCCCAACCCTCATCAAGCCCAGAGGTTCAAGGAAAGCCTGAACTTCAACTACCACCCCACCTATGACCTCTCTGCCTGCTGCCCTTGAAAAACATGCGGCTTGGAATCAAGGTTGGCAGCAGAGAAGAGGTGCTGTGTATTCAAGCTGCCATCTTCCAAGAAGGCCCTCTAAATTCTACTTCTGGATAGAGATGCAGACATGTCTAAATATTAATCAGCAGAATGCAACAGTGTATCAAAATAAAAATACACTAGGACCAAGCTGGGTTGCCTCCCCAGGCATGCAAGGATGGTTCAATGTCAGAAGCTCCAGTCAGACTAGAAAATGTAGAGATGGCCACCTTCCCATGGACTAGGAAGCCCTGACATAAGAGCACAAACCAGACACAGATGCTGCACACTGATATGTTCAGCTCACTATTTAATTAAAAGGCTAACTTCATGAGGAATAAGGGGAGTCTCTACAGAAATTATCACATAATTTGCTGGTTTGCAGGATCCCTTGTCAGGACCACAATCAGAGGCAAAGACAATAAGGAAAAGTGGAAGAAAAGGGGGGGAATTTTCATACCAAAGGGAGTGGTCCAGCCACGGGGGGATGGCTGGAGGCCGGGGGAAGAAGGCAGTCAGCAGGAGGCCAATGTCCAAGGGCATGGCCAAGAGCACTCAGGAGTAGTGACATCTGGTACACAGACTTAAGTTTTCCTTTTCAGTAGAGTAATCCTCTTATGCTCACCTCAGGGTTTATAACCATCCCTCCAACAAAGTAGCCTTGCATTTGCAGTGGCTGCTGGTTACTACACAGAAACCACTCCTCCCATGGAGCAAGGCTGAGGAGGAGAGCCCACTCAGAAGCTGGAAAAGTAGCTCAGGATGAACGGATGGTCTGAGTGGAGACGGGAGAAGCAGTAACAAGAGACGTTTGTGAGGTTTTCAGAAATAATCAGGTGGGAGAAGGGGTTCCTCTTCAAATACCAGGCTGGGGGCTAGATTATTCTTCTCTTGATAGTCAAGGCGGACAAATGCACGGGCAAACTGAGGCAGCACCAACATACATACACATGTCCATGCTTACAGAAAGCAACCAAAATCTCACCTCTAGGTGTCCGGATTATGGGTATTATTTTCTTTAGGTATTAATAAGACCAAATATGGGCATTATTTGCTATTTCCAGTAAAGACCATGGATGACTTTTACAATCTACGCATATAAGATGAACGTTGCCAGGGAGAAGTTGGGTAGCACGGGCAAGAGCACCTGAGGCCAGCAGGGAGGGCAGGTGACCAGCGCCTGGGGCTCCTAGGAAAACACCAGCATCCTGGAGTTGAGGTTCTAATTATAGGGCCCAAAACAAAAGTGGAAGGGGACAAATTTAGGAAACAAAGAAAGTGGATGCTTAACTGAGCCAGTAGGAAGGCACTGGCAGGGAGAAAAGAGGGCTTGAAAAAAAAAAAAAAAACAGGATAAACAGACACAAGGAAGTGACCTTGTTTCCTACAAGTCCACTAGGCAAGTATGTAAAAGCCCCCGGCCCAAGAGGCTCCACACCTGAACACCTCCCCTCTGCACCTGCATCTCTGACCGACTCCGCCCAAAACCCACCAGAAACATGGGCTGCTGTGGCTGTTCTGGAGGCTGTGGCTCCAGCTGTGGGGGCTGCGGCTCCAGCTGCTGTGTGCCCGTGTGCTGCTGCAAGCCCGTGTGCTGCTGCAAGCCCGTGTGCTGCTGTGTGCCAGCCTGTGCCTGTTCCAGCGGCGGCTCGTGTGGGGGCTCCAAGGGAGGCTGTGGCTCCTGTGGGGGCTCCAAGGGGGGCTGTGGCTCCTGTGGGGGCTCCAAGGGGGGCTGTGGCTCCTGTGGGGGCTCCAAGGGGGGCTGTGGCTCCTGTGGCTCCTGTGGCTGCTGCCAGTCCAGCTGCTGCAAGCCCTGCTGCTGCCAGTCCAGCTGCTGCCAGTCCAGCTGCTGCAAGCCCGTGTGCTGCTATGTGCCAGCCTGTCCCTGCTCCAGCTGTGGCTCGTGTGGGGGCTCCAAGGGGGGCTGTGGCTCCTGTGGGGGCTCCAAGGGGGGTTGTGGTTCATGTGGGGGTTCCAAGGGGGGCTGTGGCTCCTGTGGCTCCTGTGGCTGCTCCCAGTCCAACTGCTGTGTGCCCATGTGCTGCTGTGTGTCAGCCTGTCCCTGCTCCAGCTGTGGCTCCTGTGGGGGCTCCAAGGGGGGCTGCGGCTCCTGTGGGGGCTCCAAGGGGAGCTGTGGCTCCTGTGGGGGCTCCCAGTCCAGCTGCTGCAAGCCCGTGTGCTGCTGTGTGCCAGCCTGTCCCTGCTCCAGCTGTGGCTCATGTGGGGGCTCCAAGGGAGGCTGTGGCTCCTGTGGGGGCTCCAAGGGGGGCTGTGGCTCCTGTAGGGGCTCCAAGGGGGGCTGTGGCTCCTGTGGCTCCTGTGGCTGCTGCCAGTCCAGCTGCTATGTCCCCATTTGCTGCCAGTGCAAGATCTGACTTTCAGTTTTTGCAGGGACTCTTACCAAAGCAGGGCCATCCTGATCAAGAGTCATGGGCTCCAGCACAGCCATCATCTCCCTCTTCCCTGCACCCCTGATCCAGACTCTCCTCCATGCCAGTGTCCTGTGGTCCATCCGCCTCCCTTTCCTAATGTGAGCATGTTTGTTTGATCTCTTGCCAAGAAATAGAGTGGGCACTTGTATCCAAGAATGATTTCCAAGACCCCTCCTCCCAGCATGTGGACACCTTCCCCAGCCACTTGCAGAAAAGGTCCATCCCTAGTCCTGCCTACCTGGCACATTTCTCCAGTGAGGACATCTGAGCAGGGACAGGCCAGGCTTTCCTCAGCTCTGCATACTCTGCAGTCACTAATTTCTGAGATATCTGTCCTGGAAGCATCTAATAAAGCCATTTGTCCCAGAACCCCCTGCTGTGTTGATGTATTTATCTGTTTATATTTCTCTGATGGGAGGGAGGGGGTGTGCATTGGAATAACACCCACAGCCATGCTCAGTTCCTGCACCTGCTAACAGGTGACCTGTCCTACGTTCCCACAGTGTCTTTGGCAAATGCTGATCTGTTCCCCATCTCCAAACGCTCTGTGTGTCTTCTACAGCCAACCAGCTGAGGAGCCCTGAGCAAATCATTTTTCCTCCTGGAACCTGTGCCAACACCTGTAAAATGGGCTGCTAATATAGCATCTTCCTTATGAGAAATGCTGTGTGCGTGGTAAAGCAGCCATAGGAGATGGACCCATCACGATGGCCATCTGGGGGACTGCTGGCACGTACCTCCTCCTGGCTCAGTGCTGAGCTGAAGTAGGTATGGCCCTGTTGTCTTTCCTGAAGGAATCTGACCCAAATGAAATGACCTGTAATTGTTTCCTGTGTGGATGTGGTGCTGTGCTAAGCACTTTGCATAAGCCACCTCACCAAATGCTCACAGCAGCCCTGATCTACCAATGTAAAGTGAAACATAGAGAGGGTCAGTGCAATAAAGAACCCAACACCATTTTTGATGTTGGACCACTGACAGTTTTCAGGAGCTCCCACCTTCTTTTTACCCCAAAACCAGGCAACCAATGAGAAAGCCCATTGCACTGGCAGGGACATTCAAACCATTCAAACTCCAGCCTGTGCAGGAACCTTAAGCCTAGACTCACCCCTAACCATGATAAAAACCAAAGAATGTTCCCTCTGTTTATTCAGGTCATTCCAAACAAGCCTGGGTGCCTGCCTTGCTCACCCAGAATCTCATTATGTGAGGAATAAACCCTTCTCTACCCTCTTGGTGCATGTGTGGTGTTTCAGTCTGATACCTGAGCCGATTTGGGGCAGAGAATTGATCCTGTCCCCCATGGGGCAATCACAAGATGGCAACATTTTGTCCATAGTCCCACTGTAGAGAGCTACAGAGCCAGAATTGAAAACCATGCAGGCTGGTTCCAAACCCACACATGGACGTTTATGGTGACGTGTAAAAGTCAGGAGAGCAAAGTTTCTGCTTCCAAATGGAGATGTAATACGTATAGAAGGTTAACGATCCCACCGCAGCAACTAGAAAAGGCCAAATTAGTTTCAAAACCCATAGAGTAAAAGACACGAGCAAACTCTATGTTGTGTGTATTTTGCCACAATTTATAAAGAGTAGCATACATACATAATGTTAGACCACTGTGGGATCAGTGGGGACCAGATAAAAGCAAGCCTCAAGGGGAAAAGCTTTCCAAGATGAACTGAGGATCAATCACCACGTTTTCTTCCTTTGAGGAATTAGCCACTTCTGGGTGTGGGCTTATCATCAGGCTTGACCCAGAAGGAGCGACTCCGCCAGGAGAAAGAAAACCCACAGAACTGTCGCAATCACCACCAGGGCCGGTGTAGAAAATTGGGACATTTGCTAACTTCCAAATCTATGAGAGGCACAAAACTAGACCTGAGGCTTGTACATGCAAAGTGAGATCTCCTGTAGCCTCGTGGCACTCAGCACACAACGTCCTCCGAGAGAAAAGGTTTCTGCCTCAGACACAGGCACATGTCCCTTAAGCCATTTTCCAAATTTTGAAGCTTACTGAGCAGAAGAGCTAAGCTTAAAATATTTGAGGAAAAGGACAGAGTTTCCCACAGCCTTGCAGCACCAAGAAGCTAGATAGAAGCCAGGTTCTTAACACCAACACCAGGAAAGCCAAACCCAGAAGACTTACACAAGTGCAATGAGCCCAAACCCAGCCCAGTCTCTACCGAACTGGAGTGTTCAGCTGCTTGCCCTACCTGGATAAGAGAGGAAAAGCCAAGTATCCCTGTTAGAAGATATCAATTAGAACCTTTATGGCCCTTTTATACAAATATCTGACATACACTCAAAAAGTACTAGACACAGGAAGTGGAAGGAAAATATGGTCAATAATCAAGAGGAAAGCTAACAACAGAAGCCGGTCCATGGATAATCCATATATTGTAATAAGAAAACATAAACTTAAAATAACTATGATTAATACATTAAATGAAATAAAGGAAAAGATAAGCAAAATGGATGCAAAGATAGCTTTTTCAGTAAGGAATTAGACTATATTTAACTTTTTTAAATGTTCATTTATTTTTTAGAGAGAAGGAGAGAGAGAGTAGGGGAGATGTAGAGGGAGGGAGACAGAGGATCTGAAGCAGTCTCTGTGCTAACAGCAGAGAACCCAACGCGGGGCTTGAACTCACGAACCACGAGATCATGACCTACACCAAAGTCAGACACTTAACTGACTGAGTTTCTGCTTCCATCTAGGCGCCCCAAGAATTAGAATATATTTTAAAATGTTAAATGGAAAACATTCTCATACTGAAAAATGCAATATATGAAATACCTAAAACTAATGACTCATTGGATAGAAAACAAATTTAGGAAACACAAAGATATATAAATAGAAAATATCCTAACTGAAGTGCAGAAAGAATAAATACAGAAAATGATAATAGAACAGAACATGAGACACCTGAAACACAGTTTAAAACATTTCTGGACTCCCAGAAAGAGCAGCAAGAAACAATGGATTGTGGGCTATTGAAGAGAAGATGATATCTTTTTTCCAGAATTGTGGAAAACCATGAATCTACAGGTTCAAGAAACTCAGCAAACTGAAAGCAGAATAAATAGATAGAAGAACACGCAGAGGCATGCTGTAGGAAAATTTCCAAACATCGAAGATCAGGAGAAATCTTTAAAAGCAGCAAGAGAAAAAGAACACATTACCTGTGAAGGAACAGCTATAAGAGTGACAACTGATTTTTAAGTAGAAGTGATGGAAGGCAGAAGACATGGAATGACATCTTAGAGTGCTGATATTAAAAAACAAACAACAACAACAACAAAAACCTGCCGACCCGGAATCTTACACCTAATGTAAATACCCTCCAAAATGTAAGTGAGGAGCACCTGGGTGGTTCAGTTGGTTAAGCTTCTGACTTTGGCTCAGGTCATGATGTCATGGTTTGTGGGTTCAAGCCCTTCATCTGACAGTGCAGAGCCTGATTGGGATTCTCTCTATCCCTCTCTCTCTCTCTCTCTCAAAACAAATAAATAAACTGTAAAAAAAAAGTGTAAGTGAAATGGAGTTGTTTTCAGATGAGAGACATTGTCACCAGAAGACCTACACCACAAGAAATACTAAAGAAAGGCTCTTCAGACTGAAGGAAAAGAGCCCCATATGGAAGCATGGGGCTTCGGGACTGAGTGAAAAGTGCTGGAAATTGTAAATGTGTTGATAAGTATAAAAGAAAAGGAACTGCTTGAAACAATATATTAATGTCCCATAAGATTTTTAGCATTTTTGGAAGTAAAATGCAGGAGGATAAATGAAATTAAACAGTTGTAAGGCTCTTGCCTTGTTCAGGATGTCATGAGATGACTAATTGATAGTATATTATAATAAATCAAGGATATGAAATGTAATCTCTAGGATAGTCACTTAAAAATATACAGGAATATGGGGTGCCTGGGTGGCTCAGTAGGTTGGGCATCCAGCTTCAGCCCAGGTCATGATCTCACAGTCTGTCCGTTCAAGCCCCATGTCAGGCTCTGTGCTGACAGCTTTAGAGCCTGCTTTAGACTTCTGTGTCTCCCACTCTCTCTGCCCCTCCCCTATTCATGCTTTCTTTCTCCCTCCCTCTCTCTCTCTCTCTCAAAAATAAACATTAAAAAATTATATATATATATATATATATATATATATATATATATATATAACCCAACAGCTAACAGAAAAGAGAAGTTGGATTAAAAAAATAGTTGAATATAAAATAAAGCAAGAAATAAGGAAAAAGGGAACAAAGAGGAGATAGAAGAAATGGAAAATAACATAGCTGCTAATAAACATGAGTGGAGTCCATGGTTAGAGGCCAAATGGCAAGACGTAGGGCTGAAACGAGCCACCCAGGCAGTGCCATGATTGTTGCTGCCCCCTGTGGGATAGTGGTCCAGGAGAGCTCCAGTTCCCCACAGAGAAAGCACAACTGCACCCTGTCCTGCCAGCCACAACCAGGACTATCTCCAAGGGCAATAGCCCCACACAGTAGAGTAGTCCTGAGACAGAGACCTACAGAAAGAGGAGAAGAGAAACCGGCCCTTTGGGTCAACAGACTGGGCAATGGCGATGGTGCGAGTGCCAAGGGACTGACAAAGTCGTGTTCTCCCAGGTGTTGGCCACAAGCAAGCATCTCCCACAATTCATGCTGCAGACTCGCTATTTGGATGCCTGTTTAATGGACACCAGATGGCCAACCCAGAGAGACATCCTCCAGGCTGGTAAGATCCCACAGACACCACAGGAGGAGCTGCCCCAAGCCTGAGGGCTGTGGCTGCTCTGGATGGCCATATTAGGGACAGACTGGCAGCCTGAGGGCAAGTGGCTCACCTGACAATGGCCAACGAACTGTTAAAGAATATCCCACCTTGTTAGCACCCAGAGGTCCTGTACTCCTGGGAGCCTATAAAACTTTGGGACCTAAAATGCCCTGGATAAAGATGGATGCCCACCCCCCCAAACTAGTCTCCTTGGTACCACACACACCACGGACAGGAGTAGCAAATACTTCCCAACGTGACCTAGCCACACCACATGCTGGAAGTGACTGTTAAAACAGCAATTCCCCAAAGATAAAATAAAGGGGGCAAGCACCCAGAAATTCAGGCCATATATGGAGCTACGAGAGGCCACAAGGGGGCACTCGGGCACCTTCGAAACAAAAGGGCTGCCACAAAGCAAGACCTTCATGGAGGTCAGGCGCTGTCTGCCAGAGGAACTGAGGGCCAGTGGTTGCTCTCTTTTAGGACCCCTACTACCTGACCCACACCCCTGTATCCCGATGTAATGGCCTTTACGAGAAGGGGAATTAGCATGGGGCTGAGGTCTCTCAGTCACAGGGGGGGTTGAGGTCTCTCAGTCACAGGAGAGACCAAGGTCTCGTGGCCCAGCAAGTGTACAAGGGGCCCAGTGGCTGCAAATCTTTATGGCTGTTTCAGACATGATGCTCAGGTGAGTCACCAACAGTGGTGCAGGGAGGTCCCAGGAGGACAGCTTTGTGACCAGGTGTTGATAACAGCTAATTCATATTGGAAAACTACAGAATATTCTCTTTAAAGTCAGTTAATGGAATGGACCTAGCTTGTTACCCCACTCCATCCCACCCCCATCATATCTGCTGGCCCCCTTTCCAGCCCCAGTCCATGGCCTTGCTTCCAGAGAGAGCCGGTCTTCGGTTTGACCTTCATCATGCCTGCAGCATCAAGAAGTTCCGTATGCTGACACAACTTTACTGAACCCACGGGAGCTCTGGCCCCTCCAGTGGTTTCCTACAAGAGCTGGTTTAACACACAACACAAAGTTCAGGGAAGTAAGTTCCCCGTGAAGTGAACTTTGATCTGTGAGAACAGAAGACAGGTGGATAAAGTGTTCTCCCTTCTTCCTCCCTGCAGACTGTTCTGTGTTGCAGTGTCTCCATTAGGCCTCACTGGGGAGATGGCGTGCATAGACAAGCAACTAGCCGCAACTTCTTCCGGCCCCCGACTCTGGCCTCCTTTGGATCGGCCTTTCGACAGCACGCTTGGATTAAGCTTTGCCTCTGGCTGCTTTCTAGGCAACCCAGGCTAAGACTGTTACCATCACCATGTACATTTGACATGATGATGGAGATCCTAGTCAATGCACTATGACAAGAAAAAGAAATGGGTGATGTCAGGTTTGCAAAGAAACAAACGTGGGGATCCACAGATGTATGACTATCTGCCTGGAGAGTCCACCTGAACTGATAGGCAATTCATGGCGGAACTAATAAGAGAATTCAGAGAGGCTAAATCAGAGGAAGCCTACAGACAAGTGACAACAAATCAGAAAATGATTTTTACAAAGAGCCCTTCCTTCCCAACAGAAACAGAAATTATAAGGCAAGTAGGAATACATTTAACAGGAACGGATAAGACCTCTCTGGAGAAAATCCTAAAGCAACAGAGAAGGACATTTAAAAACTAAATACACGTACATGGATGAGAAGAGCCTGTAGTGCTCTCCTCCAAATTAACCTACAATCAATTCAATGCAGCTACAATTAAAACACCAAATGTTGACAAGGATTATAAAAACTGGAGCTTCTATAACTCACTGGTGGGGTGATTATTATATCCACACCTTGAGAACAATTTAGTAACTTCCAGGACGCTAACGGCAGGCGTATCCTGTAACCTGATGACCCCACTTCTGGGCACACACCTCAGAGAAATCTGGTCCAAGAGCCCTGAGACAGTGTCTCTCAAAGGTAAATGTGCAAATGGCAGTCTTATAAGTTAAACAAATATCCACCGTGTGACCCATGGTCATACTCCAGGGCATTTACTCTGGAGACATGAAAACTTACATTAACACAAAACCCTGCACGGGAATGTTTCTAATGGCTTTATTCATGATGTCTAAAAAATTGAAAACGATCCAGATGTCCTTCAGCAAGTGACTGGGTACACTGTGTTCTAAACGTGCCATCAAATCCTTCCCAGCAGCAAAAAGGAACAAGCTATTGATACACCAACAACCGGGATGAACGTCAAAGACAATAGCAGTCTCTAAAGCTTACGTACTGTGGGATTCCACTCCTCTCGTGTCCTCAGAAAAACTAAACCATACTGATGGGCACGGACCAGTGGTTGCCAAGGGGTAAGGCTGAAAGGAGTATGTCACCATAAAGAAATAGCACGGGAGACATTCTTAGGGTGACAGAGCTGCTCCGTATTGATTATGATGACGGCACACGAATCTACATAGGTGTCAAAACCCAAAAGTGTCAATTTTGTTGAGATGTCGAAAAGTTGGAACACTGGTGCGTTGTTGGTAATTTACAAGAGTACAGCTGCCGTGGAGAACAGTTTGGTGGTTCCTCAAAAGGTACACACGCAAATGTCATGTGATCTGATAATTCCACTTCCACGTACATACCCAAAAGAGTGCACAGCAGGGTCTCTGTTCACAGAGACTGTTCACAGGAGTGTTATTCACAGTACACAAAGGACGGGGACAGCCCAGCATCCACCGGCAGACGAAGGGATACACAAAATGTCATCTGTCCACACCATGGAAGATTATTCGGCCTTAAAAAGAAAGGCAATTCTGACACCTGCTACCTATGGATGAGCTCCAAGGACATGATGTTGAGTAACATGAGGCAGATACAAAGGACAAATACCACAGGATGTCACTCACACAAGTTCCCTGGAGAAGTCAAATTCGTAGAGACAGAGAGAAGCATGGCGGGTGCCAGGGGCCGGGGCAGGGACAATGGGGTTTATTGTTTGATGGGGATTGAGTTTCAGTTGGGAAAGATGAGTAAGTTCTGGAGACGGATGGTTGTGGTGGGTGCATGATGGGCACGTACTTAATGCCCCTGAACTTAAAAATGGTTAAGGCGGCAACTTTTATATCATGCATATCTTGCCACAATAAAAAAAAAAAGTCGAGTCAATTTTACTGTATCATTTTAAAAATTAAATAAAATGATACAAAAAAGAAAGCCAAAAGCTTGAACGTGCGTACAAATCTCGGGAACTTGTTAAAACAGAGAGTCTGGCTTAGCAGGCTTGGGTGGGGGCTGAGAGGGTGCACTTCCCACACAGTCCCAGGTCGTGCTGACAACCACCAGAGGAGACAACCACCAGAACGTTGGTTGCAACACAGCTGCGTGGAGAAAAACTTGCAAACGAGCTAAACGTCCATCAGTAGAGTAATGGCAACATAACCGGTCTGTTCCTCAGTGCAAACCTACACACACAGCAGCTAAAACGGGTGGACGGGGGCACCCGCCTCAACAAGGATAAACAGGCTGGCGCGTGCAAAACAGAAAAAGCAAATTGAAGGAGAAATGTGCCATGATGCTCATACAGAAATATTGAAAAGCGCACAAGATAATACTATCTGCTGTATGCAGGACTTATACGTGCCATGAAATGAGAAAGCCAGAACTGAGAAGACGTCCCCCACTCAGCGCCTGCCTCCCACCAGGACCCTGATGTGGTTCTTCCAGCCTGAAGCAAACACGGAGACCTGCTGACATGGTTGGGTCCAGAGCTAAAAACAGGAGTCTGTTCCGTCATTACACGTGTTTGGCAGGGTTTTGTTTTTGTTTTTGTTGGGTTTTTTTTACATCATAATTAAAAACCAGGAAAGAAAATAACCTGAAATGTGTTATGAAAAACACACAGAAGGATGCTGCTCCCTGCACTGGTTGTAATAACCAAACTATGGAAATAATCTATCACATAAATATAGAAACTTGGTCCAAATATCACCGCGCGTCCATCAAATGCAACACCACACAGACGTTTATCACCTGGTTATGGTGAACCTCGTCCAGGTTCCCCGAGCGCTAGGTCAGAAGGTGAGGGCGCTAGGTCAGAGGCTGGGAGGGCGGGGGAGCTTCCTGGGGCGACCGGAAAGCTCTAGGTCCAAGCCCACTTGCTTGGACAACCGGGATACGTATTTTATTGTTAACAATGCCTTGACTTAAAAAAAAAAAAAAATCTGGTTGTGGGGAAAACAATGCCACGGCTACACGTTTATTGTGTGTCTTTGGCTGAAACGCCGAGCTGCAAATCGGCAAAAAAAAAAAAAGTGGACCCCGTTTTTCTTTCTGTGTGGCGAGGACGCAGGAAGGAAAGTCCACCCCGCGCGTCCTCTCTGGTCGGGCGCAGGCGGGCGGCAGGGGGCGCGCACGGACCGCCCGCGTCAGCCCGACCCGGCGCGCGGTCCTCCAGGCGGGGGACCGACCCGACCCTGACGCTGCCCTGAGCCGGGTCCCGCTCCACCGCTGGGGGCCCGGGCCCGCGTGGCCCGCCGCGATCACCCGCGGGGAGCCCGGGCCCAGCGGGCAGCGGGCTTGGACCTGGCCCGGCCTCACAAGGCGACCCCTGGCTGGGGAGCTGGGAACCCCACTTCCTTCCACGCACCGCCCAGCGCCCGGGCCCACCGCAGCCCCCTCCCCCAGCCGCCCCTGCCCCTGCGCATCTCGTTAGGGCATGAGTCTCAGCGCCCAGGCCGCTGGCCCTCCGAGGGGGCCGAGGGGGCGCGGATAGAATCCAGCACGGGGCTGGAAAGAACCTAGGGCAGAGCTAGCGGCCTGGGAAACTCGCAGTGCCTCCCTAAACCTCTGCCTCCTTGTCGCAAAACTCCAGGTTTTAAGTGCTCCTTTGCACCAGAAATGACAGAACTGGAGAATAATCATGGCCCAAACATACTTCCCTGGCCAGGTCCAGCCCCAGAAAGCTGCACGCCACCCCCACCCACTCATCTACAGCTTCCAGAAGGAAGTGAGGACATCATCGCCCGCCCCTCAATTTACTGCCACCTGCTCAGGCCTAGCTAGGAGCTGCCCAGGGCACAGCCAGAGTTCTTTGGGGCCATGGGCACTCCCAGGCCACGTGCAAGTGCTGACCACATCCCGGCTGGGCAGAAGAGGAGCCCACTTGAACACCTTCCCCCCTGGCCAGGGAGCAAACCCAACTCCTCAGTCTAAAGATCGACAAACCCCAACTCCTGCCGCTCCCAGGCCCTTCTGGATCTCTCTGTGCTCCCTCCCCAAGGGCCTCATGTGCTCCCTCCAGCCACCTGGCCCCGTCTGGGCTCAGCCTGAATCCCCCTGTCCCCTCCTGGGGCTCAGCCTCCCCACTCTTCAGACATGGAGTGAACCCAAACATAGCAGGGTCCCAGGGAAGCCCCCACCCACCACTGTCCCGGCCATGCATCTGGGCTGGGCATTCCCAGGAGCTCAGGGTCTGCCTCTGGCTAGCAGATCACAGAAAGAGGAAAGACCTCAATCCAGCCCCAGCCCCAGCCCCAGCCCCAGCCCCAGATAGCCCCCAGGTTACCAGTGCTCCCTTCCAGGACAGGCCCAGTTGACTGTTTATCCTCGGTGTTGGCTCTGTGCCAGGAACACATCCTCTCCCCTCTCCCCGCGCCCGCCATGCACCACATATACACACAACTACCCTGACATTCTTCAGGCCAGCAAGAAAGGAGGCCCCACACACTTACTACACACCTACTCTGCGCACAGCCCTGAGGCTGTAGGTGGCTCAGCCTGCTTGGGAGAACTGAGGATCAGAAGGGGGGACCCTCCAGAGCCCTGCCCAGGACCCACCTGCTACCCAATGCCCTCCTGCACTCCCACACAGAGCTCTGCGGTCCAGAGTGCCCATCCTTGCCCGGGACAAGACAGGCCAGTTGTGCCTGGCACATTTTTTGTGACCCTTCTTCACCAAGGATGGCTGAGAGCCACCTCCTAGCTCTCTCCCTCCTTGGGAAGGTGCTGCACTCCCTGGGGGCCAAAGCCCCTCTCAGAGCCCCTAGGTGGCCCTGGGAGACCTGCCAAGGCTGGGCGCCTCAGGCTAGAGAGATCACCTCACTCTCCATCGGCCAGCCATAGGGAAGGGGTTTTAGAAACATCTGAGCTGTCTGGTCACCCCTCCCACCAAAAAATACATTACCTTCAAAGGCTCCCGTCAGTGTCAGCTCACGGCAATGGCCTTTGTCGTCTTTCTCAGAGCTAACATCCCAGTGCCCCGCACAGGGCCCGGCTGGAGAAGGTGCTCAGTAATCAGTAGGTGTGTGGGTGCATATCTTCTCCCGGCTCTCCTACCTCCAGCTCCCTGACCTCCTCCAGGTCTAGGGACCATCCAGGTCTTTCCTGCCTGGGGGGTAGGGAGGGTCCCTTCTGCACCACAGGTGCCTCCCCAGCCTCCAGACCGCCTCCTGGGGTGGCCTCCAGGCTGCCCACCGCCTGTGTGTCTCTGGCCCCTGTTTGTTTCCGGCCCAACCCTGCTCAAGGTGTAATTACCTATGTTTGTTCCCGCTCTGGACTCCCAGCGTCCGGGCCTCAAGTCGCCTGGGGGCAGACCCTCGACAGCCTTGACTGGGGGCTGGGGGAGAACACATATTGTCAGGGTGGACCCCAATAAGCACTGTTTGGGGGTGGCTTTCACCAGAAGCATCAGGGGCTGGAGTGATCGGCGGGGCCTGGGGGACAGCACTGCACTGGGGACACCCTCCCCAGAGTTCGTGAGACGTGTGACCTGAGACAAACCGTCTCGCCTCCGAGCTTCCAATTTGCTCCCGAGTAAAGTGGAAACCCAGGTTCCCACCTCCAGGGGTGCTGGAGAGGGTCGGCGTCAGTCCCGCAGGTAAAGTGCTCGCGGGCCTAGCTCGCGCAGCGCCCTCGCCGCCTGGGACCGAGAGGGTCTCGGGGCCCGCAGGCCCCGCGCAAACAAAGGCTGCGGGGCTGGGGAGGCGGCGCCAGCTCCGGCCGGGCCACGGCGGGTGAAGACCCTCGAGCCACGACCCGTTCAGCCGGACCCTCCTCGGCGGTGAGCGGCTCGAGGCCGGGGGTCCCCGCGTGCTGGGGCCGGGCGCCGGGGCTAGGAAGGCTCCCTGAAGGTTGGTGGGGGGCGGGGGGGGGGGTCCCTGGCAGCACGGAGGGGACGCCACACGGCCCCTTTAAGAGCCGGTGCCGGGCGGGGGGGGCGGAGGGCAGAGGGCGGAGGGCGGCGGCCAGCCCGGCCCCCCGCCCCCCGCGGCCGCCGCCTCTGATCTGCACCCGCGGCCGGGCTCCGGCTGACGTCACCTGCCCCCGAGCCGCGCGCGCTGATTGGCTGCAGGTGACGTCAGGGCCTTTTTCGCTCGGCATGACCTCATCCCCGCCGGCGGCCCCGCCCTCCGCCCCGGGCCTGTCACTCGCGGCCGAGCGCGGCGGCCCAGCCGGCTCCGCGCCCCCCGCCCGGACGCCGGAGCCCGAGCCGCGCCGGAGCCGCACCGGCCGCGCCCGCCGAGCCCGGGGGGTGGGATGCGCGCCGCGAGCGCGCGTGCCCGTCCGCAGTGCGCGCGCCCCGGCCCGAGCGAGCGCTCCCCGAGGCGGCGGCGGCGACGGCGGCGACGGCGACGCGGCCCGCGCGCTCCCCCGGCCCCTGCCCCGGCTGCGCGGGCCCCCGCCGGGCCCATGGGCGGCGCGGCCGAGCGGGCGCGCTGAGCGGGCGCGGGTCCCCGTGCGCCCCGGACACGAGCGACGGCGAGGTGAGCGGGGGCGCCGAGCGCGGACGCGCGGGGCGCGGGCAGGGGGCCCGGGGTGGGGGTGGGGGGCGCTGCGTCTGGAGCGCTGGGGCGGCAGCACCCGGCGGGCGCCCGGGAGGAGGAGGCGGCCCGGAGGTGAGCGGCCAGGCTCGCGGGGACGCCACTGGCCCGCCCGGGAAGCCCTTCCCCCGCCTCCCCCAGCCCCCGGTGGACCCTGGCCCGGTCCACACTGGCCCACCCCTCCCTCCTCCGGCTTCGCCGCCTTTCTCCTCGAAATTCCTTCTCATTTGGGGGGTAGGGGGGAGCACGCAATAAGGACCCAGGACCTGGGCCGTTTGTGATCCAGCGTAGATCTGTACGGACGTCTGCGAGAACCCCAGACTCCCTAACCCCCACCCCGCCATGGAGGCCCCAAATTGGAGAAGGTCGTCCCTGCCCCCGCGGGCTGGCGATGCAGGCCTTGACCAAAGGAGCCGAGGGTCCTGGCCTGTGGAGAGGCTCTGGAAAGGGCCCATTCCGTGTTCGGCGGGGAGGGGCTGCAGATCCGTGTCCCCTCTCTGGCCAGGCCGCCACCGGTACCCCCACCCCAGGGTGCTCAGCTGGCCTCTGCAGAATAAAGACCATCCGCCCGCCTGCTGCAGAGGCAGCAGCGGGTGCTGGGGGAGGGGCTGGCACTGCCAGGCTGAGTGCAACCAGCCTCCCTCAGCCTATCTGCCCACCTTGGTGGGGAGGGGTACCTAACAGTCTGGCCCGGAGCAGAGGGGGCGATGATGGGCCAACGATGCGCCCAGCCCCCACCAGGTCACCCCTGCTGGGAGAATTTGCCTCCTGAGTTCCTGCTGCAAGCTGGTACTAGCTTCTGCCCTGGGCGGGGGGGAAGGGGGGGTCCTGGGTGCTGCAGTGATTGGGGGTTCAGGGGGAGGGGTCGCGGATCCCACAGGGTGGAGGAGGGAGGTGGCCAGATCTAATGCAGTGTCCACAGGGGTGCCGCTTGGGGTAGAGGTGGGGGTGCTGCAGGCCGGGGGAGCAGCTTCATGCCCTGGGGGTCTGAGCGGAGGTCTGAGGGTCCGTCACTCCCCGCCGCCTCCCTCAGACCTTCTTGCTTCTAGGGCAGCTCAGGGAATGAGTGTAGCATGCAGTGTCCCCACCCTGCTCGGGGAGGACAGATGTCCCATGAATTCACTCCCCAGAAGCTTAATAAGCACCTGCCTAGGTAGGGCAGATCATGTGACCAGGAGCTGGGAGTCAGTCCTGAAGTCTGACTGAATACCTCCCGCTGCAGGCAGCGAGGGCCCCAGGAGAGTTGCTGGGTGGCTTCTAGTCCCCTGCTGCCCTGGGCCCTTGGGAAGGCTCCTGTGCCCCAGAGGCTGCCTCCAGGAACAGTGGGTTCCATGCATACGGATGCAGAGAGATGCTTGAAGGGACGCTCTGCTCCAGGTCCCTACCCGGAATCCTCTCCTCTCCAGCTGAGGCTGACCAGCTGCTCCAGATGTTTCCAGTGGACAGAGAGCCCAAGGGGCCACGAAAGCCAGTGGGTGCAGAAAGGGAAGGAAGCGGAGCCAAACCCATAGCAAGAGGAACGTGGGTCAGACTCTGACCACGAGGACTGCACGGGCTGAGGCCACCTCTGCCTGAACCCGTCCAGGCAGTGACTGGTGGCTGCCCCGGGATGGCCCAGGTGTGTGGCATGGGGCACAGTGACCAGAAGTCCTGCAGATCAGTAGGACTAGAACAAGCCAGGAAGGAACAGAGGAACCTAGATTTGTAGGGTCCCGAACATGCCCTCTCAAGGACCGACGTGCTGGGACCTCCCACCCCGGGCTCTGCCCAGACTCCTATGACCTGGGGGTGCAGGGCCCCCACCCCACCGTCTCCCAGGCACACAGCCTCCCCAGACCAACTTGGCTCTGCTTGGCCTTGCCATTGGCTCCTCCCGGGCAGAGTAAAGGCCAGCTTGGGTCCTGTTGCATTCACCTCGGGGAGAGGGGGTGGGGGGGGGCGGGTGAGAGCATTTGGGGATCCCTGATGAGAACAGATGGGGGTAAATGAGCTGAGCTGGTGTGAGCCCCCTACCAGTCTCTCTCCTGGCCTCTCAGTTTCTGCCTCCAGAGGTGCCCCTGGTCACAGTGAGCTGGACACATCAGCATTGTGGGTGCCCCCGCTGCCAGCTCTTCCCGAGGGCCTGCCTATGTGTGCCAGGCACCACTTGAGTTGGAGACACCACTCTGAGCGAGAGCCACGGGCCACCCATGGCAGACAGTCCTGACGGTGGTCTCCAGAGGTAGTGAGTTCCCCATCACTAGGTGCTGAGCAGAAGGTACCCTGGCGAAGATGCCTTCTGTTGGGGGTCTTCTGGCCACACATGTCTCTTGCTCAGGGACAAGAGGGTGCCCCGTGGAGGCCCTGGGAGCCAACAATGTGACAAGATCTTGGAGCTGGCTTCTGGGGTTTCAGGGGATTTGGCACGCAGAGGGCACACCGGTGACCACGTGCATGTGCACACACATCTGTGTGTGAGCGATTGCATGAGGGGGTGGAGTGGGTTGTGGGAAAGAGGTGAGCACTGTGCGGACAGTGTGCAAGGGGGCACGTTCCGACTCACGCGGCAGTGGACACACAGCACAGAAGCCAGGCCGCGCTGTGTACCTGACCTTTCAGAGGAAGGGGGCTGCCTGCAGCCTCCTAGGCGGTGCCCAGCCAGGTGGGGAGGGGCCTCCTGCCTTTGGACTGAGAATTGCTAAGTGTCCTAAGCAAGGAGCCCTTTGACGGGGGTCTAGGGGGCTGTGCCCCCCTCCCACTGCCACCCAGCCTCTGGAATAGCAGGTGATGGCTGCTGTCTCCCCTCAGTTCCCAAGAGTGGAGTCTGGGCTGTACCTGGGGCGGGTGCTTGAAACTGGGGAGGCCCAAGAGCCTGCAATATCTGTTTTCCCTGTGCCCACCTGGCCCATTCTAGCCCCACTTACCTGCTCAAGACTGTCCTAAGCTTTCTCCACCCCCGACTGGAGTTCTCGACTTGGATCCATAGCACGACAGGGGAGGGTCTGCCCCCAGGAGCTTTAGCCCCGAGGAGGCCCTGAGAGGTCTTGCAGGAGGTGCACTTGGGCCAGACCGTGGCCCCTTGAAGGCTCCCTGGAGGCGGGAGTGAGGTGCTCCGTGGGTGCCCTTGGCAAGAAAGGTTAGGACCCGGTGGAGCAGAGAGGGGAGGGCCTGGAGGAGTGTCACCCCTGGGCTTTGGGACTCGTAGGGACCCGGCCCCCGGTCATCCCAGGCCCCAGCTCCTGGGCACCTGCAGGAAGCAAGGAGCAGGCCCTGCTGTTCTGCAGAGCCAGCCTGCTCCGTAGCTGTGCCGCAGGACCAGCGTTGCCTGGCACCTCCGTGGTTGCCATGGCAACGACGGAGGTGCTAACTTGCTAATGGGTCCCCCTCGGCTGCAAATAACAATACTAGAGCGGTTCACGGGCCGAGCTGGAGGGTTCCCTAGGGGCTGGGGCTGAGACCAGGTACTGGGCCTGGGGGCCCAGCGGCTCCCCCTTCCAGCCCCGGTCCCTGTCCTGCAGCCCAGCTCAGCTCCTCCACACCCTCCTCTCATCCTGAGCCCGCCTCCCTGCCTGTCCTGCGGCCCTCAAGCTGTCCTGAAGCTTCTCAAAACACCTCATACAGGAATCGAATTGGGGACCCCTCATCACCCAGGCGGGGACACCCCTCAGACGGGCCCCCCTGGGCAGGTGGGGAACCCCCTTTGCAGACAGGCCCCCACCAGCGGGTGAAGACCCCCCTCAGCAGGTGGGGCGCCCCTTTTGGCAGATGGGCCCTTTTGCTGTTGAACTGGTTTCATACGGCCCTCAGGATGACCAGCAGCCCCAGCTGCACCCCTAGGCCCTGCCCCCACAGTGGAGGAGCCCGGGTGCCTGCCTGGGGAGCAGGGTGTCTGTGAGTGGTATCCCAAAGCCCCGCCCGCTGACCGGGGCCATCCCGGGCACTTCCCTCTGGGCCAGCAGACACGGTCTACACCTGCCGTGCTCCTGTTTCTCTGTGAAGTCTCCCACCCACACCAGCCTGGGAGCTCACCTGAGGGGGTGGTCCAGAAATGGCCGCAGCTGCCACTGTTGTCCCCAGGGCCATCATCACTGAAGTATGACAAGTGTCCTCAGGGGGCCCCACCACAGCAGCAGCTGCAGGTTGGGGGCGTACTGAGGGGGTCCCCTCTCTGAGCTCCAGGGTACGTCTGTGCCCCAGCCTCTCCTGTGTCCGAGGCAATGGTGGAGGCCTTGGGTTCTATCCAGTGTCCTTGGTGTGACCTTCGACGGGTCCCACCCCTCCCCTGAGCCTCAGTTTCCCCCCTTCAAAGGAAACTCATCATCCTCACACTGTGTGCCTCCTGGCAGGCTGTGAGGCTCGGTGGGCCTAGAGAGAGGCCAGTCCTGGCAGGTGACAGGGCAGATGGGGCCTGGCAGGCAGGACGAGGATGGGAGGCATGTGGCAGAGGCTTAGCACCAAACCCACAAGAGGGGCCTCTGCCCCGAGATCTGGGGTCCTTGGATCCCCACCTACCTCCTCCTCCTCAGGCCAAGGGCCCTTAGAGGCCGTGCCGAGAGTCCCCACACCCCGAGAGTCCCCACATATGGGTCACCTACTTTGACTTTCATCTTTAGGTGCCACGCATCCACCCCAGCCTGGGACCTCCCAGCCCCCAGAAGGGTCCCCCTAGACCTCAGGACTTCACTGTGCCCGGAGCACACCCGTGCTGCCACCCCCATCCCATGAGCGTGTGGCGCACTCCTGCAGGGGGACAGACACTGGCCCCACGTGGCACACGCTCAAGCTCGCTCTGCAGAACTGGGACAGTGGCCGTGGCAGAGGAGCTCCGCCTCCGCTCCCAGACCCCTCCAGCACCTGCCCTGGCACCTGCCTCAGAAACCCACGGACTTGTGGAGGCAGCCCCAATGCCACCCCCGTTCCTCGGGGCCAGATTATCAGCTTATGGAGAGATTGTGCAGCATGGGGCCACAGAGGGAGGGTATGCCGGGCAAGGAGCATGTTCTGGACCCCTGCCTTGCCCAGAGTTCTGGACATTAGGAAGATGTGCGGGCCGGGGAGGGTATGCATCCTGGCAATGGGATGACAGAGCCTGAAGGCAGGATGAAGTGTTCTGGAAGCAGTGAGTGTCCATGATCCCGAGGGCCCAGGGGAGGCGTCCTCAGGCCCGTCCTGGCCAGCCAGCCCAGTCCAAGCCCTGAGATCCTTCCCTCTGTGTTCCCCCATCTGCCTTGCTGTGTCCCACTTAGAAGCTGTCCCCATGACCTGGACAGTGCAGTGCTGGGTAGGACCGCGTACAAACACTCTCAGCCCAGCGGGTCACAGACTCCACCCCGCTTACCTAAGATGTTAGGGGGCCTGACTTCCGTGGAAGAGCCAGAAGGGATGCTAGTTTATCCCAAGAGAGGAAGGGCCTCTGTGGGCACATGTCAGGCTCAAACCCCCGGTCCCCCTGGGTCTCCCCGTGGGCCCTCTGAGGCTGGCCCTGCCCGGGGAGCTGGCCAGGCACCCACCCTGGGGGCCTGCAGCACTGCTGACCCTTTGCCTCTCCCTGCAGGTCTGGCACCATGCCCGGTCCCTCCGAACTCTAAGCCACAGCCCCGGCCACCGGAGCAGCCTCTGTTCCCTTCAGGGCCCACCCCCTCCCCACTGCCCACGGCCCCACCATGGCTGGGGACCGGCTCCCTCGGAAGGTGATGGATGCCAAGAAGCTAGCCAGCCTCCTGCGGGGCGGGCCTGGGGGGCCACTGGTCATCGACAGCCGCTCTTTCGTGGAATACAACAGCTGGCACGTGCTCAGCTCCGTCAATATCTGCTGCTCCAAACTGGTGAAGCGACGGCTGCAGCAGGGCAAGGTGACCATCGCAGAGCTCATCCAGCCAGCCGTGCGCGGCCAGGTACCTGACACCCTCCCTGCTGTGTCCACCCAGTCCCTGGGGCTGGCGCCAGGGCCACCCAGTCCCTGGGGCTGACTGCCTTCCCACCCAGGCCCCGGTCACTTCCAGAGGCCAGGACAGAACTCGCCAGCCAGGTACACAGGAGCTCTCAGCTAACCCCAGCTGGACTCCTAGGGCCAGAATGTACTAAGCCATTCCAAGCCTCGGGCCTCGTAGGCGGCTCCCACCCCTCCTCCCTGAGCTTCCTCTTAGGGTGCACAGATGCCTCTCCCCAGGGAGGCCCTCTGCAGATACCGTCTCCCCAGATACAATTCATCACCCCTCCCTTCCAGAGCCGGCTGCCCTATCTGGGTCCTCACTCAGCCCTCCGCCCCTGGCAGAGGTCTCCCCTCATAAGACAGGGCCATGTCCCTGGGGCCCAGTCCAGGGCTCACAGAGGGGAACTGAATGGATGAGCTAGGTGTGACCTTGCACAGGGGCATGGGGCGGGCCGGGGGTGGGGGGCGCACAGGGAGGCCGTGGACCAGGATGGCAGCTGGAGAGGCATGTATTGATGGCCATGAGAAGTCAGAGGAAGACAGGAGGGGTGGCCAAGAGGCTCACACTGAGAGGTCCTGTCCCCAGCCCCCCAGTTCTTTCCCCTCTAGAGTTTTGAATGACCCAGAATTCTCTCTGGGCCCTCCCCTGAGAACATCCCAGGTCACCTGCGGTGGACAGTCCTGGCACCGTCAGCCAGGAGCATCGAGTCCAGCCCTGGAAGGGACCCCTGGCCCAGTGACCTGGGAAGGCAGAGGCACCTCCAGTGTGGAGAGTGGCATGCCCAGCGGCCTGGAGCTGCGGGAGGGGTCTTGGTCACAGGCCCCGCCTCAGCAGAGCTGGATGTGAGAGGACCCAGGTGGCACAGCCGCTCGTGGGGAGTCCCCCCAACCACCCCCCAAGGCCAGAACAAGCTCCCTGCAGCCTCAGTGAGGGGAATCCGGTGATTAATCACCCCCAGCGAGGACTCCCTGCCAGAGCGCAATCCCATTGGCTGCTGGTGACATCATCCAGCCTAGGGTTGGCGGCTCAGCTGGCTTAAGGGCTGAGTGTGCTTGGGGGGCAGGGCATTAGCCACTCTGAGCAGAAGCTGCTGAGCATCTGGTCCCCAGGCGGGGCATTTGGGGTGGGGGGAGGGCACGGAACCCCAACTTCGAGCTGCTGCCTCCTGAATCCAAGGTGGCTCTTGTGGCAGTCCTTCTCCCATCACTGGCTGGGGAAGAGGGGAAGGGCCCAGGCCCAAAGGCATCCCACCTGCAAAAGCCCCAAAACGTGCCTCCCGGGGACCCTGGGGACAGTTTTCCCCTTGCCTCGGTCGCCCTGGGGGTGTCCGTGCACCCCTGTCCCTGTGGGCACCTGTGTGTACCCCTGAAGACCCTGTTACATTCACCTTAATCTCTTCTACGTGGACGTGGCCCCCAGCAGACACCCTTAAGTGCTCCCTTAGCTCAGATGCCCGTGCGTGAGGACACGGCATTAGGACAAGTGTCCCCCGTTTCTGCCTGCTCCGAGGGCCTGCCTGTGTGGCTGTGGGCGTTTCTACCTGTCCAGGTGTGAGCTGTGCAGTGGGCGGCTCAGAGCCTGCCCTTCCCTCGAGGCAGCAAGGTGGCCGAAGCCCCTCCCTGCCAGTGCCTGACAAGCCGCAGTAGGTGGCAGCCGGGGATGGGGGCCTCCGGCAGGTGCCCAGCAGTGCCCTGACCTCTGCCCTCATGGCTCCCAGGTGGAGGCCACAGAGCCGCAGGACGTGGTAGTGTATGACCAGAGCACACGCGACGCCAGCGTGCTGGCTGCAGACAGCTTCCTCTCCATCCTGCTCAGCAAGCTGGACGGCTGCTTCGACAGCGTGGCCATCCTCACAGGTGAGCTCCGGACAGACCCAAGGGAGGGGCCTGGGGGGCACCACTATAAGCTTGGCTGTGCTGGCTGGAGGCGTCTGGGGAGGCAGGGTTCTGGATGCATCTCTGCGCTTTTGTCTAAGCCCAGAGACCAGCGACTACAGGGGCAGTGCTGGGAGGGGCGCCTTCTCAGTAACCCCGGAGTTCTCTGAGGCTCCGTTGTCCCCTCCCCTGGACCCCCACGCTTCAGAACCCCCTCGCACATGGGCCTCCCGCCACCACTAGCAGGTGAAGAGGTAGACAAGAGGAAAGCCCTAAATGCTGGCTGTAGCAGGTGCGGAGGGAAGGGATCTCTGACCCTCCACCTGCCTGGGAAGGGAGACACGGGCCCCATCCTCTGCAAACCCCAATCTGAGCACCCCTGGTGGCAGGCAGGGAGTGCCTGTGAAGGCCACGGCCAACACGGACGCCTGCTTGACGATGACTCCGCCTGGGGGCCAACAGGGGTCCCTGTAGGGTTTCCTGTTCCCCAAAAGCAGCCCAGCCAGCCTGGAGGCACACACGTAGGTGTGCCCGAAGTGCGCGCACACACACACGTTCCAAAGTGGTTCTTGATGACGCCTTCCCCCCGTGGGCAGGGGCTGAGGCGCTTTCTGTAGAACCCACCTCCCAGAGGTGGCCCAGGTCCCAGGGCTGGGTTGACCTGGTCTGTCCCAGGGATGCACACCCTCCCTGCCCGGGTCTGGGGCATTTGTGGGTGCTCCCACCCCCGACCTCTGCCTGCCAGGGGCTGTGGCAGGTAGACGGAGGACGTAGAGGGCTGAAGAGGGTGTTGTCCCCACCTCACACAGCCAATAGGATGTACATTCAGCCTGTCTGCCCTGAGTGGCCCTCACATGCAGGCACCCCATGGGGTGGTCCCAGGGCACCGGGCTGGCCCTCTGGCACGGGCCCAGTGGCAGCATGGACCTTCAACGTAACCTGAAGGCTAGAGCCAGGCCGCTCAGGGCAGACCTTTTGGAGGAAGTACCATATTCTGAAGGGTGTTCAGGTGGGTCAGCATCGTGTGCAGGTGTGCACACTGCCTTCTACACATGTCTGGGTCTACACGGTCAGAGGGTGTCTACATCAGTGCCTGCCCCTGGGAGGCTGGTGATCTGTATTTGCTCGTGTGTGTGTGTGTGTGTGTGTGTGTGCATCCCACCTTGGTGATCCCAAACTTGTGTGGGTGGGCTGTGGGACTTGTGTGCATGTGTGTGAGCTCTGGGAACCACAAGCCACAGAATTGCAAACTCTGATTCAACCACTGTCCCCTGGGTTCACTGTGGGGGCTGAGCGGGTAGGAAGAAGATAGAGGGGACAGAGAGGCTCTGGGCTTTTTAATGGGTAGCCTGGGCGGACGGGAGCTCTCCCAGGGCCCAGCTGGGAACCCCGGCGTGCACGTGTGTGTGTGGGGAAGTGTGTGTGTGTGTGTGCACGTGTGCACGTGCATGCATTCACGCACACACGTCAGTGTGCAGGCGCACACTCTCCAGCCAGGAGCGGGAGCCACCAGGCCCTTTTCTGGGAGTCAGAGAAACTGGTCTTAGAGCAGCACCCTCCCTTACCCCCAGGCTGCCCAGGAAAGCCCAGAACCTCCAATGGTGGGTCTCCTCTGGAGGCTGGGGCCCCTCACCCAGCATGCAGTGGGGCAGGCCTAGGCTGGAATGTGCCAGGAGCACTCACTTGGGACCTGGTTGTGCCCCGCTTGGCTCGCTAAGCTCTTGGGGCTGCCGCCCCTTGCAAGGTTAGAGTATTTGCACCCATTTCACTGAGGGCCAAGCCAGGTAGAAGTTATGACCCACCATGGTATGAGAAGGGCTCAAAGTGACACCGAATCAGGACCCAGACTTGGGACAGCCTTCTCACCTTGCCCACACTCTGAGGCCAGAGCAGCTCCGGAGCCAGTGAGAAAGGGAAGGCGGGAAGGCGAGGCTCAGTGGGAAGGAGGGATGCGGCCAGGCTAGAAAGGGGAAGTGACTTTCCAGGATCACCAAGATCACAGGGGGAGAGGGGGTCTCAGCAGAGGCCAGAAAAGGAGGACCCCACCCCTCCGTGGGTGGGGCTGAGGAGCGCTGAGAGGTTGGCGCGGCTGGAGGGCAGGGAGATCCCTCTCCGGGACAGCGGAGGCTCATGGAAGCAGGAGTGGGGCGGTGCGGCAGGCGCCCTGGGGTCCGGAACCGGCTGCTGTGACCGTTGCCCTCCCCGCCCCCTCCCCCCAGCAGCTCGGCGGTGACGTCCGGCGGGGCGGGGACGGGAAAGGGAGCCTGGCCCTTTAAGCGGCGGGCGGCCCTCGCCCCGGTGCGCGTTGCTGCGGAATGCGGGCTGGTGATGTCGCGGCGCCGGGTCGGTGCGCCCCCGCGGCCCGACTCCGCACGCGCCGCCCTCGGACCCTGGCCGGAGACCGCGGCGGGAGCGGCCCCTGCGCAGAGGGTGCGCGGAGAGAGGATGGGTGGGTGGGGACCCTGCCCGGGGCGCGGGGACCGCGGGGGCGCGCGGGGGTTGTGGGGCAGGGGGCACCGCCCGCATCTGGGCAGGAGAGCCCGAGCATTGGGAGCTGCGGACGGGGGCGGGGGCCGAGTGCCCGCGGAGTCGGTGGAGTTGGTGCGTACTAGGCATGAGCTTTTGTGCGAATCCGAGATTCCATTGTGAGGCGCAGCCAGCTGGGAAGCCGTGAGGCAGAGGGAGGCGGGTATCCCTCCCGAAGGAAGGTGCCCTTGGGGACGCCTAGGGGATGGGGGCGCCTCCCGGCTGCCAAGAGTGCCAGCACCTGCAGAGGGTCCAGGCCCGCTGCCACGGATTCAACCCAGGACGGCCCCAGAGCCGGGGCGGGGCGGTGGGGGGGGCGGCTGAAATCACTGGAGGGGCCCGGTCTCCAGCTCTGCTGCACCTGACATCTATAGGGGGCTTGTAGGGGTCACTGCCAGAGGCTTGGCTCCTGCTTGGTGGCGGGGGTGGGGGGTGGGGGGTGAATCCTGTGGGGTTTACTTGAGGAATCGCAGTCAAGTCTGGTAAGTCTGCACCTGTCCAGAGATCCCCCTTTGTGCAGGACGTTCCTGGTGGAACGCAGCCCCCCTCCCCTCAGCTTAGGCCATGTCACCCAGAGAGCGGAGAGCAAGGGAGGCTAGACATGATAGAGATGAGCCTTTGGAGAGATGCTGCAGACCTTGCCCTCCTGGGGTGGGGGGCACCGTCATCCAGCAGGAACATCCAGGGGCCCCTGGCTCTGAAGGGTGAACAGGAGCCCTCCCCCAGAACCCGGGCCAGCTTTCACCTGTGAGCTGTGTTGTCACTGGTGCTGACGGTCACCCACTTCTCCCTGTCCGGCCAGCAGGCTCGTGGGGACGGGACAGCTCCTCCAAGGCTCGTGCCTGCACACCCCCCCCCCAGCCTGGGGGCCCCCCATCACCATGCCCCCCCCCAGTCAATCCTTCGCTGGGGTCACAGGGAGCACACATGGCAGGCACTCTGGTTGGAGGTTTGTACAAACTGGCCACTGATCTGGGCTACGGGTGAAGGCCAAGGGCACCAGGCATCTCTGTCCTGGGAAACCAGCCAGGGCTCCCTCACCGGCTGTTGCTGCAGACCCGGAAAGAGCACGGGGGTCTCTTGGCCTGCGAACTCCCCTCACTCCGAGGCCTCCTCCAGAGCAGTGAGGTAGAGCGCGGTCCAGCTGAATTCTGAAATGGACCAGTCCACGGAGAGCAGAGAACGTCCACAGGGCTCGTGTCCCCGTAAGTGTGGCTAGCCCCAGGGTGCAGTCTCACGCCGTCCCGCCGAGTGCTGGCGATCACACCGGGAGTGGGCAGGTGTGTTCTCAGTGTTTGTTGAAGTCGCTGTCTCCTCTGAGCTTCACAGCTATGCCATGTGGCAGGCAGGGTGCAGAAGCAGGCCGGAGGCGGAGAGAGCTCTGCCCGCGGTCACTCACGGACTCAGAGACATACTCGGGAGGCCCCCTCGGGTCTTTCAGGCCAGCGGAGGGGCTCGTTCCGCTGACCTGTGGCCTGGGGCTTGGATGTGCAGGGAAGGCGGCAGGGCACATGCCAGCCACGTGCAGAACGTGGGCCCGCTTGCGTGCCCTGCTTGCGCACAGCCCCTGGGCTTCCCAGCTCTCAGCCCAGCCTCTGGTGCTGCCTTCTGGGCAGAACGGAGCCCTAACTAGAGCACAGATGCCCCACGGGCTGTGCCGATTCCAGTAGGTGATGTCATGCCCAGGGGGAGGAGGGCCCCTCAGAAGCCCTTGCCTCCTGGTCCTGGCACCCAAGCTTGGTCTGGGGCTCCCGGCCAACTAGAGCCAGGGAGGGATTGCATCAGCCCAGGGGGAGAGGCAGGAAGGCCGGGGCTGGCCCCAGGCCACGGGTACGAAGGAACCACACCCTCAGCAGGAGCCTTCCGTGGCATCTGAACGCACCCCTGCCTGGGTCCTGCACGTGCTAGACTGGCTCACCACCCAGACCCCACATTTACGGGCATCACAGCGGCGTCCTCAGTGCGGCCAGCTGCTAATTAGCCCGAGGAGGAATGTGGGCGTAGGGGCGGGCTGTATATGTGTGGAGCACACACCTCGACCTGGTGAGAGCGGCCCTCCAGCACCCAGCACGGAGGCCGGGTGCTCAGGCCAGAGGCCCACCCAGGGGCCTCCCTCTGGGCGGGAGAGTCCAGGCTGGGGGAGGCTGAGAGGTAGTGGTGCCCGGGTGCCCCAGCCAGCCGACCGCCTGACCCACGTCTCCTCCGCTCCTCCTCCTGCAGGGGGCTTTGCCACCTTCTCCTCCTGCTTCCCCGGCCTCTGTGAGGGCAAGCCTGCTGCCCTGCTGCCCATGAGCCTCTCCCAGCCCTGCCTGCCGGTGCCCAGTGTGGGCCTGACCCGCATCCTGCCTCACCTCTACCTGGGCTCTCAGAAAGATGTCCTGAACAAGGTGTGTGCACAGCTGGGGCTTTGGCCGTTGGCGGGGGGACGAGGCAGGAGCTCAGAAGCGGCTCCGGGGCTGGTCTGGGGGAGGAAGGGAGCCGACAGGCCACGCGGGGATGGATGCCCAGGTGCGGGAGAAGCACGGGTTGGGGGCGCGAAGACCCAAGGGGGCTGTGGCAGGACTAGAGCAGAGACGGGTGGAGAAGCAGCTCCCGGCCCCTCGGGCGGCGGAGCCCACATGCCAAACTGCTGATGTCACTGGGCCCCCGGCCAGCACTGAAAGAGTCCCGTGTTTTAAAACTGTGACGAGGGAAGAGGGTAAAGCCACCGCCCGGGCAACCCACCTCAGGCCGTGGGCGGGGCTTGCAGAGGCTCCCCTCTCGGGGACGTGCCAGGACCCGGAAGTCCGGTCCAGCGGCACCCCCGTGGTCTGACCTGCCCTCCTGTCCCTCCAGGATCTGATGACCCAGAACGGAATAAGCTATGTCCTCAACGCCAGCAACTCCTGCCCCAAGCCGGACTTCATCTGTGAGAGCCGCTTCATGCGCATTCCCATCAATGACAACTACTGCGAAAAGCTGCTGCCCTGGCTGGACAAGTGCATCGAGTTCATCGGTGAGGGGCGGCCGCTCCGCTGCCTGTGCTCGTTGGGGGGGGGGGGGCAGGGGGCGGGGCCGGGGGCGGGGCCATCGAGTGCACCGTGAGGGGCGGGCACTCCGCTGCCTGCGCTAGTGGAGGGGGACAGGGGGCGGGGCCATCGAGTGCACCGTGAGGGGCGGGCGCACTCCTGCCTGTGCTTGCAGGGGGGGCAGGGGGCGGGGCCGGGGGCGGGGCCATCGAGTGCACCGTGAGGGGCGGGCACTCCGCTACCTGCGCTAGTGGAGGGGGACAGGGGGCGGGGCCATCGAGTGCACCGTGAGGGGCGGGCGCACTCCTGCCTGTGCTTGCAGGGGGGGCAGGGGGCGGGGCCGGGGGCGGGGCCATCGAGTGCACCGTGAGGGGCGGGCACTCCGCTACCTGCGCTAGTGGAGGGGGGACAGGGGGCGGGGCCATCGAGTGCATCGAGTGCACTCCTGCCTGTGCTCGTGGTGGGGGGGGCCAGGGGGGTAGGAGTCTCCAAGAGGAGGGAGGAGCGGACGCTCTCCTGCCTATTCTCGTGGTGGAGGCGGGGCGGGCGGGCAGTGGGGGCAGGAGTCCCGCAGAGAACAGCATGCAGGAGGCGGGAGGGAAGAGCTGCGGTCACCGGTCACCGGCCTGAGGTGGGGCTGGGGCTGTTGGCGGCGGGAGGGGGGGAGGGTAGGGCCGGTGAGGCCCACCCCCCCCACCTGGGTTGGGGACCCCAGGCCTGACCCCGCCCCCACGGCTCCGCCTCCAGATAGAGCTAAGCTGTCCAGCTGCCAAGTAATCGTCCACTGTCTGGCCGGCATCTCCCGCTCTGCCACCATCGCCATCGCTTACATCATGAAGACCATGGGCATGTCCTCCGATGACGCCTACAGGTAGCCCCGTCTTTCTTCCCTCCCGTCTCCCCCCGCCAGCAACGGAAAGGCCCTGGCCCGGAGGGAGGGAGAGGCCCGAGCCGGGGGGGGGAGGGGAGCGGGGGGCTCCAGCACTCTCGGCCGGGCGCCTCGGCCGCGCCGCGCGCCCCAGCGTGGGGGAGGGGGAGCGGAGGGAGACCGGGAGGCCGTCCGGGTTGGCAGGGAGCCCCGAGCCAACACAGCCGCCCTCCTTCCCGCAGGTTCGTGAAGGACCGGCGCCCGTCCATTTCGCCCAACTTCAACTTCCTGGGCCAGCTGCTGGAGTATGAGCGCAGCCTGAAGCTGCTGGCCGCCCTGCAGGGTGACGGGGCGTCCCACCCAGGGACCCCCGAGCCCCTCCCGGGCCCTGCGGCCCCACTGCCGCCGCTGCCACCACCTACCTCAGAGAGCGCTGCCACCGGGAGCGCGGCGGCCAGCACAGTCCGGGAGGGCGCGCCCGGCGCGGGCGGGGAGCTCCCCGCGCCTTCCTCCAACCCCGCCACCAGCGCGCTGCAACAGGGCCTTCGTGGCCTGCACCTGTCCTCCGACCGCCTCCAGGACACCAACCGCCTGAAGCGCTCCTTCTCGCTGGACATCAAGTCGGCGTATGCCCCGAGCCGGCGGCCCGACGACCCCGGGCCCCCCGACCCTGGGGAGGCCCCCAAGCTCTGCAAGCTGGACAGCCCGTCGGGGGGCGCGCTGGGTCTGCCCTCGCCGGGCCCCGACAGCCCGGACGCGGCGCCGGAGTCGCGCCCGCGCCTCCGCCGGCGACCGCGGCCTCCAGCCGGCTCCCCAGCGCGCTCCCCCGCGCACGGCCTCGGCCTGAACTTCGGCGATGCCTCCCGCCAGACTCCGCGGCTCGGCCTCTCGGCCCTGTCGGCACCCGGGCTGCCCGGCCCCGGCCAGCCGGTGGGCCCCGGGAGCTGGGCGCCGCCGCTCGACTCTCCGGGCACGCCGTCGCCCGACGGGCCCTGGTGCTTCAGCCCGGAGGGGGCGCAGGGCGCCGGCGGCGCGCGGTTCGCACCGTTTGGCCGGGCGGGCGCGCAGGGCGCGGGGGGCGGCGACCTGCGGCGGCGAGAGGCGGCGCGGGCCGAGGTCCGGGACGCGCGGACCGGCTGGCCAGAGGAGCCGGCCCCGGAGACGCAATTCAAGCGCCGAAGCTGCCAGATGGAGTTCGAGGAGGGCATGGTGGAGGGGCGCGCGCGCGGCGAGGAGCTGGCCGCCCTGGGCAAGCAGGCCAGCTTCTCGGGCAGCGTGGAGGTCATCGAGGTGTCCTGACGGCGGCCGGGGACCCGGCGCCCGGCGCTCCGCTGCCCTCCGCCCCCTGGTCTGGGCCGCCAGCAGCCGGGCCCACTATAAATATATATTATATATAATGCAAAGAAAGGTAAATGGTTTTACTGCGATTTTTATCGAGAAGTAAATATTTCGATTTTTTTATTTATTTAAGCTGTTCATTCTGGCAATGATTTGGCAACGGTGCGGGCGGTCCTCGGAGCTCTATTTTTACTGTCTGGTATTTAAACTGAAACACCCGTTTCTAAGCAATATGAGGCCACCTTCAGTCCCGAGCTGGGGTGCCAGGCCTGGGGTCCCCTCCCTGCCCCCTCCCTCCCCCAGGAAACACTGCTGACCGTTGCAAAGAGGCTGCCGAGCTTTTGTGCACTTTTTACATAAGAAAAAGGGGGGGAAAGGAGAAAAAAAACTTTGCCACAAACTGAGCCTCAGAACCTCCCTGTCCCTCCCTGCCCCCTCCTCTCCACTCCTCTTCTGCTCCTGTCTCAGGCTCTGCACCAAAGCCTAGGTGGGGGAAGTGTGCCAGGAGCTGGGGTGTGGCGGAGGAGGCTCTGCCTGCTGGAGGCCCCCCCTCACCTGCCCTCCTGTTGCCCCCTCTCCCCCGCCCCGTTGCCTGGTTGGTGTTACAGGCATTGGGCCTGCAGAGGCTAGGGTGTTCAGAGGGGCTGGGGATAGAACAGGGTAGGGGCGCAGTGAAGGGGGCTCTTGAGTGTCAGATGCTGTGGGTCCCCAGGGCAGGGATGGAGGTAGAGTGCCCCCCCACCCCTTGCCTGAGCCCAGGTCCAGTTTCATGGGTTCAGCAAGGCTGTTGGATAGACGCTGCTCCCCTCTCCTCCATTTTGCAGGTGCCCCCAGCGCCACCTGCCAGGCTGGGGAAAGAGCTGGAGTACAGGAGCTTGGCCCCTGGGGCAATCAGGCGGGAGGAGCTGGGCTAGCCAGTGCTGGCTCCATTGGTCAGAGGGCAGATGGATTTAGAGTCTTGTTCTGGGCTCTTCCTGCACCCAGCCCCAGGCCCCAGGTCTGACTTGGAATTCAGGTATGTTCCTGCAGGTGGGGCGGTGGGGGGGGGGGGGTTCTCCACGAGGAGCTGGCTGCCTCGCAGCGGGAGGAGGCAGTTAAGCACCAGTCAGACCCTTGTGCTTCTGGGGGCGGGGGTCCTCAGCTTTGATAAGGACCCCTGACTCAGGCAGGTGCAAGAGGTCGCCCCCAGTCCTGCCCCTGCCCCTTGGGGTCCTTGGAGAAGAGCAGCTCCTATACTCCCCTTTCCTGGGGAGCACTCACCTCTGTAGCCTCCCTGGGGTCTTCCCGGTGGTGTGCCGGGGGCTTTTTGGCCCGAGTGGGCCAGCCTGGTGGGAAAGGCAGGGAAAAAACTGCAGCCACCCCCTGCCCCACACCCTCTCAGGTCACAGGGACCCATGGCTTTTGGAGGCAGGAGTAGATGACCCCCAATCTTCAGATGTCCTAGAGTCTAGGGGTGGGGGCTGGTCACCTTGGGAAGAGGCCAGGGGCTTGGTAGGAGGGGTGGCTGGGGGGGACGGAGTCCTCAGGCAGCGGCCTCTGTGGCTGTTTCTTCTGTTTGTTCTTCTGTTGACCTGCAGCTCTGTGCACCTGCCATCCCCCCTTTAAGCAAAAGTCCTTTCCGGTTCCCTCCGTCCCCACCCCATTCCCCAAGAAAATAAGCTATCATTGTTGTGTTTGCAATCTATGGATTAGAGGTTTAAGTATTTATTATTATTGGTTTATTATTATTATTATTGATTATGTAAATTTGCCTTCTGTCTGTCTATCGCGTTGGGTTTCTGAGGTGACCCTGGGTGTGGAGGATGCACTGGTCCCCGCCTCCGCGCCCCCACCCCCGTGCTGTCCAGGAGACAGTGGTCTGGGGCCACTGGTTGGGCCCCAAAACTCTGGAGGCAGGTCCCACAGTCCCGGTCCTTTCCTCCCTCTGCCCTTTCTCAGGGCGGCCAGCATCTCTTGTGACTTCTGTCCTGAGGTGTGGGGGGCTCTTGCCCTTGAGGCACGGGTCACCCCAAAGCAAGCAGCTGCACTGGGGGGAGGCCTTGTCTCGGCCACCCCCTCTCCTGTCCTGGGGGGACCGGGCCCTGGCACAAGCCCCTCCCTGGCCACTTCCACGCACTGCCCAAGGCGGGGCGGGGGCCGGGCCCCAGCCCTCTCCCAAGTCTCTCAGCCCTCCTCCCCTCCCCCATACCTCCCCACCACCCCCCCCACTCCCCCGGCCCTGGCATTGGGGGTTGCCCCACATTGGATCCGCCCCCTCCTAATATTTGCTGGAAAGTCCAGCGGAGGAGAGGTGGCAGGTCCCCCGCATGGCTCCTGGTCTCTCTGGACTAGGCGGCCCGCCCCTGCCTCAGAGCCCGTCCCCCAGCGCGGCCACACTCTGCTCCCCGACCTGTCCCCTTCTTTTGTATTTGGAAACGACGTGTTGTAATAAATCCTGAGATGGATGTTTTCTCCATGCCTCTGGTTGCCTCTTTCTTCATGCTGGTGGAGGGTGGAGTAGAGATGGGGCAGCGGCCCCTGGAGGCGTCCGACACCACGGTGCTGGGGATGGGCCCACAAAACCCACTTCCCGGGGCTCACGGTCCTGACCCAGAGGGCAGCCTGGACCCGGTGGGGGAGCCGTGCCGGAGGAGCGCCCCCTTGTTTGCGGTCACATCCCAGGGAAAATCTAAATACCTCAGAACTACGTCCAGTAAAAACTCAACCCCTTCCCATCCCACTCCCCAGGCATAACCCCTGGAGTAGCTCACTGCTTCCCTGCAGCCCTCGTGTGCATGCCAGCGGGCGCACCATGGACACACCACACGATGGCTTTCCTTCCCAACAGAAATGGGGGTCTAGCTCTAGAGCGTGATGCAGCTAGCTTTTTAATTATTATTCAAATAATTTGTTGAAGGAATACACACGCATGCTACAAGGACCAAAGGCCCCCAAGGGTATCTGGTGGAAGGCACCGGTGCGACTCACCCACGTTTGCCCCCAACCACTGGGTTCCCACCAGGGCGGCCGGGCTGCTGCGGCTTACGTGTGTCTGCACTGACTGCAGCGGGAGGAGTGCCGGCTGTGGGCTCCGTCAGCCGCTCAGCCCGGGCTGAGGTTACCCCACCATGTGTGGTCACAGCCACAGCTCCGACCATTCAGGCAGGGCTCTCCTGGGACAGATTTTTAGACAGTACTCTTCTGGGTCACTCCAACGCTCGCTTGGCCATTACTATAACAGCAGCCCCTGGGTACTGAGCTCACTCTGCCAAGCATCGCTCCAGGTTATTTCCCGGGAACGTATCTCCCCATGTTCAGCTGAGCGGTCGGACCGATCGGTGACCTCACAGGGCATCGGACACTTCTCGCGGGCCTGGCCTACTTATTCCTAGGGACGCTTCCCAATTTCCAAACATCAGAGAGCCCAAGCCAGGGACACAGGCCCGACCCGCGTGGGTGCGTGTGAGCACGTGTGCGCGTGTGTGTGTGCAGGATGCGTGTGTTTCAGGAGCCGGGAGAGAAGAGGAAGCAGGAGGTGGGGGGGTGCTGAGCTGGCCCCTCTCTGGGGGCTGCCAGAGGAGGCAGGGTCCTTGAGTCCAGCATCCTAGGAGCCCTCAAGAGGCTGAAAGCTAGAAGCCTTGGGCTGCTGCTAAAGCAAGGCTATTTTTAGCTCAAGAACATCTATTTATAAGTCTGGCAGCCCCTTGGAGTCAATAAAACCAGGACTGGAAGAAAGCTGTCTCAAGCACCGCGTGGTCTCTCCCACTCTCCCTAAGGCAGGAGAGCACCTGCAGGTACAGGAGGCAGGGTGATGGGGCCTCTCCCAGGCTGGCTGGCTGGGGCACAGAAGGCCAGAGGACACTGGGGGGGGGGGGTGTATAAGAATTCAAGCGGGGTGGGGGACGCCTTTTGCCAAGTTGACCAGGGAAGGGGAGGTCAACTTGCCCAAGAGCTGAGCCTAGCAGGTAGTGAGGCCAGACCGGAACACCGGTGGGCTGGCCTCCACCTGCTCTTGGCCACACGGCCCGGTGCCCATCACAAGGGGTCTTCTGTAAACACTGGGCGTCCTGCCGGCTTCTGCCTCTTGCTCCCCTGCCTCCCTAGGTCAAGAGCTTCAGGCTCTTGATGGGTCTTGGGTGGGTGAGTAGACTGGTCAGTGAAGGGTTGCTTTGTGTGTGTCTGGGCCCATGGGTTGTGATGCTTTCGGCCGGGGGTACCGGGGGCCCTCACCTGGCCCACACTACTTGGTGGCCCCCACGGGGCCAGGGGTGTGGCCACACCGGCCCTGCCAGTCCCTACAATGACCACAGGACACACCTCAGCAGCAGCCATAGGGGCCCTTGGAGGAACACTTACTGCCCACAGGTCCTGGCAGGTGCACACACACACCTGGGGCCACACGGCAAGGTCACGGGGAGAGAGGGAGGCAGCGTCTCTAACTTTTTGGGGTTGAGGGTGGCGGCTGGGGTTTCTGGAGTGGTCAGTTATCAAGGTCACCCAGGACTTTCTAGAGGGAACTTCACGGGTGGGGCGGCCTGGCTCTGGCTCTTTATCGAGTTGTGTAGCTGGCAATGTGCTTATGTGAGATGGGTGTCTCTGAAGTGAATGCCTCGGCAGTGAAAGGCTTAATGCCAGGCACTTAGATTAACAATCAGAAACGCTACTCATCGGGCACTTATGCTACAGGGGTGGATGGGGGGGTGGGTTAAATGGTTGGGCAGATGGGTGAATAGGGGTATATGGGTGGATGGATAGATGGATAGATGAGTGGTTGGATAGATGGATAGGTGGATAGATGTACGGATGTACAGGTGGATGGGTGAAAGGGAAGACGGATGGGTGGACGGGTGGACAGCAGGTTGACGGATGGGTAACCGCGAGGCAGCAAGAAGGAGGGAAAGAAGGTAGGTGAGTAGTAACATGACATGGTGCACTTCTGCTGGTCTACCTGATATTAGAGCTGGGTCCTAAGTTCATTCTACCGCCAGATTGTATGTAGGCTTCTAGTCCTTGCTTATAGAAGATGGGCAGTAAGTGTCCAATGTAAAACCCACAGCTCAGAGCCGGAGACTACTGTACAGACCCAGTTCGACCCTCCCCGAGGCCCAAGGAGGCGTTAGAAGAGAGACAACAGGCCCAAAATGGAGTCACCTGTGCTAAGTTCCCAACCAGCAAACAAGACTTAACATCTAACCCGACTGCACTTTCAGCCCCTCCCAGGAGTGAACTCAGTCTGGAATTTCCTGGTCAGCACCAGTGAGGTCATCGGCCGGATCAGACCCCTCCCTTCCTGAAACAATCCACTCGTTCCATCTCCTTGTCCCCTCCAGCCCTTCTGCCCAGAAAAACCTTCCATTCGATACAACTCCTCAGAGCTGCTTTCTACCTGCTAGGTGGGGTGTTGCCCAATTCATGAGTCTTCGTATGAAGCTGATTCCACCTTCAAATTTATCCAATCGAATTTTGCGTTTTAGCAAAGGGAACTGACATTCCGACGTCCCCCAGAGTTGGGACAGAGTTGGGGTAGGCTGTTTCCTGATCTCTGGGTGCCACTCATCCCAGCTAGCAGTCCCTGGAGGTGTCCCGAATGGGGCCAGCCTCAGTGGCCCCTCAGGCCCCTTCCAGCTCAGACCCTGCTTCTGAGGCTCAGACCTGAGGGGCTTAGAGGAGGGGAAGCTTGAAGCCACTGGTTCTCAGGAAGGTGGGGGGCTGGCCTCTGAAAGCCAGGCTGGATTTGGAGCCGTGTGTAAAGGGGACAATGCAGCCAGACCACAGAGAAAGGGTGGGGGTGGGGCTGCATGCTTCAGCGGGGCGGAAGCTGACTGCCTCTGGCCAATGGGTCCAATGGGAGGTGCAGTGCGAGGCTCAGAATACCGGTGGGAGGGGGTGTTGGGAGGTTGACCTGTTCTCCAGAAAAGTGGTCCTTCCTGAGAAGCCATGGGGCCTCCAAGGGTCAGAAAAAATGGAAACTGTCAGGGGCGTCTGGATGACTCAGTCAGTTAAGCGTCCGACTTCAGCTCGGGTCGTGATCTCACGGTTGTGGGTTCAAGCCCCGCATCCAGCTCTGCGGTTCAGAGCCTGCCTGGGATTCTCTCTCTCTCCCTCTCTCTCTCTCTCCCCCCCCCCGTCTCTCTCTGCCCCCCCCCCTCCCAATCGAGCTTTCTGTCTCTCTCAAAATAAATAAACTCTTAAAAAAATGGAAACTGGCAGTTGGGTGTCCCATTCTCCAGAAAGGGGTGCTGGACAGACAGGCCGACTGCCAGTGGAACTTCACAGGGCGTGTCTTGTGCACCTAGCATGAGCACTCGGGAAACAGTTCTCCCTCCGTGGAGGGGCTCCTTCAGCCAACCCCCCAGAGTAATCTCAGCCTTCGGTGGTGGGGGGGACGGTGGCTAGGCTGACAAGACAGTCCCAGGGCCTCCTCCCGGCCCTGGGGTTGGGGGTGTCTCCAGATAGAAGGTCATCTCTGAAGGAGTGGCCAGGCTTTGACAAGGGTGCCAATAGCTTGATGAAGGCAAGGGGATGGGAGTGGTTCCCTAGAGGACAGACCGGAGGCAGGCAGGCAGGCAGGAGGGCACCAGGCTGAGATGCAGGGGCCAGTGCCCAGAACCTGAGGAAGCCTTGGTGGGCTGGGGAAGGACAGTGCCCCATTGCCAGAACACACACAGGCCACAGGGCAGGGTGATGACAGGGTCAGGCCTTTGCCAACCGGGCAGGTGCCTGGAGAGCCCCTCTAGCCTTTCCAAACCGAGCAAATCTTCCAAGGACCATGTTCCTGGGGAGCACCAGGGGAAGGGAAGGGCTGGGGGCGGGGCCTCAGGAAGAAGAGCGGTGGGCGGCGCGGGACCCCGGGACCCCCGTAAATCGGACGGGACTAGAACACACTGGCGTTCGGACGAGAGGCCTTCATTCCGGAGGGAAGAGGCAGAGGCCACGGCGGGCTGCCCTGTGGAGCCCGGTGGGAGGCTGCACCCCTTTTCTTTGCAAACACGAAAGGTGAAACCACAGCGCCAAAGGCCTTTCCTCAGGGCAGCCCAGCGGGGTAGTTCTGAGGACCGAAGGGAAAGTTGCCCCCTTGCCGCCACCACCCCTGCCCCCATCTCGAATGAGGGGGCTGTCTCCCCCAAGCCTGCCTCGGGTGCTGCCGCGCCCAAGGTGGGATCCGCCACACTCCGGGGCACTCACGCACACCTGGGGCAGCCCGGGGCCCAGCAGGCCAGGTAGCTGCCCAGGCGGGGGTGGTGGCGCCCTTGGCTTGGGGCCGGCGGGAGCCAGACTCAGCCTGACGCAATTGGCGGACG
The DNA here is from genome assembly GCF_016509475.1 of Prionailurus bengalensis. Lineage (NCBI taxonomy): Eukaryota > Metazoa > Chordata > Mammalia > Carnivora > Felidae > Prionailurus > Prionailurus bengalensis. The sequence goes on from NC_057346.1 coordinate 114,894,658, forward strand.
TAGCTATAAATAGCCAAGGAGAGCTTGAAATAGAAGTGGGGGAAGAGATGGGGGAGGGGGCCGGACTCCTGGAGCCGGTGGAGGGGAGAAAAGGCCAGAGCGCCCGAAGCCCGGAGGAGGAAGACAAAGCCGGGTCCTAGAGCGCCCCACCCCCACCCAGCCCGTCTAAGGGGGTGTTTGCGCACAGAAGCAGCTGGGGAAGAAGGGTGGAGTCAAGAACCTTGCCGGCCCAGGGCGGGGGTGGCGACCGAGGGCCACAGCCCCCGCTGCCTGTCCCAGGTGGAGAATTGGACCCTCTTGATGCCTAACGGGACGGGATTCCGTGCCCCTCCTTCCTCTGCCCCCTCCCCAGTTTAGCCCCTGACCCAGGAGCTCCTTCCAGCACCCCTCGCACAGCTCCCAGGGACTGAACTAGTCTGCCCAGGAGGGGGCTCCACTAGGCGTCCCGTGCTTGCAACGTGGAGCCCCGACGTGCTCTGGGCTCAGAGGCAGGAGGACCTGTCCAAGGTCACGCTGGGCTGATGCCGAGCGGGGATCTTTTCTCTCTTCCACCTGTTTATTTGGGGGGCCTGGGGACTTAGTCCAAGACGGGGAACCACAGGCCTGCAGGGCTGAACCTCCACAGTGAGGCCCAGAGGTGGAAGGGAGAAACCCAGGGCCTGCTCTCTGCACTCCCGCCCCTCCCCGTGCTCTCTGCCCAGGTTCCTGCCCCAGGACACCCCCCGCCACGCGCCCGCCCCTCTCTGCTCCCGATCTGTTGGTGGTCAGCCTTGGGGAGGAGCGTGGGCAGGCTGGCGGCCGGGGGGCAGGCGTTAGGGCTGATAAAGAACGAGGGGACGTCGCAGGCGCAGCAGATCAGGCCCTTCTCCGCAAGTGGGCCCTAACGGGAAACTGCAGGAGGGGCAGGCTGGGGTGGGGGAGGCGGCGCTCGGCCCTCACCTCTCCCGGCAGGTGGTTGGCTGCCCCACCCTCCCCGAAGCCGAGGACCCAGTTGGAGAAGGGGGCAGCCGCTCCGCCAGGGGGAGGACGGGAGCGGTCCCGGCGGCGCGGGCGGGGCCGCTGGGATGAACGGTGACGTCAGCCCAGGTGAAGGGCCGCTCGGGGCCTGGCAGCTGGCGCGGGAGCAGCCGGCCTCTGGTCCTGGGCTCCCCAGGGAGCGCCCCCACCGCACTCTGGCTCCCGGGTCCTCCTCCCTAGAGGCCCGATCCCACCCCCCCCCTCCCCGCGCCCGCACTGCCCCCCGCAGCCCCGGGCTCCGAGGGTCGAGAGGTTGGGCCCGGTGGGGGCGCCGCACCGCCCGCGATGAGCTCACGCCGGGAAGGGCCGCGCCCACTCCTGGACGCCCGCCCGCCAGGCCGGCCGCGGCGCCCTTCATCCTCAAAGCGCCCCGCGGGTGCTCCCAGGGCTCCCCGCCCCCGCCCCCGCCCCCGCCTCCGCGCGCCCTCGTCGGCCCCGCTAAGAGCGCAGGGCGGGCGAGCAGAGCACCTGCTCGGCGTGGGAGCCCGAGGCCCGCGCGCCCCCACCCCGCGCTGCAGTCCTGGCCCCGGGTGGCCGAACACCTGCTGGGCAGGGCGGCGAGCGTCCCCCCAGAGGGTGCCTTTTAGACCCGGGGTCGCAGCGTGCGTTCCTCTGGGCCTCGGGCTCGGATCTGGCCCCGCGGGCCACCCTCCTCGCGCTCCCGGAGCCGCGAGGGCCGACGGCAGCCCGGCAGCGCCATCTGCTGCCCGCGCCCGCCAAGAGGGGGCGGCCGGGTTGCCAGCCGAGTAGCCCCCAGCCTGTGCACATCCTACCTGTGTGTGTGTGGGGGGGGGGAGGGGTTGGGTCTCCAGCGGCCTTGAGCCCCGAGGCTCCCACCCGCCCCTCTTCTGAGGGCCTCGCCTCGTCCCAGCCTCAACTGCCCTTGAGCGGCTCTGGGGCTCCGGGCCCCACAGGAAGGTCAGCCACACCCGTGGCTCCCGGGACGCTCGTGCAGTCGACTGCCCCAGCTGTATCACCAGTCAGATTTCATCCTCGACCTTCAGACCAGGAAATGCCAACACCGGCTGGATCTCAACACCTCCAACTCTCTTCCCTGCCCCAGCCCTCACCCCTGCAGCTCTAGTAAGCAGTACTGGGTATTGTTCTTGACTCTTACCTGCCTCACCACCACCCCCCCCCAGCCTCTGCACCTCTCACTGGATGGTTCCACCTGCCGCCACCCCCACCCACCCATCCTCCAGGGCTGTCTGCAAAGCACCCTCCTTTTCTCTTCCTAGAAGGTGCCCCTCCCCTGGTCTGCCAGCATATTCCATGCCCTCAGCGGCCTCACCCGGTCCTAGATGCATGGCCTTGCTAGGGTCCCCTCCTTGCTGAGGGGACACACAGTGTCCCCCTCTGTTGGGGGCTTGCCTCTGTCCCCCACTGTCCAGCAGAGCCTAAAACTGAGAGTCCCCACCTCTGCCCCCACTCTCCATGGGATTCTCCCTATGTCTATGTCCAAATGTCCCCTTTTTGTAAGAACACCAGTCATGAGATTAGGATGCACTGTAATCTTATCTTAACTAATTTCATCTGTAAAGACCCTAGTTTCCAGTCAGTTCACATTCTGGGGTACTGGGGGTCAGGCTCACACATATCTTTTGTGGGAGGGACACAAACCAGCTTATAACAAGGGTCAGTGGAGGGAGGGAGTTACCCACGTGCACTTCAGGACCACCGGGGGGAAGCCACTCAGCCCTCTCTCGCGGCCCTGCCCAGCAGCCTGCCCTGGGCACAAGGCTCTGTAGCAGCGGGTCTGCAGAGCGGCCTCCAGGGCTGACTGGTGACTTTGCAGACCAGAGCAGGAGAGACGTTGATCAGGAAAAGCCATCAGGGGCCATCTGGCTCAGGGCTTCTCACCCGGACACCTTTCAGGGTCACCTGGCAGCATCTTTGCATGCCGATCCCTGGGCCCCACCCTGACCCCCAAAGTCAGACTCTAGGTGGGGGGGCCGGCATCTGTGTTCCCAAAGTTCCTCCAGGGAGTTTGCTGTGGTAATTGATGGGGGGATCTAGCATTGGGACCCCTAATCTAGTGGTCCTCACCCATTTGATGGAGGGGATGGGGGTGAACCCGAGCTGGTTAATGGCAGGCCAGGAGGAAGGCCATCTCTTGGCTCCCTGCCAGGCCTGATCCTTCCACTACCACTGGCCCAGGGCCATCATCTAGGGACCCTCAGCCTGCCCTGCCCCAACCAACCCTTGGACTGGAGCTTGGGAGGGCTATGGAATAGATGATGAGGGGGAGGAGCCTTGGGAATGGAGCGGCCCCTACCCCTGGCACCTGCACATTCTTCTGGCTGGTTGGAGCCCAAAGCCACCCAGTAAGGGAGGGGTTAGGGAGCAGTCGCGTGGGAACCCCTGAAAGGGGTGGGTGAGAGGCAGTGAGACCTCTGTGGTTCCTGTCACCTTGTTCACCCTCTTCCTCCCCCTCGGGAGGAAGCCCCAACCGGAGAGGGGCTGAGCGCGGCTTTTTAAGGCCCCGCTGGTCTTTGAGCAGGAGGCCCAGCCATCCCCGCAGTGGCCAAGCTGCAGCCCAAACTGGGGACAGAGCTAGCACCCTGCTGTTCCAGCTCCCTCCAAGGCACCCATCCCCCCCCCCCCCAGGCCTCCCGGGGCACAAGGCTCCCACCAGGACGGCCTCTGCCACACCGGGCCCGGCTCCTAGCTCTGGGCTGCTGCCAGTGGGGTCTGCATCGGCCCCAGGCCTCCTGAAGAACTCAGCTGGCCGGCCAGCACCCAGCCCGTCCCATGGGCCTCAGGGGCCCCGGTGGGAAAGGCAGTGGGAGCAGAGCTGGTGGCCTCCTCCTCCCGACCGTGAGTGAGAATCCATGTCCGGCCTGGCTCCACCAACTCCTCACCGAGCCACCCCGGGCAAGTGCCCCCTCGCCGGGCCTCCGTGTCAGCCCACGAGATGGGAGTGGGGGCAGGGAGAGATTTCGCTGCCTTACTTTTCTGCTCCCACCTTGTGTGCATTTTTTGGGGTTTACTAACAAGTACTGGGCCACTGCATAAAAGAGACCCTTCAGCCCCCCAAGTTCCCCCGCCCCCCCCAAGTCCCCCCACCCCTGCCCTCATACAATGGCAGATGAGTGGCAGGGGCCATGTGGCATGCCACCACAGTGAATCCACGGTTCCTGTGACAGGGAACGTGCAAAGATGCCGCCACTTGAGGACGTAGTGCCTGGAGGAAGGGGCATCTGACAGAGGCCTTGAGGGATGAGCAGGAGTTCTCTAGAAGGAAGGGCATTGCAGAGGGATGGAACAGCATGTGCAAACTTCTATAATGTGACAGAGCATACTGGTTCGGGCCACACAGGTCATTTATTGACCAGGCATCTGCCCTGGGTCAGGTGCTCTTTGGGCTACAAAGCGGGGTTAGTGTGGGGAGAAGAATGGGGCTGGGTCAGCCCCTGAGGGTGAAGAGAGCCGACCAGGCCGACACCTCAGAAGGGTTGCTGGGAGGCTGGCACCGCACATCCAGGAAGGAGTGGCGGTTCTCCCGCTGGGTAGAGGTGGCAGGCTGGGTGGCGGGCACAGACCGAAGGGCAGTTCCTAACCCAGCAGGCCAGAGACCGCCCTGCTCCCAGGTATGGCCTGCAGGTGACCCTGTGGGGTTGGGTCCTCAAGGGGCAACCTGAGTGGTCTCCACCTGCTGCCTGCCAGGTACTCTGTCCACGTGAGGTGGGGCGGGAGCTGGCAGAAGGCCTCGCCTGTATCTGGAAAGACAGTTCTGGGGACGGCTGGGGATGCTGAGAGAGAATGGGCATGATGGTGTGTGTGGGGGGTGACACTTCCTACCAGGCACTGGGACAGCGGGTCACGGCTCGGCCTGGGAAATCCTGCCACCCTTCCACTCTTGCCGCCTCCTCTTGTGGGGGCTCCCCTGGGCCCTGTCTTCCAACCCCGGCCCCTCTTGAGCCTGCTCTGGTGGCTGGAGAAGATCCTGCTGGGGTCAGGGCACCCCCAGCCCCTGGACACCTCCTCCCCTTTCCTGGAAATAGAGGAAGATGGGGCTTCCTCCCAGCACTTCGCCCCACCCTGGCCTCTGGCAGGGGCGGGGGGGGGGGGGGTGGTCCCCAGGAGGCGGGGCCGGATGGGGACCTCTCCAAAGGCCAAGGCGGGGCAGGGGCAGGACCTGCCAGGAGGAGAGGCGGAGGCTGGCCAGGGCCAAGACCTGCCGGGACCTCCGGGCCAGCGCTGGGGGAAGGCTGAAGACCAGCGCTGGGGCAAGTCGGACAGGCAAAAACACTGCAGATTCGTCTTCTTTTGAAAAACTGGGAGACCTGGCGAGGCTCGGCCTGGGGTCCTTGGCAGCAATAACCAGTGGGAGATCATCTGGATCTTGGGGGCCTTTGCTGATGGGACAGGGGAGCCAGGAGAAACTTACCTTCTTGAGGTCATTTCTTGCCGTCCTGAGCTGGACGGCAGAACAAACAATAAAATGGAAAACGTCTCCGTCTGCGGGAGAAAATCTTCCCGATATTCAGGCCTGTGAAGGCAGGACACGTCTTCCGTGCTTAGTCTCCTGCCGCGGAGGGTCCAGGAAGAGGGAGTTCTTCTAGGAGTGAAGGTCCAGGGAGAGCCGAGGTTAGCAGCGCCTTTGAAAATCCCAACAGGTGGGGCACCTGGATGGCTCAGTCGGTCAAGTGGTTAAGCGGTTAAGCGGCCGACTCCAGCTCAGGTCATGATCTCACAGCTCATGATTTCGAGCCCCGCGTCGGGCTCTGTGCTGACAGCTCGGAGCCTGGGGTTGCTTCGGATTCTGTGTCTCCCTCTCTCTCTGTCCCTCCTCCGCTCATGCTCTGTCTCTCTCTGTCTCAAAAATAAATAAACATTAAAAAAAAAAATTGAAGAAAATCCCAACGGGAGATTCAAGCGAGTGGAATTCAAGTGATTCACCATTTGGGTGGGGAAAGTTCCAAGTCCCGCCTTAACGATTCATTCCTTAAAAAAGAAGCTTGCCTGTCACCTCAGAAATTGGTGTTTAGTTAATGACAAGTCACATCTAGATTAATGACACTCGGCAAATCTATAAGTCTTTGGGGACTTCCAGAGTCCCATCTAAATCCCAGGGCAAGCATGTCATATGTGACGAAGGAACCACCCCTGTTACGGGCTGAACTGTGTGCCCCAGAAGAGGCATGTGGGTGTCCCAACCCCCGGGCCCTATTTCCTTATTTGGAAATAGGGTCTTTGCAAGATAAGACGCGGTCATTAGGGTCGCCCTGACCCGATGGCCGGTGTCCATATGCAAAGAGGGAAGTTTGGACTCAGACACAGAATCCACGCAGGGGGAAGGCGGTGTGGAGGGCGGCAGAGAGAGGAGCGAGCGGTCCGCAAGCCAGGGAGTGCTGGCAGTCACCAGACATGCAAGGAAGATCCTGCTGCCACCTCGATTCCGACTCCCGGGCCCCAGGACTGTGGAGCCATGCACTCCCATGGTTTTAAGCCACCCAGTCTGTGGCCGTTTATTACAGCAGCCATAGGAAACTGACACAGCCTCCCACCAAAATCCGAATTTGTTTTTTTCCTAAAGGTTGGATCTCCACCCAGAAGTCCCAAAGTGACAGCCAGTATCCTGGGGGGAGGGGGGTGGCTGGCACATCATCTGAACTCAAGCATAACGATGAGACTTCGGACGGTGAAGAAAACACGAGAAGTCCTTCATTCGAAAGGTCCCACCCTTCTTTAGGTGCCGGATGCCCTCAGGTGAATAAACAAGGTGGATTCTGGGAGCGGAGGCACCAGCTGGCGCTGGTTCTCCGTGGGTGCCGGCTGGCCGAAGCTGTGAGCAGGGGCGTTGCAGTCACCTGCGCGTTCCAGGATGGAGGAGGAGGAAGGAGACCTGGGAATGCCAGGGGGGAGGGGGGAGGGGGACAGACCCGCCTGGGACCTCAGGCATCCCAGGGTGTAACCTGGGCCAGCGTGCTGAGCCACACCTGTAAGAGAGGTCTCTGAGGGCCCCCGCCTGGGGGGGTAGCAACGGGGTACACGGAGCACGAGCCTGGTGCCCGGCTGGTGGCGAGCACCCCGGAAGCGATCCCAGGTGATATCGGTTATTGGTGTCCCTGTCGCTACCTTGGCCCTGAGCCCTGGCCGCCCCACGGGCCCCAAGTCCTCTCCCTTACCACCTAAGCCAAGTGCACCACCAAGGGGGCTTCCTGCTTTCTGCAGGGGGAGGGCGCTGAAGCCACTGTCACCCAACACCCAGGGAGGAGAGCCCCACTGGGAAGCAGGGCACAGTGGGAAGATGGGGGGCTTGGGAGCAGAAGGTTCTGGGATCCCATCCCCCTTGGGCCGGTCCCCGCCCCTCGAGGAGCCTCAGTCTCCTGCCTGACGACCACCGCCCAGACGCCGTGGGGTTTAAGCGAAGGAACGCGTACAGGGCAAAGCTGGCCCACCGTGGGTCTGCAGGAGGGCGTCTCGGTGTTTGCTGAGGGCTTAGGAGGGTTGATGCCGCAGGAAAGACAGCGGCCACCCACCATGGAAGCGCTCGTGGGACTGGCTTCCTGAGTACCCTTCCCAAAGTGTCCCCCCCGCCCCAGGCCAGCTTCTCAGACAAGCAAATGCTGACCCTCTGGGGTGGTGGGAACGGAAGGGGCTGCCGCAACCAGCCTGCCACCCCCTGCCCCGGCCCCCGCTGCCCCTGCACTGCCGGCGCGCACCCTCAGCCTTACTTGGGACTGTACCCGGCACAGGAACCCGCTCAGGAGGCAAGAGGGAGCCATTGTTCTCCGGCCTCCAGAGTGGAGGAGAATGTGTGTCACGAGGCGCGCCCCGTGCCAAGGCCTCCTGGCGGGGCGGCCAAGCACAGGGAGGGGGTGCCCTGGACCGACCCAGGCTGTGGGCAGGGGCCCGGTGGAGGGCAGTGAGTGAGCCCGAGGGACAGACAGGGTCAGTCCAGACAGAGGCAGTGAAAGAGGAGGGAGGGCCCCGGGTCAGCCGTTGAGCAGAGACCCCGCTTTCCTCTGAGACTAGGCCGTGCGTTCACGCTTCTGCTACAGGTGTCAGCCTCCACCCGCGACAGGACCGTTTCCCTGGGGGGAGTTCCTGCCGGTCCTCGTCTAGAGCAAAGCAGAATTGGGCAAATTCTGTCTCCCAGCCCAGGAGCTCCCGGCTGGCACGGCCCCTTGGCATCTGGGCAGAAGGCGGGTGCCTGGTGGAAAAGGTGAGGTTGTGGACTGGAGCCTGTATGAGTAAGAAAGGAACACAAACTGGGCGGCTTCACACAACAGAAGTTCATTGTCCCACAGTTCCGGAAATCGGAGCCCCCCGAGTCTTTCGGGCGGGCAGGGCTGGTTCCTCCCGAGGCTGTGAGCGAGGATCCGGCCCAGGCTTCCCCCGCCTCGTCCTCCCCTGTGTCCTCACGCTGCCTTCCTAACCCTCTGCTCCCGCTTCCTCCCTTTTTATAAGGACACCTGTCATACTGGATTAGGTGCCCACCCTCGTGTCTGTGTCCTCATCTGAACTAATTTAATCTGCAATTACTCTCTCTACAGGGAAGGTCCCATCCTGTGGTCGTGGGGGCAGGGGACACCCAGCATTCTTTGTCCCTATCATCGGTGTTATTGTGTCTGACGTATTATATGTCTCATTTTTTCCCATTGACTGTCGGCTCTCAATAGCCTGTAAGCTCCATGGGGGTAGATTCTTGTCTGCTTTGTCTGCCCACCCACTGTATTCTGAGCACCTTACGAGTGCCCGGCATATACTTGGCACTCAGTACTTATTTGCCAAATGAATGAAGGAATGAATGGAAAGAAGGAAGAACGGATTGAAAATCCTACAAGTCCGGGGTGCCTGGGTGGCTCAGTCGGTTAAGCATCCGACTTCAGCTCAGGTCACGATCTCGCGGTTCGTGGATTCCAGCCCCGCGTCAGGCTCTGTGCTGACAACTGGGAGCCTAGAGCCAGCTTCTGATTCTGTGTCTCCCTCTCTCTCTGCCCCTCCTCTGTTCACGATGTCTCTCTCTCTCTCTCTCTCTCTCTCTCTCAAAAACAAATACACATTAAAAAAAAAAAGAAAAGAAAATCCTACAGGTCCACCTCCTGCTTAACTAGACCGCAAGCAGGGCTTTGTGGCCAGAGAAGTCACAGAGGGGCATGCCACCGCCCAAGACCCGAAGGACACAGACAGCGAGGTTCCTGTCATTCTCATCCTCCCCCTGCCCGCGCAGGAGGTGGAGGGGTGTCGGTGATGGACACTGTGCTTGCAAGTTTAAAAGACACGACTCCAACTGCGGCTGTCCTTTCGAGACGTGGTGTCCTTCCTGGAGCAGGTCGGCACATTTGTTACGCAGCTACGGGTCTCACGGACGCGACGCGCCCCGCCTCAGAGCAGCGCGCTGTCCTGTGGCCAGACCAGCAGTGTGCCCCTGCCTTCATGCCGCGGGGTCAGATCGTCTCCTGTTTTCCATCCCTGTTTGGTCCACGCAGATTCTGACCGTCTCGGCAGGCCTCAGGGTCTCACACTATTCCACCGGATGATGGCTTCATGCCAATAGGCGGTGGAGCCCAGGACTTGGTGACATTTCGGGAGTTCAGCGGTCTGGGAATGTCAAGATATCCCCTGCAAAGTGGAGGACAAATCTTTACGCCTTGATCACCGTAACGACAGGAAGAAGGCAGACATCCGGACGAGGGTATCAATTAGGTAATTGCCTTTTACTTCGAGTAACAGCAACAGGGAAGAACAGTGACGTAATCAAGAGTTTTTCCGTTAAAAGGAGTCCAGAGGCGAGAAGTTCGGGACTGCAGTGGGGGTCCCAGAGCAGAAGCGGGAACCCCATTCTGTCCTGCTCCTCTGCCTCCTGGTCCTGGCAAGCTCTAATGGAAGAGAGAGATGGCGGGGGGGGGGGGGGTCCGGGTTTTGGAGCAAAGCCGTGTCACCTGAAAAAATAAATGGCGATTCTTTGAGATGCAAGTTTTGGCTTGCCACCGGGCACAATTCAAACTGTACATCAGACGGGGGGGGTGTCACACGACCATGCGATCTGAGCTGCTCATTAGGGACTGGGTGACGACACAGGCTGTAAAGTGGGGTGTGCCTAGCCATGCGCCATCACCAAGGGAGAGGGGATTGACCTTGAGCCCAGGTAAATTGCCGGGAGCAGGTAGGCCACACTCCCCATTAGGCCCGGTCACACCTGCCGCTTCCGCACCTGCAGCCTGCACCGGTGAGCTCGCGAAGTTTCCTATGACACATGTGGCAAGGGTTACTCCCATTTCTCCAGCAAAGACGCTGAGTCACGGGGACATTAAGCAACGTGTCCAAGTCACCCGGCGGGTTCGAGGAAGAGCCGGGGGGGGGGGGGGGGGGTCTGACTTCCGGACTACCGAGGGGACGGCCGGTACACGGCGGGGGCGGCGGGAAGGAAGACGATGTAACCGCAGCCCCTCCCAGGACTCCCATGCCCGGTGGCCCGAGGCCGGCGGGGTCAGCGGGAGCTCGGAGTCCTCGGGCATGGCGGTCTAGGGGGCCGCACCAGGCGGAGGTGCAGCCTGACGAGGGGCTGGCGGAGGGCAGGGTCGTGGGAGTGGGTCGCGTCGCAGAGATGAGGCCCCCCGCGCGGGGCTGCGTGTCCTTCCTTTCCGAGATACGACGGGCTCGGCGACTCTCCTCTTCTGCCATCTGTCTCCTCCCTACTTCAGTGGTTGTCGGCGGCCAGGGTCGCACACGACGCAGGGGCCTTAGGGTCGCAGAGCGCGCCTTCCCCCCCCCCCCCCCCAACCCGCAGCAGCCTGGGCGCGGGGACAACGCGGTTAGGGCGAAGCAGCGAAGCGGGGCGGCCTCGGGGCTCCCCTCCGGGGTCCTCGCCTCGGCAGGCGGGGTGCGCCCCCCTCTCCAGAAGCGCCCGGCCCCTGGCTCAGCCGAGGCGCGGGCGCGGGCGCGGGGCGACCCCGGCCGGCAGCCCCTGGGCCCCGCGCGGCCACCCCGCCGTCCCCGCCGGCCCTCCTTCGCGGGGGGTCGGTGGGGGCAGGCAGCCGTGCCAGGCGGGGGGGTCCCGCGGGCCGTCGGCCACTGTCACCCCCACAACGGCGGAGGACGGCGGCTCGCCCGAGTCGCCCGCGACCCGGCCCCGTCTTCTGGCTCCGCGTTCTTAGCGGCAGCCGCCCCGCCCCCCGCCCCCCGCCCCCCGCCCCCCGACGTGGCCCCGGCTGGCTCCGGTGCCCCGGGCGTCGCGCCCCTGCACAAGCCCCGGGCGCCCCGGCACCTCTCTTCGGAGGCTTCCGGAAGGGAAGCCCGCGGCCTCCCGGGTCCCCGTCACGGTGACCTCAACACGACCCTGGCCTCCCGCTGCCGCAAGGGACGCTGGGAGGACACGGGGTCGCCGGCGGCCCGCGGCTCTGGGGACGGCGCGACAGCGGGGGCTCACCAGGCCCGTCGCCTGGTCCCAGAAGCCGCCCCCCACCGCGCCCCCGCCCCCGGGGCTCCCCTTTCCCTCAGACGCCCCTGCGGGCGACGGCGGGGGGGGGGGCGGGGGGGGTGGGGACCCGTCTGACGCGTGAACCTTCGCGTCCGCAGGGACCGCAAGGCGGCATCAGGGGACCTGAGGGGAAGGGACTTGGGGGGGCGGGTCCTCTGACAGCGGGAGGGGCTGCTTCCCTCGGGCCTGGAGGAGGTCGGTCCCAGTGCAGGGGGACATCCGGGGTTGTGCGGGGACCTCCGGGGTGTGAGGGGACAGCCGGGGTGTGAGGGGACATCTGGGGTTGTGAGGGGACATCCGGGGGTGCGGGGACTTCCGGGATGTGAGGGGACATCTGGGGTTGTGAGGGGACATCCGGGGGTGTGGGGACATCCAGGATGTGAGGGGACAGCCGGGGTGTGAGGGGACAGCCGGGGTGTGAGGGGACAGCCGGGGTGTGAGGGGACATCTGGGGTTGTGAGGGGACATCCGGGGGTGCGGGGACTTCCGGGGTTGTGAGGGGACATCTGGGGTTGTGAGGGGACATCCGGGGGTGTGGGGACATCCAGGATGTGAGGGGACAGCCGGAGTGTGAGGGGACAGCCGGGGTGTGAGGGGACAGCCGGGGTGTGAGGGGACATCTGGGGTTGTGAGGGGACATCCGGGGGTGCGGGGACTTCCGGGGTTGTGAGGGGACATCTGGGGTTGTGAGGGGACTTCCGGGGTTGTGAGGGGACATCCGGGGTTGTGAGAGGTCATCCGGGGTTGTGAGAGGTCATCCGGGGTGTGAGGGGACATTTGGGGTTGTGAGGGGACATCGGGGGTTGTGAGGGGACATCTGGGGTGTGAGGGGACATCTGGGGTTGTGAGGGGACATCCGGGGTTGTGAGAGGTCATCCGGGGTTGTGAGAGGTCATCCGGGGTGTGAGGGGACATGTGGGGTTGTGAGGGGACATCCGGAGTTGTGAGGGGACCTCCGGGATATGAGGGGACATCTGGGGTGTGGGGGACATCCGGGGTGTGAGGGGACATCTGGGGTTGTGAGGGGACATCTGGGGTTGTGAGGGGACCTCCGGGATGTGAGGGGACATCTGGGGTTGTGAGGGGACATCCGGGGTTGTGAGGGGACCTCCGGGATGTGAGGGGACATCTGGGGTGTGAGGGGACATCCGGGGTGTGAGGGGACATCTGGGGTTGTGAGGGGACATCCGGGGTTGTGAGGGGACATCCGGGATGTGAGGGGACATCTGGGGTGTGAGGGGACATCCGGGGTGTGAGGGGACATCCGGGGTGTGAGGGGACATCCGGGGTTGTGAGGGGACCTCCGGGGGTGCGGGGACATCCGGGGTGTGAGGGGACATCTGGGGTGTGAGGGGACATCTGGGGTTGTGAGGGGACACCCGGGGTTGTGAGGGGACATCTGGGGTTGTGAGGGGACATCTGGGTGTGAGGGGACATCTGGGGTGTGAGGGGACATCTGGGGTGTGAGGGGACATCTGGGGTTGTGAGGGGACATCTGGGGTGTGAGGGGACATCCGGGGTGTGAGGGGACATCTGGGGTTGTGAGGGGACACCCGGGGTTGTGAGGGGACATCTGGGGTTGTGAGGGGACATCTGGGTGTGAGGGGACATCCGGGGTGTGAGGGGACATCTGGGGTGTGAGGGGACATCTGGGGTTGTGAGGGGACATCTGGGGTGTGAGGGGACATCCGGGGTGTGAGGGGACATCTGGGGTTGTGAGGGGACATCCGGGGTTGTGAGGGGACATCCGGGATGTGAGGGGACATCTGGGGTGTGAGGGGACATCCGGGGTGTGAGGGGACATCCGGGGGTGTGAGGGGACATCCGGGGTTGTGAGGGGACATCTGGGTGTGAGGGGACATCTGGGGTTGTGAGGGGACATCTGGGTGTGAGGGGACATCCGGGGTGTGAGGGGACATCTGGGGTGTGAGGGGACATCCGGGGTGTGAGGGGACATCCGGGGTGTGAGGGGACATCTGGGTGTGAGGGGACATCCGGGGTGTGAGGGGACATCCGGGGTGTGAGGGGATATCCGGGGTTGTGAGGGGACCTCCGGGGTGTGAGGGGACATCTGGGGTGTGAGGGGACATCTGGGGTGTGAGGGGACATCTGGGGTGTGAGGGGACATCTGGGGTGTGAGGGGACATCTGGGTGTCAGGGGACATCTGGGGTTGTGAGGGGACATCTGGGTGTGAGGGGACATCCGGGGTGTGAGGGGACATCTGGGTGTGAGGGGACATCTGGGGTTGTGAGGGGACATCCGGGGTGTGAGGGGACATCCGGGGTGTGAGGGGACATCTGGGGTTGTGAGGGGACATCCGGGGTGTGAGGGGACATCCGGGGTGTGAGGGGACATCCGGGGGTGTGAGGGGACATCCGGGGTTGTGAGGGGACATCTGGGTGTGAGGGGACATCTGGGGTTGTGAGGGGACATCTGGGTGTGAGGGGACATCCGGGGTGTGAGGGGACATCTGGGGTGTGAGGGGACATCCGGGGGTGTGAGGGGACATCTGGGTGTGAGGGGACATCCGGGGTGTGAGGGGACATCCGGGGTGTGAGGGGACATCCGGGGTTGTGAGGGGACCTCCGGGGGTGCGGGAACATCCGGGGTGTGAGGGGACATCTGGGGTGTGAGGGGACATCTGGGGTGTGAGGGGACATCTGGGTGTGAGGGGACATCCGGGGTGTGAGGGGACATCTGGGTGTGAGGGGACATCTGGGGTTGTGAGGGGACATCCGGGGTGTGAGGGGACATCCGGGGTGTGAGGGGACATCTGGGGTTGTGAGGGGACATCCGGGGTGTGAGGGGACATCCGGGGTGTGAGGGGACATCCGGGGTTGTGAGGGGACATCTGGGGTTGTGAGGGGACATCTGGGTGTGAGGGGACATCCGGGGTGTGAGGGGACATCTGGGGTGTGAGGGGACATCTGGGTGTGAGGGGACATCTGGGGTTGTGAGGGGACATCTGGGTGTGAGGGGACATCCGGGGTGTGAGGGGACATCTGGGGTGTGAGGGGACATCTGGGTGTGAGGGGACATCTGGGGTTGTGAGGGGACATCTGGGTGTGAGGGGACATCCGGGGTGTGAGGGGACATCTGGGTGTGAGGGGACATCTGGGGTTGTGAGGGGACATCCGGGGTGTGAGGGGACATCCGGGGTGTGAGGGGACATCTGGGGTTGTGAGGGGACATCCGGGGTGTGAGGGGACATCCGGGGTGTGAGGGGACATCCGGGGGTGTGAGGGGACATCCGGGGTTGTGAGGGGACATCTGGGTGTGAGGGGACATCTGGGGTTGTGAGGGGACATCTGGGTGTGAGGGGACATCCGGGGTGTGAGGGGACATCTGGGGTGTGAGGGGACATCCGGGGGTGTGAGGGGACATCTGGGTGTGAGGGGACATCCGGGGTGTGAGGGGACATCCGGGGTGTGAGGGGACATCCGGGGTTGTGAGGGGACCTCCGGGGGTGCGGGAACATCCGGGGTGTGAGGGGACATCTGGGGTGTGAGGGGACATCTGGGGTGTGAGGGGACATCCGGGGTGTGAGGGGACATCTGGGGTTGTGAGGGGACATCCGGGGTGTGAGGGGACATCCGGGGTGTGAGGGGACATCCGGGGTTGTGAGGGGACATCTGGGGTTGTGAGGGGACATCTGGGTGTGAGGGGACATCCGGGGTGTGAGGGGACATCTGGGGTGTGAGGGGACATCTGGGTGTGAGGGGACATCTGGGGTTGTGAGGGGACATCTGGGTGTGAGGGGACATCCGGGGTGTGAGGGGACATCTGGGGTGTGAGGGGACATCTGGGTGTGAGGGGACATCTGGGGTTGTGAGGGGACATCTGGGTGTGAGGGGACATCCGGGGTGTGAGGGGACATCTGGGTGTGAGGGGACATCTGGGGTTGTGAGGGGACATCCGGGGTGTGAGGGGACATCCGGGGTGTGAGGGGACATCTGGGGTTGTGAGGGGACATCCGGGGTGTGAGGGGACATCCGGGGTGTGAGGGGACATCCGGGGTTGTGAGGGGACATCTGTGGTGTGAGGGGACATCCGGGGTTGTGAGGGGACATCCGGGATGTGAGGGGACATCCGGGGTTGTGAGGGGACATCCGGGGTTGTGAGAGGTCATCCGGGGTTGTGAGAGGTCATCCGGGGTGTGAGGGGACATCCGGGGTGTGAGGGGACATCTGGGGTGTGAGGGGACATCTGGGTGTGAGGGGACATCTGGGGTTGTGAGGGGACATCTGGGTGTGAGGGGACATCCGGGGTGTGAGGGGACATCTGGGTGTGAGGGGACATCTGGGGTTGTGAGGGGACATCCGGGGTGTGAGGGGACATCTGGGGTTGTGAGGGGACATCTGGGTGTGAGGGGACATCCGGGGTGTGAGGGGACATCTGGGTGTGAGGGGACATCCGGGGTGTGAGGGGACATCTGGGGTGTGAGGGGACATCTGGGGTTGTGAGGGGACATCTGGGTGTGAGGGGACATCCGGGGTGTGAGGGGACATCTGGGGTGTGAGGGGACATCCGGGGTGTGAGGGGACATCCGGGGTGTGAGGGGACATCCGGGGTTGTGAGGGGACCTCCGGGGGTGCGGGAACATCCGGGGTGTGAGGGGACATCTGGGGTGTGAGGGGACATCTGGGGTTGTGAGGGGACATCTGGGTGTGAGGGGACATCCGGGGTGTGAGGGGACATCTGGGGTGTGAGGGGACATCTGGGTGTGAGGGGACATCTGGGGTTGTGAGGGGACATCTGGGTGTGAGGGGACATCCGGGGTGTGAGGGGACATCTGGGTGTGAGGGGACATCTGGGGTTGTGAGGGGACATCCGGGGTGTGAGGGGACATCCGGGGTTGTGAGGGGACATCCGGGGTTGTGAGGGGACCTCCGGGGGTGCGGGAACATCCGGGGTGTGAGGGGACATCTGGGGTGTGAGGGGACATCTGGGGTTGTAAGGGGACATCTGGGTGTGAGGGGACATCCGGGGTGTGAGGGGACATCTGGGGTGTGAGGGGACATCTGGGTGTGAGGGGACATCTGGGGTTGTGAGGGGACATCTGGGTGTGAGGGGACATCCGGGGTGTGAGGGGACATCTGGGTGTGAGGGGACATCTGGGGTTGTGAGGGGACATCCGGGGTGTGAGGGGACATCCGGGGTGTGAGGGGACATCCGGGGTTGTGAGGGGACATCCGGGATGTGAGGGGACATCTGGGGTGTGAGGGGACATCCGGGGTGTGAGGGGACATCTGGGGTGTGAGGGGACATCCGGGGTGTGAGGGGACATCCGGGGGTGTGAGGGGACATCCGGGGTTGTGAGGGGACCTCCGGGGGTGCGGGGACATCCGGGGTGTGAGGGGACATCTGGGGTGTGAGGGGACATCTGGGTGTGAGGGGACATCCGGGGTGTGAGGGGACATCCGGGGTGTGAGGGGACATCTGGGGTGTGAGGGGACATCTGGGGTGTGAGGGGACATCTGGGTGTGAGGGGACATCTGGGGTGTGAGGGGACATCTGGGGTGTGAGGGGACATCCGGGGTGTGAGGGGACATCTGGGGTGTGAGGGGACATCTGGGTGTGAGGGGACATCCGGGGTGTGAGGGGACATCCGGGGTGTGAGGGGACATCCGGGGTGTGAGGGGACATCTGGGGTGTGAGGGGACATCTGGGTGTGAGGGGACATCCGGGGTGTGAGGGGACATCCGGGGTGTGAGGGGACATCTGGGTGTGAGGGGACATCTGGGGTGTGAGGGGACATCTGGGTGTGAGGGGACATCCGGGGTGTGAGGGGACATCCGGGGTGTGAGGGGACATCTGGGGTGTGAGGGGACATCCGGGGTGTGAGGGGACATCTGGGGTTGTGAGGGGACATCCGGGGGTGAGGGGACATCCAGGGTGTGAGGGGACATCCGGGGTGTGAGGGGACATCTGGGGTTGTGAGGGGACATCCGGGGGTGAGGGGACATCCAGGGTGTGAGGGGACATCCGGGGTGTGAGGGGACATCTGGGGTTGTGAGGGGACATCCGGGGGTGAGGGGACATCCAGGGTGTGAGGGGACATCCGGGGTGTGAGGGGACATCTGGGGTTGTGAGGGGACATCTGGGTGTGAGGGGACATCCGGGGTGTGAGGGGACATCTGGGTGTGAGGGGACATCCGGGGTTGTGAGGGGACACCCGGGGTTGTGAGGGGACATCTGGGGTTGTGAGGGGACATCCGGGGGTGAGGGGACATCCAGGGTGTGAGGGGACATCCGGGGTGTGAGGGGACACCTGGGGTTGTGAGGGGACATCCGGGGGTGAGGGGACATCCAGGGTGTGAGGGGACATCTGGGGTGTGAGGGGACATCTGGGGTTGTGAGGGGACATCCGGGGGTGAGGGGACATCTGGGTGTGAGGGGACATCCGGGGTGTGAGGGGACACCCGGGGTTGTGAGGGGACAGCCGGGGTGTGAGGGGACATCCGGGGTTGTGAGGGGACACCCGGGGTTGTGAGGGGACATCCGGGGTTGTGAGGGGACATCCGGGGTGTGAGGGGACATCCGGGGTTGTGAGGGGACATCTGGGGTGTGAGGGGACATCCGGGGTTGTGAGGGGACATCTGGGGTGTGAGGGGACATCTGGGTGTGAGGGGACATACGGGGTTGTGAGGGGACACCCGGGGTTGTGAGGGGACATCCGGGTGCGAGGGGACATCCGGGGTGTGAACGGCCCGTCCGTGGCGTGAGGGGACGGTCTGTGATGTGGGGGAACACCCGGCCTGTGAGGTGATATCCGAGGTGTGAAGGGACACCCCGGGTTGTGAGGGGACATCCGGGGTGTGACGGGACATCCTGGGCCGTGCGAGTAACTGTCCCGCAGTAGGGAGCGGGCCGTCGGGGCCGCCCTCCGCCCCCATCCCCCGCCCCCATCCCCCGCCCCCATCCCCCGCCCCCATCCCCCGCCCCCATCCCCCGCCCCCATCCCCCGCCCCCATCCCCCGCCACGCCCCGCGCCGGCTCCCTGGCTGGGCGGGCCTGGCCTAGAAGCCGCCGGGACTACGCGTCCCAGCAGGCGGCGCGCGCCGCGTCACTTCCGGCGGCGCCCGCGGCGCGCGTGTGGGAGTGTGCGAGCGAGTGTTTACTTCCGGCCGCCGCCGCCGCCGCGGGCTGAGGGCCGAGCGTGTCGGGCGGCGGGCCCCGAGCAGCCATGGACTGGCTCATGGGGTGAGTGGGGCGGCGGGGCAGGCGGGCCGGGGCGGCGGGGCGCGCCGCGGGCGGCACAGGGTCGCGGCGGCGGGCCCGGGCGCGGCGGGCCGGCCGGGCGAGGGGCGTCTCCTCGGGGACGGGGCGGCGGACGGGAGCTGCCGGCCGCGGGGCTGCGGCGGCGGCGGCCGGCCCGGGCGGGACGGACAGGCGCCCGCCCCCGGTGACCAGCGCAGGTCCGGCGGCCGCGGCTCGCCGCTGGGCGGGGGAGGGGGGAGGGGTTGGGGGAGCGGCCGGGGCTGCTCTCGCCGGCCGCCGCGGGGAGCCGGCCGTGGAAGAAAGAAGTGTGTCGCCGGCCGGGGACGCTCCGCGGGGGAGGGGGCGGCGGGCACAGCGGGTCCCCCCCCCCCCGCCGCCGCGCCCCCGTGCTGGCGCGTCCGCCGGCGGCGGGGCCCGGGCGGCGGGGGCCGGAGGGCGGGGTGCGGAGCAGGGCGGTCCGGGAGGCGGCGGCGGCGGCGGCGGCGGCACGCTGGCCTTCCGTCCCGCCGGCCCTGCGCGCGGCTGGAAACCCGGGAAGCACAGCGTGGCGTCGCGTCCAGAAGTTGCTCTCCCCGAAGCGAGCTAGGGTGAAAACTTTTTTGTTGTTGAGGAACGAGAGGGGCGGGTACTTTTCCCCCGGTGGCGCGGCCCTCGTGCGCCCCCCCCCCCCCCGCCCCGCCGCCCCCGGGGGCTGGGCTGGCAGCGCGCAGGTGGGGGTGCCCGGCCGACCCCGCAGACCCGGCGGGGGGGGGGGGGGGCGAATGGTCTTCGGGTCCGGGTCCGCGCAGGGCCGGGGGTGGCCGCGCGGGCCAGTGACGGGGAGACCGGCGGAGGTGGGCACGGGAGGGATGGATCCAGAGGCCAAAGAGAAGTGCGAGCTCGGCAGGGGAAGGCCTGGGCCCAGAGGGCAGGGCTGGGACCGCCGTGGGGCGGGGGCGCCCCGCTGGCCGCCTGGACAGGCCGGCCTCCGTCCTGCGCCCGCTGCTTGGCGGCGGTGTGCCTTCACGCCGTCAGGTCACGTCTCCAGACCTGCTTTTCTAACGCCGCCCGGGACCCGGAAAGGGCAGCAGCGCTCGCGGGCCAGGTCCGGGGAGGTAGACCGAGGCGGCGGCGAAGAGCGCTTGGCGCGGGGCTGGGCACTGGCGACCGTGGGCTGCCGGCAGGACGGGGATGCGCTTTGTGGGGGGCCTTTGTACCGCACAGGCGCGGAGGGTCGAGGGCAGGCGGCCGCGTTCGCTTATTTGGACCCTCGGACGCTCTCTGCGTGGATAGGCCGCCCCGCGGCGCTTCGGGGAGTGGACGGCTGATGGGCCGAGTTGACTTCCCGGCGCCGCGGCCGCAGGGCCGGTCCGAGCGTGGGGTTGTGGAGGGAGCGGCCGACTGTCTCGTGGTCTGCGTGGGATCGCTCGGCGCGCCGGCCCACACGGAGCGGGTCCTCCGTGCTGAACACCCGCCGGCAGGCGGTCTTTTCAACCGAGTTCCGCGCTTTGTGCCCCTTGGGTCGTCGCGGCCAACGCCCGGAAGCTGACCCCAGTGAGGCTAACCGGGCACTGTTCTCGAGGCCCTGGGCGAGACTGCAGCCGGGGCGGGGGCGCAGTAGGGTCAGCGGAGCCCTGGCCTGCTGGGTCCACGTGCCGCAGGAAGACCGCGCTGAAAGGGACGGGGCCTTAGGAAGGGCAGGAGCGTTTCCTGCCGCCTGGCCGTGAGACCGGCGGTTCCGAGAGGACGCTAGAGGTCTCGGCAGAGGGACTCGGCTGGGGCTGGTTATCTGTGCGTGTGCGTTTTCGGTTTAGTGGATTCACAGGCTGTGAATCAGAAGTTCTTCGTCGGTTCCTTAACCGCGGACCTCCCGCCCCCCTAAGGAAAAGTGACGCGGTTTCAGTTGTCACGCAGTGACGTCCCTCCAGAGCTGGTCATCCTAGGACGTGAGAGCTGGGAGGGCCCGGTGCCCTCTGCCCCTCCCGCACGTTGACTGGGCACCTGCTGTGGGAAAGGAGGATGCCGAGGCCTTGGCTTTCCAGCTGCAGAGGGAGTGAGCAGCCCGGACCCCAGGTGGCCCTCCCGCTGGTCTCCCCTGGAGGTGAGCCCGCCCACGGCGCGTGAAGAAGCCTGTCCTGCCAGGCACCTTCTGCGCGCTCAGTGCCGGGGCTTTAGTTGCCCGTCGGGCCTTTCTCTGCTTTTCAACCTGGAAGAGTTGAGGAACTGTGGTATTTTTTACCGTTCCTTGATATTTTTCTTAATTCACACCATTATCAACCAGCCAGTCTGAACTACAGTTCTCTTCTTATGTTTTAAACGGTCTTTCTTCTTTTTTAAGAACGTTTCTTTGCCATGGTTCATCTCGGGTGACAAAGCGTGGACTCAACTGTAGCGGCAAGCACCGCTCCCGCCCTCTGTGCTGGCAGCTGTCACGGGCGGAGCAGCCAACGGACGTACTTGTCTGTCACAGAAAGTGCGCTGCTGACTAACACCGGCGGCCTTATCTGAGGAAAGGGAGGTCTTGCCGGAAAGCTGCCGCGGGAAGTTGAGAACAACGCCAGCGTGTCACGACTTGCCGTCGGAGTTCGCTGGGACTCAGCTTGGAGGAGAGTTTTGCGATGCGTAGCTTGCCTCCGTGTGTTTTACTGCACGTTTCCTCTGCTCGGCGTGGAGCTGGCTCGTGAGCTAGGTGTACAGTAACTTTTCTTTCCTTTTTCAAAGAGTAATTTCTGACTTGAGAAGGGTCGCCGCTTCTCGTGTGGCTGCCTCTTAAGTCCTTGGCGATCTCCGTCCTGGACAGTTGATGACGGGGGAGGAAGCGCGCCCCAGAAGAGACGCTGCGTGAGCTACGTCAGACTCCGCGTGGTCCCAGACAGTGAGGAGCCCTACACATAGTGGGGGGTGGCTTGGGGGAAAACTTTTGGCTTAACTGGCAGTGACGGGCATTTGTGAGCAGACAGTAAGAGTGCAGTTTAGTTTTTACCCAACAGAAAGCACAGTCCAGAAGCTTCTGAGTATCTGGGAATGTAGAAGAGGAAATGCACTTCCTCCCACTTCTGAGTGGGGGGAGCGCCTCAGCCCTCCCCGCTGGTCGTGGGCGAGGCCGACGGGGTGAAGTTTGCAGGGACATGCCCGCCCTCCACCCTGCAGACTGGGCCCGGAGCCAGGGCAGGGGCAGGCGCACGCCAGCCCCCTTCCTGGGGCTGTGGCCGCCCTGTTGTTCTTCGAGCGGCGGATGAGGTGGGTGACGTCCGTAGCTCAGAGCTCTCCGGCTCTGGCAGGAGATCCGCCTCTGGTGTTGGCAGTTTAACGCAGACCACGACGGAAGTTGGCGCTCCTGGTCAGCCAGCAGGCATTTCTAGATGGCCACGGGGCTTTCTGGCCTGTCTGGCTTGGCCTTCGGAATCTTGTGCTCAGTTGAAGGAGATAATTCCCGTGTACGTGTACCTATGCGGGATTTGAATGGGGCGTTGATGACTTTTTCTTTGCACTTTGGCTCATGGGACGACTGGCCTGGGACTGACCACCAGATCTGATCGTGTGGACACCCAGACTGGGCTTGCCTGAGTCGCCAGGCTTTTTTTTTTTTGTTTTAACAGCCTCATCGAGGCGTAATTTACACGGCGTGGAGTTTCCTTGTTTTAAGTGCACAATTGGGTGACTTTCAGTGAAAGCACAGAGCAGTGTAGCCATCAGCACGGCTCGGTATGCCAGTGTTGCCATCGCCCCGAAGGAGCCTCGTGACCATCGGCGGTCACTCCCCTTTCCCAGCCCTGGGTAGTGACTGACTGACTTTCTCTAGATCCGCCTGTTCTGAGCGTCTCCCGTAAGTGGAATCACAACACGTGGTCTCTTGTGGCTCTTCACTTAAGCGTAACGTTTAAAAGTTTGCTCACGTTGTGCGTGGATCAACCATCCGTCCTTTCCACGGCCAGGTGACATTCTGGGGTACGGAGATACGCACACTTGGCTTCTCTGTCGGTGGTCTGGGTTGTTCCCACTGTTGGTCGATCGTGAGTGATGCTGCGGTGACCCAGCCTTTTCTGACAGTGAGTTGGGCCACTTCCTCAGCTGAGGTTACCTTCGGGTCCTGACGGCATCCACTGTCCACTGTGGGCCGGGCCCTGTGCTTCCGAGATCAAGGAGACAGTCTTTGCTTTGTCAGGCTGGGAGAGGAGGGCCGCGGACACTGGTGACCCAGCGTGGAGGGGTGAATGAAGTAGAGCTGGGGTGGGGGGGCCAGGCCGGGAGGGTGGCTCAGAGCAGGGGAGCTCATATGGGGAGATGCGTAGGAATTTTCCAAGCAGAAAGGAAGGACTGTGGCCCGGGCGTGTGCAAAGGCACGGAGGCATCGACGGAAAAGCTGTCTTCCAGCTGGTGACCCCCTCGGAAGCTGTGGTCGTGGAGCTTCCGGGAACGGCCGCGGTACAGACGGCTCCACCTGGGCGGCTGTTTGGGCCCGGGCTTGCTGAACTTCTTGGCTGCGGCCGCTGGTGCGTTCAGATTCCCGTTAACACCAACCCCTTTGTGGGGTGAGCCCGTGCACCTGGGTGCTCTCAGAGGCGCCTCATTTCTCATTTGTCCTCCCGCTTGGGGTATCCCCTGGGAGCTTTGCAGGGAGCGTCCCAGCAGCCGTGCCTCTGCGGGGAGACGGGACGCGCACTCACCAGTGGCGCTGCAGACAGGCTCTGCCGGCGACGGGGGTTGTGGCCTGGGAGGGCCCCGGGCCACCCTGGTGGACGCTGCTCTTCCCACTAGGTGCCACCGCCTGGTGCTTGCTCACCAAGGCCTCTTCCCCAGAACCCAGAAAAGCCAGACAGCACTGGGGGGGGGGGTGGGGAGGGAAGGGGGGGCTGGCTGCCAGGCCTTGTCAGGAGCTGGCGGTGGCTTGGGAGGGGCTCACTTGGTACAACGGGGCTGTTGTTCGCTCTAAGGCCTGCCGTGGGAGGGAGCCGTGTGGTTCGGGAAGGTGGGTGCCGGGGGCCTCGGCGGGGGTGCCTGTGCCGGTGTTCCTGTGGTCGCGGTGTCTCCTGCTTCGTCCTGGGAACCGACGGGCTCTTGGCTTTGTCGTGAATGTGCTCGTGTGGCCTGTGAGGTGCTCGGTGAGGCGCTCTCTGCACTTTTTGGGCACATGGATGCTGGGAGCTCGTCAGGGAGCTGGTCTCGGGCCCCGCCCGTGACTTGTGTGTGTGCCTTTCCTCCCGTCAGTGTCAGCCTGTCCGGAAAAGGAGGTGGTGCATGCTGTTCCTGTCCGACTTGGCAGGAGTGCCGCCCTTCTTTGTCTCCCGTGTTTGTTTTTCTTCCAGGACAGGACTGCTCCTGGCTGGGCACGCCCACCGGCGCCGGGAGCTGCTCTGTAGAGCAGTGCGTGGAGACGTGGACGTAGGAAGAGGCGAAACCAAGGAGTGAACTGTGGAGGCCTAAAGAGGAGAGAGGGAGGTGCTGGGTGGGGTGTCCAGGCCACGTATGAGCTGTGGCACTGTTCCTGTGTAGAGCCGTGTGGCTTTGGGCGGTGACCGCATTCACGTTGTCACCTTCTGGTTCCTTTCTCTTTGAAGACGGTTTCCTCTGCTAGCTCGAGAGAGCTGACAGTGCACGGCTGCTGGGGTGGGACATACTCTCCTCCTTCCTGCAGCTGTTCCTGGGCACATCCCTGGGAGAGCGGGGTGTGTGGTTACAACCTGTCGCACCTTTTTGTTTGTTCGTTTGCTTGTTGGGGATGTCGTTGCTAAGTTGGGTCATGGTGGTGACTTTTGGTGTTAGTTGAGCATTTCTGTGTAGGGCGAGGGCAGGGAGCTCCCGTAGGGGCACGCACCTTCTCCCCCAGAAGGCAGGCTGACCGTTGGCAAGCAGGGAGGTGTGCCCTCGTTCCCCTTAGGGTCAGGGGACCTCTCCCCTCCAGCCTTTGCACCAGGCTGGCCCTGGGCTGGCAGACTGTTCTCTCCCAGAGAACGGCGCCTCTGGAGTCCCGTGGTCTCGGGGCTCGGCCTGCACTGCCCGTGCTCACCAAAGTGGCCAGCCCCCCCACTTCACTGGCTGTGTCCTTCAAGGCCAGCCGGGAGACCCTCCCCAACCCCAAACGGCTTACTGGTCTGACCCCCAGCAGTGATGTGGGTGGCTTAGCCAGGTTGTGGATGTGTGGCCCACATCCAGTCCTGGGGTCCAGTGGACTTGGCCCCATCGTGCCAGGTAAATGTGTCTCTTTTCTTGGGCCTTGGGTGGTGTCTGTTGCTGTGAAAGCAACCCCAGAACTTAGTGGCTCCGAACAAGGACCACCATTTCTCTCAACTCTGGGTTGATGGGTGGGGCCTCAGTTTCCCCATATGGCCTCTCTGCATGTGGACTCTGGAGCAGCATTCTCAAACTTTTTGGTCTCAGGCTCCCCTTACGTTCTTAAAAATTATTGGGTTTCGGGGTGCCTCCGTCGGTTAAGTGTCTGACTTTGGCTCAGGTCACGATCTCACGGTTTGTGAGTTCAAGCCCCGTGTCGGGCTCAGTGCTGACAGTTCGGAGCCTGGAGCCTGCTTCGGATTTGGTGCCTCCCTCTGTCTCTGTCCCTCCCCTGCTCGTGCTCTGTCTCTCAAAAATAAATAAACCTTGAAAAAAAATGATTGGATTTATATGGGTTGTAGCTAACAATATTTACGTATTAGCAAATAAAATAAATTTACGATATTCTTTAATTCACTTGAAGAGAATAGTGAACCCAGTGTATGTCAACGTAAGTTGTTTTCAATTAAAAAGTAACTATATTTTGCAGAATACAAAGCACGAGAAGAATGACCCAACTTTTTGCAAATCTCATGAGCTGGATCCCTATATCTCCTTTTGGGTTCGTTCCGTTATAATCTTACAAGTCACGTAGCTTCTGGAAAGCTCCGCTGTACACGGGTGAGAGAATGGGACTGAGAGGCAAGTACCGTCTTCAGGTTGTCACGAGAAGAGCTTTAACCGTGGCCCCCCAGGTCACACTTCAAGCACCGTGACAGGGGCTCTCTACGTGGCCTTGCTGCAGCAGGAGAGCCACGGTGGAAGCTGTCAGCAGACGAGTGTCGGCTCTGCTGTGTCGGTCAGACAAGTCACAGGGCCACCCAGATATGGTGGGAGGGGACAGACTCTCCCTCCCGAAGGGGGGGGGGGCACGTGTGGGGAAGGGGAGGGCTGCCGGCAGCCCCATCTGCAGACCAGGGGGCATGGGAACGTTAGGCCGGTTATTGCTGGAAGTCCGGTATCCGGGTGCACGGGCCGCTGTCCTGCAGAGGTGCTGAGCCCGTGTGGCCCCGGGGCAGCTGCCTCAGGTGTGAGTCCTGGCGCCACAGCTTGTTTAGGGCCCCGGAGCCTCTGTTTCTTCATCTGCGACACGGCCTGAGTCGTCATCTTCCTGGCAGCGCTCGGGGGGTTTTGTGAGGCGTCCGCGTGTGGTGTGGGTGCACCTCAGGCAGCTGTTGTAGGGAACCCCCCTCCCCCAGCTGAGACGGGGCTTAGCACCGGCCGGGTCTGAGAACTCATTTCCGGGCCTGCACTTTCTTCCTGGAGACCTGGGGGTGGGCTGGTGTGCGAGCGGTCCCTGCCCTGCCCGCCCCCGGCCTTGGTGCCAGCTATGGTGGCCAGTGTGGGAGCGGTCCCGTCCTGCCCCCCCACCCCCAACCCCGGGTGCTGGCTGCGGTGGCCGGCATACGTGCTCAGCGCCCCAGGGGGGCCGGGTACACGTGAGGTGCACACGGCTCGCCTTCCTGGCTGCTTCCCTCCTAGCTTGTCTGCCCCGAGAACTTCACCGCACCGCAGCCTCTAGAGCTCCGCTGTCACCTTGCATGTCACCTTGTCCCTATCACCTCTGTCCTGTTCTCGGAGAGCTGCTGTTATGTGCGGTTAGGCCTCGTGTCCCGGTCCCTAGGGAGAGCCCGGTCGGATGAGCACACCATCCTGCGGGTACGGCTGCTCTTGGGACTGCAAGGTCGGCACCTGGAGCGTGACCCCGGGGTCCTGTGGCGGGTCCGGCTCTCAGGGCGACCGTGGGCAGAGGGCGAGGGTTCGGGGGCTCGGTGCTCTCTGGAGACTGCCTGACCCCATCCCCGAGCAGAGAGTGCCTTCCGCCTGTGACCTGCCGGTTCCCGGTCCCACAGGGCCTGAGCGGGGGCGGATGTCATCCCGCCACGCTTGCCTTCCCTGCCAGATACCAGCGCCTCTGCTGACACAACCCCAGCGTCGTCAGAAGGGCGCCGGCATGCCCCGTTTGCCGTCTCCTGCCTCCACCTTTGTGCCGTGGGGGTTGCCGGCTCATCCCTCTCATTCCGTGCCCCATGCCTGTCCTGACACCGTCACACGCTGGCCCGCACAGGATGCCGTGGCACCGGGTAGCGACGGCGGACCGTGGCCTTTGTGATCGATGACGCGGGTGCTGTGGCCGCTTCTTCCCTGTGCTCTACCGCTTTCTTGGTTGTGAGCATGTTCCTGCTGCCAAAGAGGGGAGGCTGAGAGGGCGCTGGCCTCACTGAGAGCGGCTTTTCGCCACCCTGCCGTTTGAGAGGAGCACGCCTGCCCCCCGCTTGTTCACGTTTCCCTCCGTCCGGGCTCCCCACGGCCATTGTGCCCACTATTTTCCCCATAGCGGACTCCTCATTTCCTTCTCCTGCTGCCCCCCTCTGGGGGCAGCCGCCCTCCGCCCTCCGGGCCCTCCACAGGTGGACTCTTGTCACACTTCCCTCCTGGGCTGGGGGGCCGTGCCAGGTCCTCCCCACCTCCTGTGCCGCCCCAGCGCTGAGACCCTGCCTCTTGCCCTCACTCAGCTCTCCCCCTGTGCCTTTCGTTCTCCACCCTCTGTCCCCCCCCCCCCCCCGCCTTCCTCCCCATCCCCCACCACCACTTCCCTTCTTTCCCTTCATGTCTGGGCCTGGTGGGGGGCAGTCCCAGGGCAAGGCAGTAAGGTTCAGCAGCAGAGGCCGTGGCCCGTGGCCCTGCCTATCCACGGGCAGCCCCTAAAAGGAGACGCCTGCTTTAGCGTGAGCGACGTGCCTCCGTGGCGTGTCTGATCCTGAGTGAGCAGCCCGTGGTCCGTGGCTGGGCTCCATCAGCTGGGCTCCATCTGGGGGAGCACTTGAACTGAGCCCGCTTCGGGATGCACGAGGGGTATACATGACCTGAGGTTAGGCTTATCTCTAAACCCGGGTGGCCACTTCTCCAGCCGTGGAACAAAGGAGCAGGCCCAGCCCCGCGAGGCCAGCAGCACAGAAGTAGCCGCCGTATTCCTGGCAGTTTGGGAAAAGGTGGTGGCTTTCAGAGTGCTTGTTCCTTCTTCCTGTCTGCCCCTCCCTGGGCAGGCCTTTGAGGGGGCCATGGGGACACTGGCCTCAGCTTGGTGCTTCAGTTGCTGTCAGTCAGGTGATTTGGCGAGACCCGGGGCCACCCCAGCTACACTCCATGGGACGGAGGCTGTCTCCCTCGTAGAACACACGTGGCCCGTCAGCATAGGACGCAGAGCCAACGGCAAGTTCCATGGCTGTAGGGCCCCGGATCCCCTGCTCAGAGCCTGTCGGCTTGGTCCAGCCTACCAGGTGGGCTCTGGCTTCTATATACATGAATGTGGCCCCTTTGGCCCGTCCTGTGCATCCCTCGGGAACTGCGCTGTCGTGGAGGATAGAGGATGACCAGGCATTATCACCAGCCCCAGCTGCTCGTTAAGTAGACGCTTCCAAAACAGATACGCCTCCGGGCTGCGGCTGTTTTTAAGGCTGTTCTCTACCTGTTCTCTACCTGTCTCCCCCTTACTGTGAGCCTGAGGTGCTAGGACAGCTGGGGGGAGAAGGGGGCTGACTGGGAGTCGCTTCCTGTGGTGTAGGTGGGCTGCTTGTGGCCCGTGTCCTTGAGGGCACGCAGCCTGGTGTCTCTCTGGAGGCAGAGCCAGATTCTCGAATGTGAGCAGCACCTGCCTGGCACAGCATTGGCCCAGTGTGTTGCCACTGCTAGGGTGCTCTGGCCCAGGGATGCCTTTGGGGAGGGGCTGCTCTCTGAACGTCTCATTTAGGAAAAGCGCCTGGGAGGCTTGGGGGTTCCCAGCCTGCCCCCAGCCTGTTCCATTCAGCAGGATGTGAGTGCCCTGGCCTCAACCCCAGGCCACCAGCCAGCCTCAACGGAGGCCTCAGAGTGAAAGGGAAGGGAGACCCTGAACTGCAGAGGACACACAGTTGGTCACCAGAGGGGAGGGACGGGATGGGGATCAGGGAGGGCACTTGTGATGAGCGCAGGGCCACGTGTGGAAGTGCGGAATCACTCGATTGTACACCTGAAACTAACATTACGCGGTGTGTTAACTGGGGTTTAAATAAAAACTTTAAAAAAGGGAAAGGGGGAAACGCCAGGCAGCAGGCTTCAGAGGGCGCAGCCTTCCCCTCCGACCTTCAGACTGCCCAGCCTTCCCCTCTGACCTTCAGAGCGCGTAGCCTTCCCCTCTGACCTTCAGAGGGAGCAGCCTTACCCCCTGACCTTCAGTATGTCCAGCCTTCCCCTCTGACCTTCAGAGAGCGTAGCCTTCCCCCCTGACCTTCAGAGTGCACAGCCTTCCCCCCCTGACCTTCAGAGCGCATAGCCTTCCCCTCTGACCTTCAGTACGTGCAGCCTTCCCCCCCGACCTCCAGAGCACCTAGCCTTCCCCCCTGACAGTTGTACAGCGGCTTTAGAAGCCTCAACCAGCCCCTGCGGCAGGCCTCCCCTTGGGGTGGTTCACCCATTGAGTCACACTGTCTGTTTAGCCCTGGCTCATCAAAGCAGACCCCTTTGATAGGTTCACAAGGACTGTCTCTAGTTCAGAGAACGGGGGCCCCAGCATAATGTTCCTCAGTAGGGGAGGAGGGATGGGGTACATGGGAGGTGATGTTTACTGAATGGGGTCCCTGGGTCTAGCCACGTGGAGGGCACTGCAGGCTGATGGGAGACAGTTGGGTACCCCTGTCACTGCAGCTTTATCTTGGTGGTGCCTTCCTAACAGCTGCTGGGGGCTGGGTGTGCAGGTGTGGGGAGTAGGGGTGGTCCTTACTAAGGTCCCTTATCCTCCTGGGCCTGTTACATTCTTTAGAAGTGGAAGTGATCGGGGCACCTGGGTGGCTCAGTCAGTTAAGCGTCCGACTCTCGGTTTCAGCTCAGGTCATGATCTCACAGTTTCATGGGTTTAAGCCCGACATTGGGCCATGTGCTGATGGTATGGAGCCTGCTTGGGATCCTCTCTCCCTCCCTCTCTTCCTCCCTCTCTCCCTCCCTCTCCCTCCCTCTCCCTCCCCTCTCCCCCCTCCCTCTCTCTCCCTCTCTCTCCCTCTCTCACCCTCTCTCTCCGCCCGTCTCCTACTCACGCTGTCCCTGTCTCTCTCAAAATAAATAAACTTGAAAAAAATGAAAAAAAAAAGTGGGAGTGAGCCATTTTCCTGTCCTTTCTGAGTGGCGGCTGTGGTTATAAATGATGGAGAGTGCCCATGTGGAGTGCCTGGCATTGGGGTGGCCAGTGAGGGCGGGTGAGGGTGGCATTTTTACAAATGTCATTAGTTGTACTGGGAGGAGGGGTGGGACGCTCTGTGCTGGAAGCTCCTGAGACATCCTCAGTCCCTCTGGCTGCTCAGAAGGATGGGCGTGTGCTGTTGGTCCTTTTTCAGACTGATTGCATGTGGTGGCCCAGCGTGGACACTGCAGACACGAGCTGACAGCACCAACTTGGTTTCTGAGCCCGCCAGGCTGTACCTCTGAAGTGTGGGGACTGACTCGCACTCACTTTTGGCCCTCAGAGCCTGGGACACTGGCACATTGAGCAACTGGTCCCTGCGGGAAGCGAGGGCCCATCCTGTCACCCCATCAGCATCCCACAGAGCCGGCCGCCAGTGGTCTCACCTGCTGGGGATGTTTTGGTTGGAGACATTGCAAGGCTTGGGTGGGGGCTTCTGGCCCCTACATCCTGTGGTGCAGGACAGCCTCACAGTAGGAAGGACTCCTCTCCAGGGGCCTTGTATGGTGGAACCAGCCTGGGCCAGGCCAACACCACATGGCTGTAGGGCATGAATCACAGGAGGTGCCCTGAGCAGTTGCGGCCTTGGTCCAGGGCTGCCCCCGTCCTTGACTGCTGTCTCCAGGTGCTGGTGATTGTCAGCCCTGCACATGGGTCGGCAGAAAGGCCTCAGAGCCAGGCCCGAGGGGGCCTGTCATCCCAGAGTGGCTGCACTTCCTGGGCGGTTGGGTTGGGATGCACTGGGGAAATGTGGGATGCATAAAAAGGATTTTGGGTGCCGTGGGGGCCGTCTTGGGGAGCCACCAGAGTAGACATGCGTGCGTCTGTGGTTTCTAGTGGTTGTGCCCTTTTGAGCTAATATCGTGTCACCTGCAGAGAGTGCTCTTGAGGCCCAAGGAGGAGAAGGAGTAGTGGGTTCCAGGTGCAGAGGGGCACTGGGGTGCCGGGCCACCGTGTGGAAGCACGCAGGAAGTGGAGGTCCACTTGGATCTAGGGGTCTAAGGAATTCCAAAATCTCAGTTAAGAACACTCCTGAAGGGTTTCCCGGGGAGAGAGGCAACAGCACCCACTTGCTCACTCACTGCCTTGCGAGCACCACTGTGTATTCCTTTGTGTTTCCTGCTGGTGTGCGAGGGAGCAGAGTGCCTGCTCCCGCGGAACTTGATTTCACAAGTCTGTTGTAGAAATATGAAAATACGGGAAACGTAGAAAACAAAAAGTGAGTGATCCTGCCGCCCAGAGACCGCAGTTAATGCTGGCGTCCTGCTGGGCCGGACTCTCCTGCAGCAGTCAGCAGTCGCCGGCAGGAGATCCTGGTGGCTGCCTGGGGACACTCCATAACTCACGTGGTTCTCTGTGGTTGCGTCTTGAGGATGTCTCCTCCGGGTCGAGTGGTGTTCTGCACACCCTTGCACATCACTCACTGTGCCCGATGTTGGCATTTCCTTGGGTGGAATTCCGGAAGGGGACTGGCGGGCTCCAAGAGCAGGGCCCGCGAGGGTCTCCCTGGAGAGGTTCTGCCCACTCACGTTCCCAACAGCATTAGCAGGCACTCGCCTCTGCTTTGTGGCCAGCTGCCTGTGTTATTCTTTTGTGAGAAATACCTTTGCCGCGTTGACAAGTAGGAAAGGGTGTTTGGTTGGAGCCCGGTTCCTTGAGGGGAGCTGGGGCTGACATTCTCGTGCGCTGGGCCCATGTGTTCTTGGTGAATCCTCGGTGTGCTCTTTGTGTGCTGAGTGGTCTAGCTTTCTTGTGACCGGCCTGGGTTCTGTACATTCTGAGGTACAATGTATACTTAACCAAGTATTAAGATTTTAGAATTCTTAAAGAAACAACAGCAAAGACAGAGCCAGGGAGGTGCTGCAGCCGGCGGGAGTGGGACCACCCCCCGGCCCCCAGTGCCCCATGTCTTGCCGTTTCCCAGGGACATTCATTCTCCAGCAGAGCAGAGAGTGTGTGTGGCCGTGCTGCCCAGACCAGAGAACCCACAGGGGGTCAGGGTGTGCCAGGAGACCAGAATGGTAGCCATGGGACAGCGGACACAGCAGTGTGTGAGCATGTTTGGGCTGTGAGACTGAGCCCCACACCCTCTGCTAGGCAGTTCTGGGGTATAGCCTGGGGAGGGCCATAGGCACAGACCAGAGCTTGGCCCTGTGCCCTGCCCTTTTCCTTCCTGGCTGATGCGTGGGGGGTGATCTCAGCATTCCGTTTTCTTGTGCAGCCTTTATCACCACCACCCCTCCTCATATGCACACGTGCATGCGTTACTGGAACTGTGTGTACCGTTTGGTTTGTTCTCCTGGGAAGACGTTCAGTTCACGTTGGTATCGTGAGCTGTTCAGGAGCCCCTTGCTTGCCGACTGCCTCCTTGGGGCTGAGCTACAGGGGTTATTGAGAAAGCATTGGGGCCAGAGGACAACGTGGAGAGTCCGGAACAGGGCTTTTCAAGATGCCCCTCGAGGAGCACTCATCGTCTGAGATGCTGGATGAGTTTGGGACGCCCTGGCTGAAGTCTGGGGTCGTCTGGGAAGCTCAGTGGTCAGCAGTAGTTTGGGCTGTGAGCAGTCCTAAGGAAGATCACCATATGAGCTGTCTGTACAGCTTGTGGGTCACACTCCCCCCCGCCATAGCCCTCTCCCAGTCCCTCTGCCCCATTTCCTCTTGGCTGTTGGGGTGAATGAACAAAGAAGGGCTGAGAAGGAATCCAGGCGCTGCTGTCCTCACCACCCCCTGCCCTCCCGCCAGCTGATGATGGGCCGCAGAGAGGAATCCTCCTGGGAGGCCTGGTGTCCTCGGGGCGATGCTCCCAAAGTGTGTTTACTTCTTGCTGTGGACTGTGTCATATTCCCTCCTGTGCTGGGTGAACTGTGTGGTGGCCCACAGGGCAGAAGGTGGGCAGGGCCTAAGGCCGCATGAGCTTGTCTGAGAGTCACCGACACGGGCTGTGCAGCTGAGCACCGTGGCTTCAGCAGGAGAACAGAGTGGGCACCTTTGTTGGTCCGGGACAGGGTTCCCTCCCTTCCCTGAGAGGGGTGTTTTGTGCTGCACTGGCTTTCCGCACCTGTGATAAAATACATTACAAGAGCTCCCCTTTCGGGTGGGCTTCATCTTCTCTCCCCAGGCCCCTGGGGAGCCTCTGCCGTACATGGTGTGGTCAGGGAGGAGGCAGCACCGAGGTGTTCTGAGCCTGCCAGTGGGCAGCTGGCGAGGTGAGTGCTGGCGGCAGGCGTGTGTCCCGTAGGCCCTGGCCTCGGTGGGGGGGAGGTGCTGGCACAGAGGCCTGGGTGCTCCTTCGGCGTAACACCTGCAGCTCGGGATCTCGGGCACCGTGACTGCTCCCTGAGCCTCAGCACCCAGGTCACAGCCCCTGCCCTGCAGGACGGTTTGGGCTGGGACGTAGTTTGTAGCAGGTGCCTGGTGGTGGTAGGCATCCGCCTCGTCGTAATCAAGTTTACTGGTTTCAGAGAGATGGATGTGCGAAGCCCCAGAGGGTGCAGAGGCACCAGGGGCACACGGGAGTGCGTCTTATGGGTCACTTTGTAATCACACAGGCTGTCCCTGCTGCCTGCCTCCTGGAAGCAGGGCATCCAGGCTGAGCTCTCTGCTCTGATGTACAGAGGGGACTTGTTTCTGGCTTGCACTGTGGTCTGGGGATGCACGGTTTGCTCCTATGCTGTCAGAATGGAGACCCAGGCCTCAGCCAGCTGGGGTTTCAAAATGCTTTGTAATTAAAATCCTTGTTTTCAAGTACATTCTATTGTTCCTGCTGGGAAGGCCTCCTACCTTTTTGGCTGAAGAAGTGCTGGGCTCAGCTGAGTTCTGTTGAGAGTTCCTGGCATTTGTAATTCATGTAAAAATAAACGTGTTGTCTTGCTGTGACCTTGTGGGCTTTAGTGTACTTCCTCCAAGGCCGGCCGAGTGCACCTGTTGTTCAGTGAAGTGGACTGTCAGCCCTGAGGTGTCGCACTCTGACCCTCTTTACAGGGCTCTGTGAGGAGCAAGGCTGTGGCCCGTGGGCAGTGCTTTCTCCTGGGGGGCCTTTGCACCCTGGACCGTTTTCTCTCATCTGCTGCCTCCTCACTAGGCTCATGGCTTTGGGGAGTAGCCTTAGTGGTTTGCAGGCCCCTGAGGTCCGAGCTGTCACCAGGATGGCGACAGGGCCCTTGGTTTGCCCGAAGAGCTTCCTGTCTCCTGACGTCTGAGCGAGAGTGAGGGCACAGCCCTCTGCCCTCTGGTGGAGCTGGGGCCCAAGGTGGCCTTTGTGGGACTCACATTCCGCTCACCCGGGTTCTAGGGCCCCGCCGAGCCCCTCACCCAGAGTTCCGGCCTGGACCTCTGAGGCCCGGGATGGAGGAGGGGGGATGAGAGGCCTCAGAAGAGGGTCTGTGCCAGGCGGTGCTGTGGCCCAGACCACTCCCTGCCCCACTGACCCTTTCCTGCTGTGTGCCCGGGCCCTGGGCAGTCCCAGGGCAGCCCCCAGGTAGAGACCTCAGGGGTGCTGCAGCGGCTCAGCTTTGTGCTTGCTGTCCTCGCACCTGGCATCTGGCTGTGCCCAGGAGAATTGTTGGCAGCAGCATACCGGCTGAGGGGCCTGAGGGGTCCCGCTGTCCTGTCCCCTGCGGCCTCCCGTTGTGTGCGGCAGGCTCCCTGCTTGTGTGAGCACGGCAGGGACACATGGGT